>NC_069500.1:988910911-989250911 GCF_027579735.1 Bombina bombina
CACATTGATTGAGAATTCACGTTTTCCATTCTGTTTTAATATTGGCTCATACACTTATACAGCAATTTTGCTGTTTTGATCCCCCATCAACTATGTGACAATGAGATCTATTTTGTGATCAATAGTGATAGATCTCAAAATTGATTAATTTATCCTTGTTCAGCTTATCATTGGCTCACAGCTATTATGGCTATCTGTACTATATAGTATCGAATATCACCTGGGATACGTATGTTTTTATATTTATTTTTAATTTTATTCATTTTTTTTGTAAATAATTTTTTTATTGAAGTTGTGAGTCAATATTACATACAAGGTTCATCCATAGACCAGAATAATACAAAAATAGAGTATACATTAACAGAACAAGAATAATACATACAGCTACGTTGCTGTGGTCCCCTTTATCAATGAGAAGAGATTGAGCTAGGTGAGTATTAGGACTATCCTAATAGCTTAGGGGGCTGTATCTAGAGTTGTAGCTGTCTGCCAATTGTTATTGGAGTCCACCAGGAGAGGTAGACATGAAAGAGTAAGACCATCAGACAAGTTCTGCTACTGTTTGGTAAACTGGACTGGTCGAAAGTAAATGGGACTTCCTTTTTATATTATGTTGTAAAATGGATGAAAACAGATGAAAATGCTCCCCCCAGTGTCAGAGGGGTCACTCTTGGACCTAAGTGATCTAGTGAAAGTAAGATGTGGGGTGGGAGCTTATGAGTTGGTCCTTCTTGGGCCAAAGTATAGAGAGGTGAAAAAGAATGCAGCGGGCAAGAGCTGCTCTTATTAGAAAAGAGGGGGGCGGAGCTATCTGGGGTAACCATATTAGTGTTGGGGGTGAAATGTTGGGGGCATTCGGTTATGAGATATAGGGATAGTTCTTAATGGGGGTATACATTACAATAACAGAGATAGATGCTTATATCAAAATAAATTGGGAGAACCATCTAACTTAAATATGGGATCAGATATATAATAGTGGAAGATCACTATCTACTAACAAATTCAACATAAGATCTAGGGGGTCATACCTGGTTTAAAAAATTAATATGAGATATTTAGATGCACATAACACACAGATTAGGCATATATCTAATTCAAGTTCTTTGCCAAAACTATGTCATCTACAAAAGGACCATTAACTAAACTTCATGTCTCTAGCTAAAGGGCGAACAGTGTTCAAGCTCTCAGATGAATATGTAAATTAGGTCCGTGTCATTGACTTCAGCATTAAAGAGGCATATATAATCCCATGTAGTCTAAAATTAATGGTAGGATGATAAAGCGGTCTGTCAACTAAGTCATATGCCGCAAGGAAGTGGCTGCAAAGGTATGAGGATGTAATATGAAACTCGGGCTAGTGCAGTAATTACCTACAATACCTGTCTCCACTAGAGTTGATTACCTATGGGATATTTAAGAGCTTAAGGAAAACAAACCATACTTCATAGGTACTCCTAAATCCTTAATAGGAACCATTATTTTCGCCTCTAATGCCCAAGGATCGAAAACTGACAAATATGTCATATGTACATCCCTAACTAGTAACATTGATAGTGCAGGGTAATTATGGCTCATGTAAATTAGATGGGTATGACAAAAAGGCATGTTCTGTTATAAAATTCTCAGTATACCAGTTTGGAGACACAGTATAGAACTAAAGTAGATATACATAAGGAAATTAGCAAATACAAAACTTAAACACATAAATCAAACAGTCAATAATTGAAAAACAAGAAAGTTAGAGTTATAAACCCTTATGCAGAGGTATTGTTAAATGGCTGCAAAAGCTTGGATATGGTATAAATTAGGGTATCATTGCTAAGCATTTGGAGGTAAGTAAGGAGGCTTAAATAAGTGCTGTAATAAGGAGGACATAAAGTAGGATTAAGAGCACAGTAGGTACTGATTTCATGGTTAAAGATCTAGACTATGTCCCACTAGACTGAATTAAATATGCACACATGACTAGGACTATCTGTTTAACTTCAGATTCATAGTTAAGTATCTCCCATAGTGTATAACTTCTCACATATATAGTCATATAAACATAAAGTCGTAGTACCCTATTTGCTGTTCTGTGCTCATCAGGTTACAAAAATGAAAGATATACCAACTTCCAGATTAAATATGTGTAGCATTGTATAGGATCCAATATTAAAACCCAAGTATTGTGGGTATTTTTTTTTTTTTTAAAAAACAGTGTACACTTTTATATAAATAGGAGACCTGGATGCTATGGGACCATTTACTAGGCTGAAAAGAGTTTAGCTGAAGACATCAAACTATAAAAACTAATGCTAAAGAACTAATGTTACAAGGGAAATATTGGGCTGGCCATACTTCAGGCTCTAAGGACGTCATCCTGGGTATTAACCATTTAGCAGCTAGTAGCTAGGCATAAATACTCAAACTGACCAAAGTCTCTATGGTGAAAGTCTGGAGGCGACCTGTTGTGGCATGTGGAGAAGCTAGGGTTGATGGAACACTCCAGCTGATATTCTGAAACAAACTCCTAGCCCCAAATCAAATATAGCTCCCTATGTCATAACACCCAGCAAACATAGTTCTCCTGTGAAGTAAAGTGGAGTGACAGTTATATGTTTAAGATAAATATAAAGAGCCATGACTTGAAGTTTATCAACGCAGAGAGCTATACTCAGTCTGTTTGATCAAACTATTAAGTTCTCATACATGAGAAAGTCTCTGCGACGATAGGAGACAGGTCTCCACTACTGCCGATAGTTGGTGGTCAGCTCCAAGGCGGCTATATATGAGTTAGCCGACACCTATCCTGTCACTTATCAGGGGTCTCAAATGTATGTCTAAGCTGATACACTCCAGACTCTCAGCTACCAACTTTTGCTTCAAAGAGTCAGCCTGCTGTGGTTCCGTTGTCTCCGTAAATAATGGAGAGCCCTGGGCTTCTCAGATCTGGATATGGGTTAACGGGACACTGTGCTAGCGCCTCTCGTATGCGCCATGTGGGTATGCAGGGAGGCTAGAAGGGTAACCAACCACCCGGGTCAAAAGGGTCCCTCATCTGTGAAATAGGGACCATCAAGATTAGTTTTTGGGGACTCTGCTGCCATCTTAACCACTCAGTCCCAGGGAACTGGCCACTGTGTCCGCTCAGCTTCATATGCGGGAGATAATGTGTATGACTTTTCAGTAACGGCTTCCAACATATTTCAGCTGTTTTCAAAGATGCTTGTGACGCTGCAGGTCTCTGAAGCTTCTCTGGCTCTGCCGGGTTATTTACAGCATGTGTGGTAGGTTGAGCCACATCCTCTAACCTCAGATTCTCCCTTGAGACCTCATGGAGCTCATGTTCTTCCTGTTGTATTTGCCTGTTACACAGGACCTCCAATGAGCCGTTAGTAAGTTAGAGTTCAGCTGATGGGAGGGAGGGTGAACTTGCTGCAGTCTGAAGAGCGGCTACACAACCCACAAAATGCTGGTCTAGACGAGTGGACATATCTTTCAGGAGAGATATAAGGTGCCTGTCACGCATACTGCATGGTGGGAAACCTCCATGTTGTTGCAGAAGGCTAATTTAGTCTGATAGAGACACAGAAGTGTCTGGTAGTGTCTGGGAGTTAGGTTTCTGGGTCGTCTTAAGCTGTGTAAGTTCTGCAGATCCCAGAAATAACAATAAAATGTAGCACCCGCAGGAACTCAGCTAACCACCTGCCACTGCCCACGTGCAGATCTCCTAGGTCCAAGATATACACATTTGTAATTTAACCCATTGGTTACTTAAAAGACATAAAGCAGTGATTTAACCTTATGTACCATTGGTTGCTGACTTACATCCGCGTTAGTTGCGGGGTCTATGGCAGGAAGGACCTATTTTTTTTATTTTTTTATATATATATATATATATATATATTTATTTTTTTATTATTGTTGCCTAACACCTATTAGTAGGAGCGTAGTGCTGCTAATTATATGAGATCAGCTCCTGCCTGTAGCTAATAGCTGTTCAAGTTGGAGTTATCCCGGTGGTGCATTTAAAATGTGGCTGCGTATGAGGCCAAGTAATTAGAGGAGCATGCATGGCTTAGTCTGTCATTTACTGCCCTTTATAAAAAAACGGCAGTGTTTGTGCAGCACCTTACTTTTATTGATGGCTGCAGGGTGAAGTACAGGCAGTCCCAATGACATGTAGTATGTAGTTACTGTGGTGTATGGTGCTGTTGTGTGTCAGCAAGATGGCGCCTGGAGTTGCGCTCCTGCTCCTTAGCCCCTCTGTGAGTCTCCGTGTGTGTATCGCGCTGCACCAGGTCCGCCGTTTTTTCAATTGTCAGGGTCTAAGGCAGCTTCAGAACGATTGGTCCGTGATTTAGAGAGGATTAGTTGCCCACATAAGTAGTGCTTTAGAGGATCTCACAGCGGAGCTCCGGACTTATGCTTCCATCTTGTCTGCTGCGGCTCCGCCCCCCAATTTTATTCATTTTAACCTTCTGTTTTTTCACTTTATATATTGTTTAGGTTATGCTGTGTGTGCTCGACGATGAGATGGGGGACATGTGGGTGTTCTTCCCTCAGCGGTTAATGACCCACAATGGTATGGAGCTGCGACATTTCAGGATCCATCATTGGGTGATGTGCCCTCAGGATTGAGGGTTTACATCAGTTTTAGGTTCAGTTTTTGGTTTGGTCCACCTTGGAGTTTTGATATGACAGAGGGAAAATGTTCTTTATTTTTTTTGTTTAGTGTATTTAAAAATATATTTTTTTTGGCATCTCCCGAAAGGACAGAGGTGACCCGTCTTTACTTATGACAGCAGGGGGACCAATATACAAGTGCTGACACTGATTGGTCTTTGGCTTAGTTGGTAACCACATAAAACTCTAATGCCTAGATTACGAGTCTTGCGTTAGCCTTAAAAAGCAGCGTTGAGAGATCCCAACACTGCTTTTTTAACGCCCGCTGGTATTGCGAGTCTGGCACGTACAGGTGTACCGCTCACTTTTTTTCCGCGACTCGAGCATACCGCAAATCCCCTTACGTCAATTGCGTATCCTATCATTTCAATAGGATTTTCCTAACGCCGGTATTACGAGTCTTGGAAAAAGTGAGCGGTACACCCTCTCCTGTCAAGACTCCTAATGCATTTAAAAGTCAGTAGTTAAGAGTTTTATGGGCTAATGCCGTAACATGAAACTCTTAACTAAAGTTATAAAAAGTACACTAACACCCATAAACTACCTATTAACCCCTAAACTGAGCCCCCCCCCGCACATCGCCAACACTTAAATGCATTTTTAACCCCTAATCTGCCGACCGGACATCGTTGCCACTTCAATAAATATATTAACCCCTAAACCGCCGCACTCCCGCCTCGCAAACACTAGTTAAATTTTATTAACCCCTAATCTGCCATCCCTAACATCGCCGACACCTACCTACATTTATTAACCCCTAATCTGCCAACCCCAACGTCGCTGCCACTATATTAAATGTATTAACCCCTAAACCTAAGTCTAACCCTAACCCTAACCCCCGCTAACTTAAATATAATTTAAAATAATCGAAAAAAAATTACTACAATTAAATAAATTATTCCTATTTAAAACGAAATACTTACCTATAAATTAAACCCTAAGCTAGCTACAATATAACTAATAATTACATTGTAGCTATCTCAGGGTTTATTTTTATTTTACAGGCAACTTTGTATTTATTTTAACTAGGTACAATAGTTATTAAATAGTTATTAACTATTTAATAACTTCCTAGTTAAAATAAGTACAAATTTACCTGTAAAATAAACCCTAACCTAAGTTACAATTACACCTAACACTACACTATAATTAAATAAATTACCTAAATTAACTACAATTAATTACAATTAAATTAAATAAACTAAAGTACAGAAAAAAAACACTAAATTACAGAAAATAATAAAATAATTACAAGAATTTTAAACTAATTACACCTAATCTAATCCCCTAATAAAATAAAAAAGCCCCCCAAAATAATAAAAATCCCTACCCTATACTTAATTACAAATAGCTCTTAAAAGGGCCTTTTGAGGGGCATTGCCCCAAAGTAATCAGCTCTTTAACCTGTAAAAAAAAATACAATACCCCCCTAACATTACAACCCACCACCCACACACCCAACCCTACTCTAAAACCCACCCATCCGACGACTAACAGTAAAAGACGGTACCTTTAAGTGACGTCATCCAAGATGATGTCCCTTCAATTCCGATTGGCTGATAGAATTCTATCAGCCAATCGGAATTAAGGTAGAAAAAATCCTATTGGCTGATGCAATCAACCAATAGGATTGAAGTTCAATCCTACTGGCTGATCCAAACAGCCAATAGGATTGAGCTCGCATTCTATTGGCGGATTGGAACAGCCAATAGAATGCAAGCTCACTCTTATTGGCTGATTGGATCAACCAATAGGATTTTTTCTACCTTAATTCCGATTGGCTGATAGAATTCTATCAGCCAATCAGAATTGAAGGGACGCCATCTTGGATGACGCCACTTAAAGGTACCGTCATTTAGTGTTAATCGTCGAATGGAAGAGGATGCTCCGCGTCGGATGGTTTGAAGATAGACCCGCTCCGCTCCGGATGGATGAAGATAGAAGATACCGCCTGGATGGAGACTTCTGCCCATCTGGAGGTCCTCTTCTGCCCGGATCGGATGAAGACTTCTGCCCGTCTGGAGGACCACTTCGCCCCGGTTGGGTGAAGACATCTCAAGGTAGGGTGATCTTCAAGGGGGTAGTGTTAGGTTTTATTAAGGGGGGATTGGGTGGGTTTTAGAGTAGGGTTGGGTGTGTGGGTGGTGGGTTGTAATGTTGAGGCGGGTATTGTATTTTATTTTAAAGGTAAAAGAGCTGATTACTTTGGGGCAATGGCCCACAAAAGGCCCTTTTAAGGGCTATTTGTAATTTAGTATAGGGTAGGGATTTTTATTATTTTGGGGGGCTTTTTTATTTTATTAGGGTGATTAGATTAGGTGTAATTAATTTAAAATTCTTGTAATTATTTTATTATTTTCTGTAATTTAGTGTTTGTTTTTTTCGTACTTTAGTTTATTTAATTTTATTGTAATTAATTGTAGTTAATTTAGGTAATTTATTTAATTATAGTGTAGTGTTGGGTGTAATTGTAACTTAGGTTAGGGTTTATTTTAACAGGTAAATTTGTACTTATTTTAACTAGGAAGTTATTAAATAGTTAATAACTATTTAATAACTATTGTACCTAGTTAAAATAAATACAAACTTGCCTGTAAAATAAAAATAAATCCTAAGATGGCTACAATGTAACTATTAGTTATATTGTAGCTATCTTAGGGTTTATTTTATAGGTAAGTATTTAGTTTTAAATAGGAATAATTTAGTTAATAATAGCAATTTTATTTAGATTTATTTAAATTATATTTAAGTTAGGGGGGTTTTAGGGTTAGGGTTAGACTTAGATTTAGGGGTTAATAACTTTATTATAGTGGCGGCGACGTTGGCGCCGGCAGATTAGGGGTTAATAAGTGTAGTTAGGTTGTCGGCGACATTGGGGGTGGAAGAGTAGGGGATAATAAATAAAAAGTAGTTGTTGGCAATGTTGGGGGCAGCAGATTAGGGGTTCATAGGGATAATGAAGGTGGCGGCGGTGCCCAGAGCGGCAGATAAGGGGTTAATAATAAAATGCAGGTGTCGGCGATGTCGGGGGCGGCATATTAGGGGTTAATAAGTGTAATATTAGGGGTGTTTAGACTCGGGGTTCATGTTAGGGTGTTAGGTGTAGACATAAAACGCTGCTTTTTTGCAGGTGTTAGTTTTTTTTTCAGCCAGCTCTGCCCCATTGATTCCTATGGGAAAATCGTGCACAAGCACGTTTTGCCAGCTCACCGCTACCTTAAGCAGCGCTGGTATTGAGGTGAGATGTGGAGCTAAATTCTGCTCTACGCTAACCTTTTTGCGGCTAACGCCGGGTTTTAAAAAACCTGTAATTCCAGCCTTACTTTAGGTGAGCGGTGAGGGAAAACTGTGCGTTAGCCACGCACACCATTACCGACAAAAACTCGTAATCTAGCCGTTAGTATGCAATCTCCTAATTTATCTAATCTTGGGGACTTTATATGGTGCTCACAATGTAGGAGTTTTGATTTATATATTATGTATCTATACTATTTATATTTATATAATCTAATGATCACTTATATTACTCTTGGGGTGTTCATATTAAATTACTAATATTATTGTATAATCACGCGCTTGAGCTAAGATGTTTCATTCTGTTCGTGAATATTATGTCTGTAATTGGGGGTGTCACTTTTATGTTTACATTTATTGTTTTGGAGTTTTACGTGCTGGAATATTGACACTTCGCTCTGTCATTGAAGATTTTGTTTGATATCTGAGTTGTTGAGCGGAGGGTGTGTTTTGATAACTCATCCAATCCCTATAAATCACTCGGGAGCTGGTCGGACCGGTAACAGTATCTATTGGCCATTTGATGAGAGGAGGCGGGGCTGCCCGCGAGACCTAAACAATCCAGCAGCACATTAGAATGCTGGGCGCTGCCGTAGATACCCTACTGAGCACTTTGTTGCAGTTGGTGGTTCACATAGCCTTGGGACGTGATGACCGAATTATTAGGTCATTATAACCACGAGAAACGATCGGACTCGTAAGGGTCTCTATTGCCCGTTTTGATGTGATGGAGGCAGGGTTGCCCGCGAGACGTACACATCCCCTTAGGGTTGTTACACACATCGCAATCTCCTACCTAAGTCAGTAATCTGAGTTCAATATACTACCCTTTGTTGAGATGTTGAATGTTATATGTATATTTATTTTCATTTGCATTGATATTTTGTGATTTGACGGGATCGAGTAGTGAGGCATGACTGAAATGTTGGGACCGGCAAAGCAGCCTATCAGAAGTCTGGGCGCTGCCATAGATAGCCTATTGAGTACTTTGTTTTGGTTCTGGTTAACATATGTTTAAAGATGCGATGGCCGGATGATTAGACTATTGTAAATATGGATCGTTTTCCACTGGGGGATGACCCGCGGGTCTGCTGGCCTTTGTTGCTGAGTGCACACAACATGATCTCTTTATTAGCTTTATTCACATAATTCACTCGCTGTCACTTATATAATGAATATCGCATACCTAGTTTTGCACACGACTATCCATGATTGGCGGCCCTGAAGGGGAGGGGTTTACTGGCCTTTATAATCTCTGACTTTTTCACTTGTTGTTTGTCACAAGAAGGGACACTGTTTAATAAAGAATTTGTATAACGGATGACAGAAGACCAGTGAGTGCTTATTCCAACAAATTTATATTCATTACATAATAGTACCCTGGCAGCTTTTTGTTTAATGGTGAGAGTGCACACACCCTACTTATTATATATATATATATATATATATATATATATATATATATATATATATATATATATATATACATATTTCTATATCTATATGTAATCATGAATATTTATATAGGTATAAATGTATTTTGTACAAAAAAACATCAGATTTATATAGAAATATTTATTTTTGAATGAATACAACAAATTCTGTTATGTTAAGAATGTGAAATATTCGTATATTCGGTAAGATGTGTGGTAAGATTTGCGCCAGAGCAAGGTGTTAGGTGTTTTCACTTTCTTTTCTCCACTGACTTCTATGGGGGAATAAGAGAAAGCACACACAGTATTCTAAGTTCAGTTTTTTGCACTCTTCAGGTTAGTGCACGAGCAAAAACATTTTACTTTCAACTCATAATACGAGCGTAACCCGACAAGTGCAAAAAGATTGCTTTTAGCGCAATTAACGCTTGAGTGAGAGCGTTAATTAGTGCTCCACTTGTAATCTGGCCCTTACAGTGTGCAAACTTTTTAAAGCAAAAAAGAAAAATATTTTATGGAAAAGTTGATGTAACTTTCTTTTGTGAGATATTTCCATCCCTTGCTAATCGTGTTTCTAAAAACAAAACAAAAAAAACACACCAAATGAAAAAGCTTGTTCCTTTACAATAAAAGGAATTAGTTAAAATAAATAATAAACAATTTTACAGAATAATGCATATAAGTAACACACGGAAAACACGCGCACAGTATACCCATAATGCCCCAGCTCAAATAGTTTTATCATTCATTTAAAAGTTTAACTATTGCTTTAGAACTTTAGAACTAAAGTTCCACTAAAGTTCCACTTATGGAAGAGAACCCTCGCATCACACAGTGAAATATACTAAAATGGCTCTTTGTGATATTACCTTCAAACAATGAAGTGATCAGTTTTGAACTTTTCACATGCATATTCGATTTGCACTGCACATATCTTTACAATATAGCGGTATTAGGCCCAAGATTTGGAACATTAAGCTCTTAGAGTTTCACATAAACTATTTTTATTTTTTCAAATCTACTTAAAGATTCACTGAGATCTTCTTACAAAATATTCAAACAAAGCTGTTATTACTCTCGGATTCATTACAGAGCTGCATGTTATTATTTTCAAATACATATTGTATTTTGCAATACTAAAATATTAATACAATACAGTAATAGGATATATTAATAAAGTCAGTTTGGATTTTAAAGGATTCAAAAACTTTTGTTTTTTTGCATCAACTGACCATCAATATCATATCCTACATGTTTTTATATAATCACATACCTATTTATACTGTCCAACAAAGTTTCTGAACATTATAAAAGCTCATTTTTATTTTCTGTGATAACGTCATATTATCCAACCCTCAAAAATGGGCTGTGCACTATACAGATAACTTTCCAATACTATTCTGAATTTGTGCATCTCATTAAACGGCCATGTCGTCACAATGCGCATGCGCATTTCTATCCACCGTCCTGCACATGCTCATATCTGATACAGGAATAACACAAGCACTTTAACACAGGACAATTATTATTTTTTATTATTATCAGGTTCAGAGCGCCAACAGGTTCCACAGCGCTATGAACATAGTTGGTATATAAAAACGATTACAGGGATCAAATGGGGAGAGAGGGTCCTGCCGAGAGTTGCACTGTTGTAGTCGGCTCTTATGAAGGTGAACTACAAACAGCTGGGCTTATAGGCTTACATGCTATGGGATTTTAGGGGATAGCAGTGGAGATAGGAAGGTTAGTGTAGGTTGTAAGCGTCCCTGAATAGTAGAGTCTTCAGGGAGCACTTGAAGGTTTTAAAACTAGGGGAGATTCTTGTGGAGCGAGGCAGAGAGTTTCATAAGATGGGAGCCAATCTGGAGAAATCTTAAAGACGGCAATGTGAGGAGGTAACAAGAGAGGAGGAGAGTAGGAGATCATGAGCGGAGCAAAAGGGACGGAAGGGAGAGTATCTGGAGACAAGGTCTGAGAAGTAGGGGGGAGCAGTGCAATTGAGGGCTTTGTGTGTCAGAGTGAGAATTTTGTTTTTAATCCTGGAGGCAAGAGGAAGCCAGTGAAGGGATTGGCAGAGAGGTGTGGCAGATGAAGAGCAATGTGCAAGGAAGATGAGCCTGGCAGAGGCATTCATTATGGATTGTAAAGGAGCTAGGCGGCAGCTAGGGAGACCAGAGAGGACAGAGTTGCAGTAGTCGAGGCGGGAAAGGCTGAGACAGTGGATTAAAATCTTTGTTGCATCTTGTGTAAGTAAATATCTTATTTTAGCAATGTTTTTATGGTGGAAGCGTCAGGCTTTAGCCAAGGACTGAATGTGAGGAGTGAAAGAAAGATCTGAGTCCAGTGTGACCCCAAGACATGACAAGAGATTTAGCTTGAGGTAGTGAGAGGACATCCAAGATGAGATATGAGAGACACAGTTAGTGACACGGGTTAGCAAGGAAGGAGGTAGTTCTGGTGCAGAGAGGTAGATTTGGGATTTCGTCAGCATACAAATGATAATGAAACCCATGGGACTTTATTAAGGAACTTAGTGAGGACGTGTAGATTGAGAAGAGAATTTGACTAAGAATAGATCTCTCTGGAATGGACATCACTTCAACCTCTAACCAATGAAATAGATACCAATCGGTATATACCATACGTTTCTAAATGGGAATCATTCCCCATTGTATAATTGATATATGTCACACATCTGAGATGAGTTATCACCAAACTACTTTTGATCATATTTGAGTATGAGCAATATGAGTTGTTATTACGATCAAAAATCAACCCCTTACCATAACTTCTCACTATAATAACTATACGTAGTTAAATATTTTTTAGCCATTATTTTAGACTAAATAATATGGAAGAACTTTATGATATATACAGTGGGGAAAAAAAGTATTTAGTCAGCCACCAATTCTGCAAGTTCTCCCACTTAAGAAGATGAGAGAGTCCTGTAATTTTCATCATAGGTATACCTCAACTATGAGAGACAAAATGTGGAAACAAATCCAGAAAATCACATTGTCTGATTTGGAAAGAATTTATTTGCAAATTATGGTGGAAAATAAGTATTTGGTCAATATCAAAAGTTCTCAATACTTTGTTATATATCCTTTGTTGGGAATGACAGAGGTCAAACGTTTTCTGTAAGTATTCACAAGGTTGTCACACACTGTTGCTGGTATGTTGGTCCATTCCTGCATGCAGATCTCCTCCAGAGCAGTGATGTTTTGGGGCTGTCGCTGGGCAACACGGACTTTCAACTCCCTCCAAAGGTTTTCTATGGGGTTGAGAGCTGGAGACTGGCTAGGCCACTCCAGGACCTTGAATTGCTTCTTACAAAGCCACTCCTTTGTTGCCCGGGTGGTGTGTTTGGGATCATTGTCATGCTGAAAGACCCAGCCACATTTCATATTCAATGCCCTTGCTGATGGAAGGAGGTTTGCACTCAAAATCTCACGAGACATGGCCCCATTCATTCTTTCATGTACACGGATCAGTCATCCTGTTCCCTTTGCAGATAAAAAGCCCCAAAGCATGATGTTGCCACCCCCATGCTTCACAGTAGGTATGGTGTTCTCTCTCCTCCAAACAGGAGAAGTTGTGATTCTACCAAACAGTTCTACTTTGGTTTCATCTGACCATATGACATTCTCCCAATCCACTTATAGATCATCCAAATGCTCTCTATAATACTTCAGACAAGCCCGGACATGTAGTGGCTTAAGCAGGGGTACACGTCTGGCACTGCAGGATCTGAGTCCCTGGCAGCTTAGTGTGTTACTGATGGTAGCCTTTGTTATGTTGGTCCAGCTCTCTGCAGGTCATTCACTAGGTCCCCCCGTGTGGTTCTGGGATGTTTGCTCACTGTTCTTGTGATCATTTTGACCCCACGGGGTGAGATCTTGCGTGGAGCCCCAGATCGAGGGAGATTATCAGTGGACTTGTATGTCTTCCATTTTCTAATTATTGCTCCGACAGTTGATTTCTTCACACCAAGCTGCTTGCCTATTGCAGATTCAGTCTTCCCATCCTGGTGCAGGTCTACAATTTTGTTTCTGGTGTCCTTCGACAGCTCTTTGGTCTTCACCATAGTGGAGTTTGGAGTGTGACTGTTTGAGGTTGTGGACAGGTGTCTTTTATACAGATAACAAGTTCAAACAGGTGCCATTAATACAGGTAATGAGTGGAGGACAGAGGAGCCTCTTAAAGAAGAAGATACAGGTATGTGAGAGCCAGAAATCTTGCTTGTTTGTAGGTGACCAAATACTTATTTTCCACCATAATTTGCAAATAAATTATTTCCAAATCAGACAATGTGATTGTCTGGATTTGTTTCCACATTTTGTCTCTCATAGTTGAGGTATACCTATGATGAAAATTACAGGCCTTTCTCATCTTCTTAAGTGGGAGAACTTGCACAATTGGTGGCTGACTAAATACTTTTTTCCCCCACTGTATGTCCCTTAGGAAGTAGAAGATAATGTATAAAAGATATATATATTTTGAGAATATCTTTTGATATATCTTCTGAGATTCTCTTGGACCGAAATACTGGGTGAAGATATAATTCTCACGAAGTAAACATGGAATGAAATGTATAACATGTCATCCAATTTTATATGGACCATTAAACACATCACTATATCGCAAATGTAACTCAATATCGAATATGACCAATAGAGCTCTTTCATCTGACTAATAACTAATCTGATAAAGTTACAGATGTATATACTTACCATGATAATGCAGGAGGTCACAGTTTGGAATGTAAGATATTATTCCCAGACCAAATAGCATTGGTTTTATTAAGTAGATAATAGGACATCTGATAATACTACATAGGACCCAACTCTTTAAGATCATTTAAGACTAATAACATTGGGTAAATTATATCCCTATTAAGACCAACAACGGAATTTGTCAATATCACATGAGACATTACCTTCTATCCTTTTTTTCTTTATCATTTATTTATTATGTATTATTCTTTGTCAAACTTAAATGATTGCCTATTAACATATACTGCAATTTGCGGATATCATTTATGTGAAGGAATTTTTTGTAAAGGTATTTGAGCTCACATTAAGGAACCTGAGCATTAGAGACATAATCCCAAAAACCGCTATTTGTCCTTATCTCTGCACAATGTGCCGGAGAAGAAATTACTGCATAAGACCGAAAGCGAAACTCCGGAAGTAGAATTACGTGGAAAACATCACTTCCAGTTTCGTTCCGCTAACGGTCACTTTTATTAAAAGGCTTGTTTCTAACAGTCGATATACAAGGGGACATATCCGCAATATAGGTCACCCCATAGTTACACATCCGGGTTGGAAATTTACAACGAATAAGCATTTTGGAGCCATTTATTTTTGGCGTTTTTTTGGAAATACACGATTGGAGCAAGTATTATATTTAAGGTAGGGTACACAAAGAGCCAATATCAGTCTTGAGAAAGATCCAGTAGGATCGAAACGCGTAGATTGCTGGTATAAAGGCTCAGGTTCATATTTGGTGAATTCATTACCTACTTATGAATTTTTGTAGCAGCATTATTGCACTATGTTTTTTCACTTTTCTTGCATAGGATATTGAAGATTGTATACGCTATGGGAATACCACACTTGGATTAGAGATATATAAAGAGGAACTACTACAAAGCACCGTATATAAAGAGAAGTTCACTTGACACTATTTGAAGGAAATTCCATTTGGATAATTATATAAGGATAGAACAAATATAAAGCTTTGGGGCTTAAAGATAAAGAGGGTGCCGTAAGGCCAAAAGTATCAAACCACCAAGTGTTTTAACATATATAAAATTATTTATTAATTTTAAAAACACAAATTTATAATGACCTAAGAAGGGACGTCTCCCTGTATATTGTTAAAAAATATATTAAAACAGATTAAGTCAACTCGTACTAGAAAAATGAAAATAAGGCATATAAAACAATTGCAAACTATCGAATACGTTGTAACTGCATCAAAATTATAAATAAAACACACAGTAATGTCCAGATTAGGAAGACTCAGGACGTTAATATAGATACAGCACACAATAATGTCCAGATTAGGAAGACTCAGGACCATATGTGGCAGATCCAAAAACAGAAAAGTTCGTAACTCACTGTTTGATAAGTGATTCTTGCAAGTAGTACAGATGTATGAATTAGTACATGGGATGGCGGTTCATTTCATATTCACAAATTGAGATACTTGAGATCACATAAAGAAGGAATAGATAGTAGTACTTTACCACTTGTCCTCCGTATTCTGTGTCGGTCAAAGCTTGGACCGCTAAGGCAACCGCAACCGCTCTCCTGAGACTCACTCTGCAAATCCTCACATGTGCTGGATGGTGTCTGGCATCACGCCTTGTCCGTTGCTCCTTAAAGTGAAACAATGACAGCGCGCTGGCAATCAGCTGTCTGGAAATTTCAAAGTTATAGCCAAGGTGGCAGATGTTGTATGCTTCAGCCCTAATTCATACATCTGTACTCCTTGCAAGAATCACTTATCAAACAGTGAGGCTTTATTATGAATGGAGCGCTATGTTTTGCTCCCCCTTGTGTGTTAACTCAGCTAGAAGTAAGCTTTATTTGCGTTGGGTTGTGCGTGTATTACAATTTGAATGTAAAACGTTTTTGCTCTCATGCTAACCCAACGCACGCAAAAAGCTGAAGTTAGAATATCATGACCGCGTTAATGGTGAAGTGGAAAAAAAAACTAATGCTGAAGTTAGAATATCATGACCGCATTAATGGTGAAGTGGAAAAAAAAACCTAACAACCAGCAAGTCGCGCAAACCTGATCGCGTTTAGCCAAATGCACTAACTCTACATAAAATATTAAAATTTTTACATTCCTTTGTTATTCACATAGAAGAATATGTTCTATTTATTCATAAATAAATATTTCCATATACAGGGAGTGCAGAATTATTAGGCAAGTTGTATTTTTGAGGATTAATTTTATTATTGAACAACAACCATGTTCTCAATGAACCCAAAAAACTCATTAATATCAAAGCTGAATAGTTTTGGAAGTAGTTTTTAGTTTGTTTTTAGTTATAGATATTTTAGGGGGATATCTGTGTGTGCAGGTGACTATTACTGTGCATAATTATTAGGCAACTTAACAAAAAACAAATATATACCCATTTCAATTATTTATTTTTACCAGTGAAACCAATATAACATCTCAACATTCACAAATATACATTTCTGACATTCAAAAACAAAACAAAAACAAATCAGTGACCAATATAGCCACCTTTCTTTGCAAGGACACTCAAAAGCCTGCCATCCATGGATTCTGTCAGTGTTTTGATCTGTTCACCATCAACATTGCGTGCAGCAGCAACCACAGCCTCCCAGACACTGTTCAGAGAGGTGTACTGTTTTCCCTCCTTGTAAATCTCACATTTGATGATGGACCACAGGTTCTCAATGGGGTTCAGATCAGGTGAACAAGGAGGCCATGTCATTAGATTTTCTTCTTTTATACCCTTTCTTGCCAGCCACGCTGTGGAGTACTTGGACGCGTGTGATGGAGCATTGTCCTGCATGAAAATCATGTTTTTCTTGAAGGATGCAGACTTCTTCCTGTACCACTGCTTGAAGAAGGTCTCTTCCAGAAACTGGCAGTAGGACTGGGAGTTGAGCTTGACTCCATCCTCAACCCGAAAAGGCACCCACAAGCTCATCTTTGATGATACCAGCCCAAACCAGTACTCCACCTCCACCTTGCTGGCGTCTGAGTCGGACTGGAGCTCTCTGCCCTTTACCAATCCAGCCACGGGCCCATCCATCTGGCCCATCAAGACTCACTCTCATTTCATCAGTCCATAAAACCTTAGAAAAATCAGTCTTGAGATATTTCTTGGCCCAGTCTTGACATTTCAGCTTGTGTGTCTTGTTCAGTGGTGGTCGTCTTTCAGCCTTTCTTACCTTGGCCATGTCTCTGAGTATTGCACACCTTGTGCTTTTGGGCACTCCAGTGATGTTGCAGCTCTGAAATATGGCCAAACTGGTGGCAAGTGGCATCTTGGCAGCTGCACGCTTGACTTTTCTCAGTTCATGGGCAGTTATTTTGCGCCTTGGTTTTTCCACACGCTTCTTGCGACCCTGTTGACTATTTTGAATGAAATGCTTGATTGTTCGATGATCACGCTTCAGAAGCTTTGCAATTTTAAGAGTGCTGCATCCCTCTGCAAGATATCTCACTATTTGTGACTTTTCTGAGCCTGTCAAGTCCTTCTTTTGACCCATTTTGCCAAAGGAAAGGAAGTTGCCTAATAATTATGCACACCTGATATAGGGTGTTGATGTCATTAGACCACACCCCTTCTCATTACAGAGATGCACATCACCTAATATGCTTAATTGGTAGTAGGCTTTCCAGCCTATACAGCTTGGTGTAAGACAACATGCATAAAGAGGATGATGTGGTCAAAATACTCATTTGCCTAATAATTCTGCACTCCCTGTATATTTGATGTTTTTTTTTAGTAAAATCTATATCTATCTATCTATCTATCTATCTATCTATCTATCTATATATATATATATATATATATAAAATATATATATATACAGTATATATAGGGACATATTTAAGCTCCGTATGGACTCCATAATTTCTGAGGCGGCGGACAGAAATCTACAGAAATCAACTCGATCGAATACGATCGGGTTGATTGACACCCACTGCTAGCGGCTGTGAATCTGCAGGGGGCGTATGCTGTCGGCATTTATCGATGTGCAGCGGACATGATCCACTATATCTGATAATGTCTGCTCGCACCATAATAAATATGCCCCATAGTGGCTTGTTATTGACACTCCTCCTCTGGGACTAGTGATTTCTTCTATCAAGCCTTCCTGTGTATTCCCTGTAACTCTGATCTCACATCCTCCAGCTGAGTTGCTCTCCTGTCAGGTATTGGAACCACTCCCTTGCCTCTTCAGCTGTTCGCGGTCAAACACTGTGCAACTTCAAACTTGACTGACTTCTCATTCAGCTACTGGATTTTTCAATTTCCCATTGAAAGGAGATGCTAAAATTGAAATACGATCATGTGATGATACATTTTCCAAATCAACACAGGAATGTGATGTGATCCATGACTTTACCAAACTCTATATGAACAAATCCATTGAGCCCTTGAAAAAGTCCAGCCGGGTTCCGGACGAAACGCGTAGGGATACTGTGAAGTGTGCTTTTCCCTCATTGACAGTCTGTACAGTCTAAGAGGCTTAGACCTGAAGGGGGACGCTCCGGTTCCTGAATCTTCAGTGACGTCAGACGCCGACTTGTGTTTGGCGGTCCTATTTAAACTTGGACAGATCCCCCAACCCCAACGTCGCCGCCACTATAATAAACATATTAACCCCTAAACCGCCGCTCTCCCACCTCGCAAACATTAGTTAAATATTATTAACCCCTAATCTGCCAGCCCTAACATCACTGCCACCTACCTACATTTATTAACCCCTAATCTGCCGCCCCCAACGTTGTTGCCACTATATTAAAGTTATTAACCGCTAAACCTAAGTCTAACCCTAAACCTAACACCCCCTAACTTAAATATAATTTAAATAAATCTAAATAAATATTACTATCATTAACTAAATTATTCCTATTTAAAACTAAATACTTACCTGTAAAATAATCCCTAAGATAGCTACAATATAACTAATAGTTACATTGTAGCTATTTTAGAATTTATTTTTATTTTACAGGCAAGTTTGTATTTATTTTAACTAGGTACAATAGCTATTAAATAGTTATTAACTATTTAATAACTAGCTAGTTAAAATAAAGACAAATTACCTGTAAAATAAAACCTAACCTTTTTATGATATACTAGATTTTTATAAATTCTAATCTTGCTGCTCACAGGCTTCTTGGATGTGATACAGATGACATTATCAGAAAAGCATAAATTATAAGGTAAACATAAGATATCATTATTTCAAGTAGGGATAGGGCAAATGTTTCAATATTGACATTTAAATTGTAGAAAAATTCTTCTCGGAAGTAGCACGCCTATTACAAGTTGAAATGCGATCACTCGAATGTAATTGAAATGAATGCACGTTGGGATAGCACAACTTCAGAGCTCTGGTTAACTGTTACGCTTGAATAAAAATTGTCACAGAACTGCAAAGGGCTTTAACATAGAGATACATACATATACATGTCTAAATATGTATATATATATATATATGTTTATATGTGTGTACTTATATATTTACATGTGTTTACTTACAGTATATATGTATTTAAAAATATATACACACATAAATACATATGTATACATATATACACAAACATATAAGTTCATTGGAGCCCTTTGCAATCAAGTATATGAAAACATGAAAAAAAATATTTATGCAATATTAATATTTAATAAACTGTGTATTTACTGTAAATATTTCATATTCCAATGTCCTTCACATAGGGCAATATGTTGTAAATATTTTTAAATATATACAGTATATATGTATATATATATATATATGTATACATATATATATATATATATATATATATATATAGATATAGATATAGATATAGGTATAGCTATATATTGTAACAAAATACCATCTGATATATGTATACATATTTTTTTATGAATAAATAGAACATATTCTGCTATGTGAAGAACATTGGAATGTGAAATATTAATATTTTCATGTTGGGTTAGCGGACTTGAGAAAATACGATCAGGTTTGCACGCGAGTAGGGTGTTTTTTCCCATCACTTTTCATGCTTCATTAACTTCTATGGGAGAATACGTTAACGCAATGTTGAAATTCTAAGTTCAGCGAGCGAAACTTTATGCTTTCAACTTATAATACGTGCGCTACCCGACACACACAGCAAGCTTCCTTTTAACAGCTTTAACGCACAATTGGAAGCGATAAATAGCACTCCACTTATAATCTAGCCCTAACTGGGGTATGGTCAAACTTTGCTTTTGACAGCTAATAGATTATGATGTTATGCACTATAAGAGAGGGTTTGGGCTTTGGTTGATTAGATGTGGTACTGCTTTTATTTTTTTAGAGATGCTTGTACTGATGCATATGGGGTCTGATGATTTATGTGTCCATCATCCCCTATCCAATCTGCCATAGTAGCAAATCAGGCAATACTGTTACATTGTGGATATTTACTCATAAAGGCTTGTTCAATCAAACCTTAACCTAGCACAGGGAGGTGGGAGACTAAGGAAAGCTCATACATTTTCAATAAGTTAATTATAGTGATTGGAATGCGCAGTTGTGTGACTTCTGTGCCTCTGTGAGCTAGTTAATTATTCAAATTCTATCAGCAAGTTTTATGTTCTGTTTGCTTTGAAAGATAGGTTATTTTAATCATTCAAATTTTATAATGTAAAATTTTTGTTAATATTACTTGTATATATTTGCTGTTCCCACTAGAAATAACGGAAAACAAATCTGAATCCAAATTCAACCGAAACAAAGGCCTACATAAACTAAATTCGAACCAACCATACATTGAGAAAAGTCTGAACCAAATCTTTTGGACAAAACTAATTGTTCACTCATGCACATGTCTTAATATTTTCATTGTATGTGGATATGCTGGTTTATTTACAAACTTATAGATTGCTCCACTATTAAAAAACTAAGAGCTATCTTTTCCCTTTCAACTTTTTTTTCAATAGTTTTGCAATTTGTACCAATTGGTGGATATTTTATCTACGAGCTAGACTAGACTTAATATAGTATTCATCTTATTACAATTATACAAATATGGAAAATGAATTGGAAAATTCACTTAACTGTCATTAAGGATAATAATTTATGATTATTTATTCACATATCATAGGTACTTAGTTTATATATAAATTGTCTTCCACAGTGAATAGTTATTTTTTTAGAATTTTTAATCTAATCCTAGTTATAGTTTTAATTATTAACATTTCTTTTCTATATATAATTTGGAATATTTTTAGTTGGAATATGTATTCTTCTATTTCTCTTCTTTTTCCTAGATAATTAAATAGTTCCATCTTAAATTGTCAATGTACTCATATAGATAATAACTATATGAGAAAATAACATATAATTATATCATATTGTTCTAATTATATTATACTTTAAACAACCAATATGAAAAATATCCATGACTAACAGAACATTCAGTTTGTTGTGCAGTGAAGATCATTGAACCACACTGCCTAAATCAAGTCTATAAAATATGGATCCATTGTCTGCATTAACTATAGTACCATGTGTGAGGTCTTAAATGAAGTCTGCTTTAACTGGGAATACATCATAAAGAAAAGGAATTAAAAAAAACTATCTGGCACTATAAGCAACAATCATTCAGAAGTTTAGCCTTAAAATGGTGTTAATGGAAAGATGCCTAGCATTGGAAGATGAAACATTGGAAAAATGAGATAAAGTAACATAAAGAGTTCTTACCTTAGATGACTTAGCTGGAACTGAAAAGAAAATTTCATTGAGCCACAAGAATAAGTTAATATCTGAGCAGAACACCCGGCCAAGGCAAGCAAGCTTCTAATATATGTTGTTCCTGAACTGGACAATGTACAGAATCATTTGTATTAATTGATCTAAAAGGATTGCATATGTTTTTGAGAAAAAAAGTGATGCGTATGTGTAGGACTAGATGTTGTAGGTAACATTAAAGGGACAAATTTTTTCTTTCGGGATTCAGATAGAGCATGTAATTTTAAACAACTTTCTAATTTACTCCTATTATCAAATTTTCTTCATTCTCTTGCTTTCTTTATTTGAAAAAGAAGGCATTTAAGCTATTTTTTTGGTTCAGAACCATGGAATGCACTTGTTTATTGGTAGGTGAATTTACCCACCAATCAGCAAGAACAACATAGTGTGTTCACCAAAAATGGGCCGGCATCTAACCTTACATTGTTGCATTTCAAATAAAGATACCAAGAGAATGAAAAGAATTTGCCAATAGGAGTAAATTAGAAAGTTGCTTCAAAATGCATGCTCTATCTGAATCACGCTAGAAAAAATGTGGGTTCAGTGTCCCTTTAATGCTTCAAACAACATATTATTGTTCAAATAATGTCAATTTAATTACAAACATATACGTTACACTTACAAATTAAACTTGCATGGTTCAGATAGAGCATGCAATTTTAAGAAAGTTTTCATTTACATCTATTATTAAACATACTTTTTTTCTCTTGGTATCCTTTGTTGAAAACCATACCTTTTTTCATGATTTAGCAATGCACTACTGAGAGCATGATGGTGATTGGTGGCTACACAAATATGTTTCTCACCAGATTTTTTCAGCTATGTCCCAGTAGTACTCTAGACCTAACTTCAACTATGTATTCAACCCGATTGATGAGGTTAAACACATTGACATATGCAAGTAATAGCGCTATAATAAAATGCTTTAGCACATCAGACCAGTTTTGTTATTCACTTTCAGAAAAAAAGCTATTCTTGCTACATTTCTCTTTCCATGAACCAAGCTGATAACAGATATATAAGGTGGTCTTCTTTAAACAAAAATACACAATAGAAAGATTTATATATATATTAATATATATATATATATATATATATATATATATATATATATATATATATATATATATATATATATATATATACTGTATACTGTATATAATTTGTGTTTTGGACAATACTATATTTATAGCCATTTTATAGTTCTTATGTGGTTATATGTAGTCAAAATTGCAAACATCTGCCCTGGCAAATACATCAGGATCAAGGGATATCAAGATTTCCATACTTACAAGAAATGTCATATTCAAACTATTCAAAACCTCAAAGCATCATAAATGTTGCCAATGTTTATACAAATATAAACAGATCTGTGTGTATCTACACATTGGCTGGTATAACATATTTTTTATTCTAAATTTGTGATTTGTAATGTGTGACTAGCAGGTCCTTCTAGCTGTTACAGAATCTACAATTGGGAAATCACAGCATCCATAGAAAAATGATTGAAATCTTCTCAATGTTATAAAAGCATTTCAATCAATAACCCCATTATAGATAAAGCCCTATTATTTTACTATAAATGCTAGCGCATTTTATGGACTGGGATGAACTGACAAATAAATATTGCAAGGGAAAATATTGTTGCGAGCATTATTTCAATGGAAACAGTTGAAATATTCCTGAAAGAAAGTTATCTGATCACAACATGAGAAAATATTTTACTCATACGTTATTGCTGTTTATTTTACTCAAGCCTGTTGACAATGTTCACATGTTTGTATCACTATAATATATGTGAAGCATGACATTCTTTTTAGTATGTTTATAAAATAAATAGATTGTCTTTAATAGAATGTTGTGTGTATGAGACCTAGTATATCCTGAGCAATATTATTTATTAACAGATAATAAACTGTGAATGTAGACTTATAGTCAGTGAGGATTAAAATGTTCTATTTTAAATAAATGTTCTCAGCAATTCATAAAAGGCTTTTTTTCCACAAAAGAAACTGTGACATTTTCTGTAGACTGGTTCTCAATCCTCCATTAACCATGTGTGACATAAACAGTTCATACCAGCAACGTTGACAGTTGTATATATTATACCTGATAATAATGTGTATGTGTATGCACAAATATTCCCCCAAACTCTATAGGTTACAATGAAAAATGCAATGAATAAGACACCACTTTTTACAGTATTATGAAAAAACATTACACCTCATAGACACATGTGCTGTATATCCATAAGGTCCCATCATTATATTACAATTGAAAGATCTCTCAGCGGCCAAATTATCAATGTCTGTCCGACATGATACGCTGTAGCGTATCATGTCCGACAGACTTAGCTGAATGCAAACAGCATACGCTGTTGGCATTTAACATTGCACAAGCAGAACTGCTTGTGCAATGCCACCCCCTGCAGATTAGCGGCCAATCAGAGGTTTCAATCAGCAGTTTACACAATTCCGCCCTATGCAGATTCGCGGCCAATCGGGAGTGTCAATCAGCCTGATCGTATAGGATTGGGCAGATTGAAGACTGCAGCCTGAGGCAGCGGACCAGTTATGGAGCAGCGGTCATAAGACCTGAAGGCTCGCGCAGAAACAGGGGCATCAAGCTCCATTCAGAGCTTGCTAATTCAGCCCCAGAGACTTCCATGTCCCTTTAAAGATCAGGGATAAATATTATTCAAATGTCCTCATAATGTAACACAGATTTGCTCCCATCAAACTTCTACGGGATTAAATGTAACCTTGTGCTTTTGCTTCATGATTGTAATGGACTAATATTTATTCACATAAATATAATGGTCATATACTAGGAAAAAAACGCATACATTTTGTCCGCTAAACCACATCATTAATGGTAGCAAACAAGATTTACAGTCAGTCTCTATGTCGTACGCTTATTCTTAACATACATACAATGGAATGCTGAAATACATTTTTAGAAAACAATGGACTAAAGTCCCTTAATACACTGTTATAACTGTATTGTATTTCAGAAAATGGTCTTAAGTCCAACATACCTAGGGCTTAGTATAAATCTTCCATAAAGAATACTCCAGGTCACTTAAGTTTCATTGTCCATATAGATCAAAACTTTACATTAAAAATAAAACCACATACATATGTTTTTATTTAAACAAGTTACAAAACTTACATTGACATACTCAAATTTTGTACAGTTTACTGACAAATAGCTATAGAATTGGTAACAAGTACATTCAGTTTTTGCTTTTTTGTGAATCAGAACTATGCATTTTTACAATAACTGATAATAAATACTACGTTTGAACTAAAATGAATATAATACATGTAATTTTCATTAAAAAAAACACTATGAGCTAGATTACAAGTGGCGCGTTATTTTCTTTCAACGATCGCGAAAACTCTGCTAGAGTTAAGCTTTTTGCACTAGTTGGGTTGAATTTCTATTACAAGTTAAAAAAAACAACGTATTTTGCGCTAGAGGTAACCCGAATAATTTATAAATAGTTTTCGCGTGTGTTTGCATGTATTCCCCCATAGAAATCACTCTAGAGAAAAAGGGGGGGGGGGGAAACTAATCATGCAAAAACTATCGCACTTTCATATTTCCTATAGAAGTTAATGGAGATAAAAAATTGTCGAAAAAAAAAACCCCATTGCGCAAACAAAATAGCATATTCACATTAGTAAATGTGAAATATTTACAGCAAAAATACATACACCTAGATTACGAGTTAGAAGCTGTGCGGTTCTAACGAGCAGTTTAAGCTCACCGCTCACAGACAGCGCTGGTATTACCGTTTTTTAGAAAGTATCCTTAAGAGGGCCCATTGGTTAATGCCTGGAGAGATAAAAGGAACACACAGACATAGCTCAGTACCGTTTGGACAAAGAAGTATAGGACTTAAAGTTGCACGTACAAGAAGTAAAGCACCTCCAGGTGCAATATCAGCAGTACTGGGACCTCTCAGCCGCCGTGGACTGTGAACTTCCCAAAGGCAGGACAGCAGCGGTCCCAAAAATATATTTCCAAAAAAAAGCTAGAGAGATTATAAATCCCCAGCAATAGCAAATAAAGCTAAATAGCAGCAAGTGTATAGTTAAAAACTTTATTTTAAACAAGCAACGCATTTCTCAGCCACCTAGGGCTGTTTCTTCAGGCTATAAAACAACATTAAAACACACTTGTATAACAGGAAATGGGGAATGAGCAGTGATCTGATAGGTCAAACAATTAATGAGTTAATTAGTTAAAAACTAACACCTGTATGTATAGCTTGATGGTAAGTTGGTATGGTAACCTCTATATACAAAAATCGTACAGGTGATAAGTAATACATTTACAGTAATGTAAACAAATAAAAACATATATAGACAAAGAATGCATAAGAATGCATAAAGTAATGTCATAATAAACATAAATCAATTAATGTATAAAATTAATAAGATAACCAGATAAAATAGATAAGATATGCAAACACTTCTAATCCTCAGACTTGATACACTTGTAAATAAACGATACATTGGTAACCTATATGCACTTTAATGCGAAGTAACTTGCTAAAAAAACACTTCATATATATAACTGCACTATTATCAACAATCTGGAATGTATACTAATATATAAAAAAAATAACTTAACCTCAAAGAGTATGGCATTGATCACATCGTCATATTCTTAAATCAGCATGATTCGTGTATATATTGTTGACAGGGATCTAAGTTTATGCTCAGTAGTTCTTATTTGTATTGAATTAAAAAAAGGATACAAAGTGTCCCAAGATGTGTGGAAGTAATCGGCTAGATGTTTGCAAGGACGCCATTAGGCCCCGCCCTCTTACGTGACTAAGAGTGTGATAGTATGATGTATGTCTTGAGACCAATCATAGGAGAGATTACCCATCCATCAGCTAATCAGAATTAAGGTAGAAAAAATCCTATTGGCTGATGCAATCAGCCAATAGGATTGAGCTTGCATTCTATTGGCTGATTGCATCAGCCAATAGGATTTTTTCTACCTTAATTCCGATTGGCTGATAGAATTCTATTAGCCAATCGGAATTGAAGGGACGTCATCTTGGATGATGTCACTTAAAGGAACCTTCATTCAGTCGTCGGCCGTCGGATGAAGAGGATGCTCCGCGTCGGATGTCTTGAAGATGGACCCGCTCCGCGCCGGATGGATCAAGATAGAAGATGCCGTCTGGATGAAGACTTCTGCCCGTCTGGAGGACCACTTCTGCCCGGTTGGGTGAAGAAGTCTCACGGTAGGGTGATATTCAAGGGGTTAGTGTTTTTTTTAAGGGGGGATTGGGTGGGTTTTAGAGTAGGGTTGGTTGTGTGGGTGGTGGGTTTTAATGTTGGGGGGGTATTTGTACTTTTTTTTACAGGTAAAAGAGCTGATTACTTTGGGGCAATGCCCCGCAAAAGGCCATTTTAAGGGCTATTTGTAATTTAGTGTAGGCTAGGGCTTTTTTTATTATGGGGGGCTTTTTTATTTTGTTAGGGGGATTAGAGTAGGTGTAATTAGTTTAAAAATCTTGTAATTATTTTATTATTTTCTATAATTTAGTGGGGGGGTTTTCGTACTTTAGATATTTTTTTTAAATTGTAATTAATTGTATTTAGTTTAGGTTATTACTTTAATTATAGTGTAGTGTTAGGTGTAATTGTAACTTAGGTTAGGTTTTATTTTACAGGTAAATTTGTCTTTATTTTAACTAGGTAGTTATTAAATAGTTAATAACTATTTAATAACTATTGTACCTAGTTAAAATAAATACAAAGTTGCCTGTAAAATAAAAATAAACCTTAAGCTAGCTTAGGGTTTATTTTATAGGTAAGTATTTAGTTTTAAATAGGAATAATTTAGTGAATTGTAGTAATTTTATTTAGATTTATTGTAATTATATTTAAGTTAAGTGGGGTTAGGGTTAGGGTTAGACTTAGGTTTAGGGGTTAATACATTTAATATAGTGGCAGCGACGTTGTGGGCGGCAGATTCGGGGATAATAAATGTAGGTAGGTGTCGACGATGTTAGGGCCGGCAGATTAGGGGTTAATAATATTTAACTAGTGTTTGCGATGTGGGAGGGCGGCGGTTTAGGGGTTAATATGTTTATTATAGTGGAGGCGATGTACGGTTCGACAGATTAGGGGTTAAAAAAATTATTTTAGTGTTTGCGATGTGGGGGGGCTTCGGTTTAGGGATTAATATAGGTAGTTTATGGGTGTTAGTGTACTTTTTAGCACTTTAGTTAAGAGTTTTATGCTGAGGCGTTGTAGTGTAAAACTCTTAACTACTGACTTTAAAATGCGGTACCAGGCTTGACAGGAGAGGGTCTACCGTTCACTTTTTGGCAGACTCGTAATACTGGTGCTATGCAAGTCCCATTGAAAATATAGGATACGCAATTGACGTAAGTGGATTTGCAGTATTTCCGAGTCTGGCCAAAAAAGTGAGCAGTACACCTGTACCTGCAAGACTCGTAATACCAGCGGGCGTTAAAAAGCAGCGTTGGGACCTCTCAACGCTGCTTTTTAACACTAACGCAAAACTCGTAATCTAGATGATAGTTAAAATATTTATTAAATATGAATATTTCATAATTATGTTTTATCATGTTTTTATCTACTTAATGGCAAATGGCTATAATGCACTTATATATAAAGTTTTGTATGTGTCTATATGACTGTAAATACATATATACACATATAAATACATTAATATATATGTACATATCTATATACAGTACACACAAATACATTTTTAGCAATGTATCTGTATGAGTCTCAATGTTAAAGCCATTTGCCTGCCTTTTTTTTCTCTAACACCCGAGCTCTCATATCTTTGAGCCCTTTTAACCATTTTTGTGTTTTTAAAATAATTTCTATTAAACAGTTATAATATGAGTGTAAGTGTACTTTGTAATGTAATTTTGATGTGGTTTATGCAACTTTTTTGTTTTGGAAAACAGTTAACCACAGCTCTGCGATCACAGTAAGGATTTAAGCGTAAATGGCGATTGCGCTAGCTCGTAATATCAGCGCAATGAAAATGGCTCGAGAAAAGATGATATCTCTTGCGCAAAAATGTTTGCTCCTTACTTGTAATCTAGCCCTATTTTGTTAAGTAACAGAAGTTTTCAAGAAGTTATGAAGCAGCGGTCTAAAGATCGCTGCTCCATAACCTGTCCATCTGTTCTGAGGCGGCGGACAGAAATTAATTAATGCAGGGGGCAGCATTGCACCAGCAGTTCACAAGAACTGCTGGTGCAATGATAAATGCAGACAGCGTATGCTGTCGGCATTTATCAATGGGCAGAGATGTGCAGCGGACATGATACGCTACTTCGTATCATGTCCGCTCTCACATTGTTAAATATGCCCCTTAACCTTTTTTAAGGAGCTAGACACATGGTAAAAGAAGGCAATGCATTTACAAATCAAATGTTCTTGCTAAATACAGGATTTTATTTTTAAACTAGAATGTCCCTTTAACTTCATGAAGACATTTGTAGCTCGTATATTTAAATAATTCAAATTACATCCGTTTACATAGTTTTTAATTTTTAAATGTCACTGAACGTAAACAGCATCAGATTACTTGGATAACACTTTACAAATGCATAACATTTATAAAACCTGAATAACATATACACATCATCAATCATAATTTCAAGATTGCATTTTTTCCTGAGTCTTGCTTGTTTGTTTGAGAGATTTTTATGACAGTGAACAGAAGAATGTTAAGCACAGTGTTCCTTGTTCAATACAAAAAATCTGACTTTTACTATCTGATATTTTCTTAGTTTGTGATTTACCATAAAGCTGCATGTTTATCAATACACAAAAACCTAGATTTTGAAGGAAGCTGAGAATCAGAATGTCAAACGTTGTTTTATACTATGATGTTCAAAAAAGGTGACTGCAAACCTAAATATCACGGGTGCAGGGTAAATAACTGACAGGCCTTCTAATACTTTTCCTAGTTTTATTTATTTGTATAAATCTTCCCCTCTCCTCTTTACTTCTCTTATTGGTCTACATAGTCCAATGGACTTGTTAAAAAGGCAAATTCATGGTAGTTGGCAACTCGGGTGCTAGTTCATGTTGAACCACTGCTGCAGAAGACCCATCAACTATTAAAGTGACTTAAAAAATCATCTTTTACTTTTGTGTAAAAACGGTGCTTTGTCCACGCTGCCTAGAGAAGCCAAAACACAAAATCTGTCATCTAGGTTATCAAAATGTTACAAACTGCATAAACCAACTTTTTGATTTGTATAATATGCAGGTTACAGTATAAGATTTTTTTTTCCTCTCTAGGAAGTGTGAGGAAAGCACAATTTTACACAAAAGGAAAAGGTGTTTCATGTAATTTTTAATATATATGTTATACAATATAGTGATGCTACAGTACACACAGCTTCTGTGGCCCATCCAGTTCACAGTATCCTTTGTGGAATAATTAAAAAGCTGTTTGTCAATCTGAATTTGTATTCAATCTGTATTTAAAAAAGTAAGAGATGAAAACTAATATATATGTTAATAATATATTACTCGGAAATTATTTCGTACCGATCTAGGGCTAGAATACAAGTGGCACGCTAGCGTTAGCACAGGTGCGATATGAAAATATCATGACTACTCTAACATACTAGCGTATTACAATTTGAAAGTAAACGTGTAACGCTGTGCACAATCTAACTTTGCTCTCATTTGGTTGGCACAACTGAAGACCTTGAGGCCTACTTATCAAGCCGTCAACTGTGCTGCATTCAACGGCACCAATACGCTCACCTGACATCGCCTAACATCACAGCCGCGGACCTGAATACACTCTCCATATTTAACAAAAAAGCTGTCAAAAAGCCGCGGGGCGATGAGCAGCTGACTGTTGTTAACTGACAGTCATCGATCTCACTGCTATTCGGCTTTTTCACAGCTTTATTTGTATACTGTCACTAAACACCGCCACTATACTAAACTGTTTAACCCCTATCCCGCCGCTCCCCGACCCCGCCACAACTAAAGTTATTAACCCCTATCCCGCTGCCCCCCGACACCGCAGCAACTCTAACAAAATTATTAACCCCTATCCCGCCGCTCCCGGACCCCGCTGCCACCTACATTATGTTCTTAACCCCTATCCTGCTGCTCCCGGAGCCCACCGCAACTAAATAAAGTTATTAACCCCTAAACCGCCAGCCCCCCATATCACCATAAACTAAATTAACTTATTAACCCCTAAACCTAACAACCCGCTAACTGTACATTAAATATCAACTCATCCCTATCTCATAATAAATTTAAACTTACCTTTAGAATTAAATTTAACAATATTAAACTAATAATTAATCTACACTAACTATTATACTAAATTACATTAAACTACAAATTAAATTAACTATATTATATATTTAAACACCTAATCCTACTCAAATAATTTAAATCTACACTAAAAAAATTACTAAGTTACAAAAAACTAACAACTAAGTTACAAAAAAAATAAACGCTAAGTTACACAAAATAAAAAATAAATTATCAAAGATTTAAGATAATTACACCTAATCTAAGAGCCCTATGAAAATAAAAAAGCCCCCCAAAATAAAAAAACCCTAGCCTACAATAAACTACAAATTGCCCTTAAAAGGGCCTTTTGCCGGGCATTGCCCCTAAGAAATCAGCTTTTTTACCTGTAAATAAAAAATACAAATACCCCCCAACAGTAAAATCCACCACCCACACAACCAACCCCCCTAAATAAAAACCTAATCTAAAAAAACTTAAGCTCCCCATTGCCCTGAAAAGGGCATTTTGATGGGCATTGCCCTTAAATGGGCATTTAGCTGTATTGCAGCCCAAAACCCTAATCTAAAAATAAAACCCACCCAATAAACCCTTAAAAAATCCTAACACTACCCCCTGAAGATCCACTTACAGTTTTGAAGATCCGACATCCATCCTCCAAGAAGCCGGCAGAAGTCTTCATCCAAGCCCGCAGAAGTCTTCACCCAGACCGCATTTTCTATCTTCATCCATCTGGCGCGGAGCGGGTCCATCTTCAAGACATCCGACGCGGAGCATCCTCTTCTTCTGATGACTACCCGACGAATGAAGGTTCCTTTACGTGACGTCATCCAAGATGGTGTCCCTTAGATTCCGATTGGCTGATAGAATTCTATCAGCCAATCGGAATTAAGGTTGAAAAAATCCTATTGGCTGATGCAATCCAATCAGCCAATAGGATTGAGCTTGCATTCTATTGGCTGATTGGAATAGTCAATAGGATAAAAGCTCAATCTTATTGTAACAGCCAATAGGATTTTTTCAACCTTAATTCCAATTGGCTGATAGAATTCTAGATTCGGAATCTAAGGGACGCCATCTTGGATGACGTCATTTAAAGGAACCTTTATTCATCGGGTAGTCGTCGGAAGAAGAGGATGCTCTGCGTCGGATGTCTTGAAGATGGACCCGCTCCGCACCAGGTGGATGAAGATAAAAGATGCGGTCGCTTCGTTGAGGACTTCTTGGAGGATGGATGTCCTTATTTGAGTAGGGTTAGGTGTTTAAATATATAATATAGTTAATTTAATTTGTAGTTTAATGTAATTTAGTATAATAGGATATATTAATTATTAGTTTAATATAGTTTAATGTAATTTTAGTATAATAGTTAGGGTAGGTTAATTATTAGTTTAATATAGTTTAATATAGTTTAATTTAAATCTAAAGGTAAGTTTAAGTTTATTATAAGATAGGGATGAGTTAATATTTAATATAAAGTTAGCAGGTTGTTAGGTTTAGGGGTTAATAGTTTAATTTAGAGTTTTGCGATGTTGGGGGATGGTGGTTTAGGGGTTAATAGGTTTAGTAAGTGGTAGTGATGTGGGAGGCCAGGGGTTTAGGGGTTAATAACTTTATTTAGTTGCGGTGGGCTCTGGGAGCGGAAGATTAGGGGTTAATAACTTTATGTAGGTGGCGGCAGTGTCGGGGCGGCAGATTAGGAGTTAATAAGTATAAGGTAGGTGGCGGTGGTGTTGGGGCGGCAGATTAGGGGTTAATAAATATAATGTAGGCGGCTGTGTAGGGAGCGGCAGATTAGGGGTGTTTAGACTCGGGGTACATGTTAGGGTGTTAGGTGTAAACATAGCTTTTATTCTCCCAAAGGAAACAATGGGATATCGGGCAGCAGAGAACATAAGCTTTCACTGCTTTCAGACTCCCATTGATTCCTATGGCCCTGGAGGCGGCAAATTGAAAACCAGGTACGCTGGGCCCGGAATAGTGGCGAGCGTACCTGGTAGAAATTTGTTTACTAGCAAAAGTAGTCAGATAGTGCCGAATTTGCATTTGGAACATATGTAATGACATAAGCATCGATCTGTGTTGGACTGAGACCGGCGGATCGTATGTTACGTCACAAATTTCTACTTTTGCCGGTCTGTAGGCTTTGATAGCTAAGGGGAATTAAGCTCTCCACAATTACGCTGCGGAATTCCAGAGTATTTGCGGTTGACGGCTTGATAAATAGGCCTCCTTGTGTAAAGGTTCAAAGATAAAAATAAATGTGCACCAAACACAACAATAAATATATTAAAATAAAGTATTATGCTCACATATACACAATCTAATAAATATTATTCATATAAATATTAATTAAATATGTTTATAACAGTTGAAAGGTATATTATATATTGCAAGGTGCTTAAATGGAAAGGGCTATATTGTATGTGTATATATATATATATATATATATATATATACATATATACAGGTATATGTACAGTATATATTGCAATATAAATATGTCTAAATATGTTTATGTATGTATGCATATATGTGCGAATGCATTTGTATTTTTTTATTTATACTGTATATGTATAGACACACACACATATATATATATATAGGTTTCTTCAATCAAGGACTGTACTCGCTGGGTTTAGATATAATACAAAATGATTTATTGTATGGTGACGTTTCAGGGTTCGCAGACCCCTTCCTCAGACCAAACACAGTGCAAGTGAAAAATAGTGACTTATAAACCCAATAAGCCCCTCCCATCAGACAGTGTAAAAATTGTGCCAAAAACAGTATATATACACACACTTTGGAGCCTTTTCCACTCAAATACCTGATAACATAAAACAAAATTTTATGTTCAATTTTAATATTTAATATGTTTCGATGTTCTTTGTGTACTATACACACTTTGTGTCTGATCAGCTTAGAATCTTGTGCATTCACAGTCCCTAAGAGAGGTGGGATGTGAGATTTGTGTTGAAGACTGGGATTTGTTTGAATTGATGATTTTTATATTCCTTTTTTCTTAGTTTCACATTTTTTGACAGCACTTCATTTATTTTTTTGGCCTCTATTTTCTCTAAAGTTCTGTTTTCATGAGAATGGTTATTCTTAGATTAGAATCCCCATGGATGCCTGCAAAGGTCCTCAGTGTCTGCAATTTATATATATATATATATATATATATATATATATAGCCTTTTACATCCTACAATCCACTAGTAGCAGATACGCTAGAGGAGTTCATATGTGGGGCTGCAACCCAACTTATATGCCCCGACTAAGCTCAGCTCTTACTATTGTTGAGACATTAGCGTCTATTGTTTTTACCTCTAGCCCCACATAGTGGGAGAATATCCTACCGAGGGGATTCATAATTTTTTTTTATTTCTTTGACTTTGGTGACATACATTTTTTCCTCTTGTTGTTTGCTACATGCAGATTGCGGCTATTACATGCATATTATGTTATCTATATTGGGCGGTTTTGATATAGCCATCCACATGTATTTGTCTACTGATAGGGCTTATAGCCCCACATATGTTTCCTGAGATATTACGGTCCCTAATACTTTGGGTGCACTAGTGTCTGTTTTTCTTACTCTAGCCCTGTATAGTGAGATGATATTCTGTAGCGGCGATTTGGGTTTTGGTATATTGACCTGTATATATTTTGCCTCTGATGAGAAGGATCACGCTGGCTCTCCATTTATACTATTGGGTTTATATTTTATTATATCGAGCAACAGGACACACCCCCTGCTATGACGATTTTCCCTGACGGTCACGCTTCTAAAGGCTGGTCTGTTGCATTGCGACCTGATAGGTCCAGTCTCCCTAATTGGAACCAATCGGAGGTTTGTTATGTACTCCATACATTTTTTCGGCTATCTGCATGCGAGTGGATAAGATAGCGATGATTTATGCCCAGACGACCGCAATTGGCTAGATTTTCCAATGGGCGTTCTTACTGAGTATGTCTCGCATTTTCTTTGGATCCAATACAATCCAACCACTTAGATAATTATTTCATTATACTTAGATATTTTTGCATTTTGTGATCAAGCTGATCGGATAACTGAGAGGTGGATATACTTTACCACTGTTTTATTATGGCTGATCACTTTTTATAACATTACACTTATCTAATTGTTAATTGTCAACTACACTGCATTGGAACATTGCACACGGACAGTTGTCATTGGCTGTGATTTGGGGAAGGGTTCCATAGGCCTTTAAAAGTTTTGTTTGCCCACTTGTTGTATGTCAGAGTTAGGTACAGCATCTAGTCCCGAAACATCGCATTAAATAAAGCCTTTTTGCCACTGATGCCTAAAGACCACTAAGTGCTTATATCTACGAATCTGCATTTGAATATTACAGCACCCTGGCAGATATTGCTTGATGGTGGGAGTGCATACACATTACTTGTTATATATATATATATATATATATATATATATATATACATATACACACAGTATATATATATATATATTTGTATATTACTAAAAAATAATTATATATATAAATATTTATATATATATACTGTATATATATATATATATATATATATATATATATATAGGTCGTGGAGAAAAGGATGCACTCGCCAGGATATTCAAATCGTTACCTTTATTTCTTGTAACGTTTTGGGGTGTTATCCCCTTCGTCAGACGCCAACAAAAATAACAACCAACTACTTGCCCCCACCATGCCTTATAAACCCTCACAAGTGCTCCAGAACCGAGCCCCAATCAGAGGTGCCACTGCCACTGGCTGACATCAGAAGACGACCCGGTAACCGGACTCCCTAGTGTCAATAAAATTACCGGATCAGGGTGATTGACTCTACCTGCCAAGGCAGCATAATATAGCTGACAGTCTGGTTGTCATGGAAACCCTCATAATCACAGGATCATAAGCACGGGGTAGTGGCTTGAACAGCCAATCACATCCTAATCAGGCCCGGCCCTCAGATGCAAAAAGATCTCCAAGCTAAGGCAAGAAACCTAAGGGCATCAAAAACATACAAATATAGTTAAAGCTACAAAAGCAGGAAACAAAACACAACAATACAAATGTAACAATAAAATAATAAAAATAGGCTCCAAAATCATAACAGAAGGTCAATGAGTTTACAGAAATATTGTCCTAAGCATAGCAGCACTTAAAAATACAGTCAAAATTCATACAAAATGACCATAAAAAATGCGCACAAAATCCACAAGTGAGCTAACCTGCAGAATACAGATGCAGACACAGGGACATCATGCCAAACCCTATGCCCATAAACCAATTGACCACTAGCATAAGGTTACACAAAGAGAGGAAAAAAGGGGAAAAACAAAAGCAGGAGCAAAAATGAACAATACAAATACCAAAATAAAGCAAAAAGGCAAAAAAATTATAAAAATAAATAAATACACACATAAAAATCCCACATCAACCACAGCAGCAGGAGGCCCTATATAGTGGAGTATCCACTCATGGGCACAATTCAAAATATGTCCTCACAGGAAGCAATACCAATCCAGGTGTGAATTCATGCCATTCGGGGGCCATAGTTCCCAACCTATATGTCCATTTAGCTTCCTTCTGAAGCAGGACCTTACCCCTATCTCCCCTCATGGTAGGGGCGGGAAGTGGTCAATAATGGTATACTTAAGGTTAACCACCATATGTCCGTTCTGGACAAAATGTCTGGCCACCGGTTGGTCTGAAGTCCCTTTCTGTATTGCCAATCGTATGGCCAACCTATGATTGGCCATTCTACTCCTCAAATCATCTGTGGTTTTCCCTACGTAGAAGAAGCCACATGGACAATGTAGGAGATAAATCACATGTGTAGTAGTGCAGGTAAGTCTGTACTTGTGTTTGTACCTCATTTTCTTGGTTGGATGTGTGAAATATTGGCCTGTCTGCAGAGCACTGCAGGTGGAGCATCCAAGGCAACTAAAGCAGCCAGGTTTTGAAGTGTCCAGCCAGGTCTTCGTCTGGTAGCTGGACCTAGGATCCGTTTTCACTCACATATCACGCAGTGATCTTGCTCTTCTATATCCTATTTGCGATGCTTTCATCTGTCCAAACTATGTCCCAATGCTTGTCCAAGGTCGTTCTTATGTCTTTCTTGTCAATTGTTAATGTGGTGACAAATGTGACTTGCTCCAGTTGTGTTTTGGTTTTGACCATGGTCAGTTCTTGAACCTGTTGATCCAAAACCTTTGATAGATACCCTCTTTGCCAGAACCTCATATATTTCTCATCCATTTGGGCTGCAGCCTTGTCCTCATAAGAGTTGTTGAGATACACCCTCTTGAATTGAGACTTTGGTAATGAAATTTTAAATGATGGCGGGTGCCCACTTGTGTACGTAAGGAGTGAATTCCTGAACAGTGTGGAATTGAGTCTACCTCCCTCTTTGTATAGGCAGAGGTCCAAAAAATGGATTTTCAATTTGTCAGCTTCCATTTTAAACTTTAGTGCTTGGTTCGCAAGATTTAAATTACTGAACCATTCATCCAAAAACTCCCTGTTCCCTCTTCAGACCAATATCAGGTCATCAATGTAGCGTTTAAAGAATATCACATGCTGGTACCTAAAGAAGCTGTCATCACTGGTCTCAAACTCGGCCATGTATAGATTTGCGTACAATGGGGCCACATTGGACCCCATCGCTTTCCCAGTTTTCTGTAGGTAGAACAGTTGTTCGAACCTGAAGTAATTCATTGTCAGGCAAAATTCAAGTAGGTGGGTCAAAATCTCTGGTGGAGGTCCTATGTAGGGGTATTTGAATAGTTGTTTTCTGATGGCTTGTACTCCTTCACTGTGAGGTATCACAGTATACAAACTTGTCATGTCTAATGTGACAAGCAAATTCTCCTCCTCCAGTGGTGGAAGTTCCCCAATCATGTCGAGTAGTGATGGTGAATCCAACAGGAATGAGTCCATATTCCTTACCAGGGGTTGAAGTATGGCATCCAGGTAGGTTGCTATAGGCTTTAACAAAGACCCTATTGCTGACACGATAGGTCTACCTGGGGGGGACGAGTCTCTTATGCACTTTAGGTAAAGTGTAAAACACTGGGGTCCTCGGGTACTCCATTCTCAAGTACTCCCAAGTCTGTTTATCCAGATATCCCCCTCATATACCTCCTGCAGGTATACATCAATTTGACCTTTGAAGCTCCTTACGGGGTCAGCCACCAGGCGTATGTAGGTTTTAGTGTCACTCAGTTGTCCCATGATTTCCAGTCTGTAATCATCATAGTCCTGTAGGACTATTGCACCACCTTTGTCTGCCTGGCAGATCACGATCGATGCCTGCCCCGAAAGTGACCTTAGTGCCGCCCGCTCCTCACGGGACAAGTTGTTATGTGAGCAACCACTGTTCTTTTTAATGTTCATTTCCAATGTAATGTTCCAGTTCCCAGAGGAGGATGCTAAGGAGATCCTATTCCATGCCCTCTCCATTGGACCTATGACTAGTAAACCAGCTTTTGTCTACACACACCTGCTGAAACTAAAGAAGAGAGAGAAGGATTTAGCCCTGCATGGGGCATATCTCTCTGAATATTACAGGAAGAGCTATGTACCATAGGCTATCCTGATCAAGAACATCCCTACATTTGGACGCAACTAAAAAGCTTTCTGTGAGAGATGGTACAACATTCTGAACAAATGTTCCCTGGACCTAATGTTATTGGTGGTCCAGGAGGTGGGACGTTTATTACAAGAGACAAGAGTTGAGATTGGTAAATATGAGAAGGTGAATCTACCGAAACTTCAACAGGATACCTCTGAGGACTGGCTGAAGAAACTGGTGGACCAGGTAAATACATACGAACAAGAGCTGATAGAATTCAAGAACCACAAACTGGAGGCGGCGACAAATGGCTATAGAGACAAAAGAGTATACCTCTGGCTCACTCCCAGACAAGAACGACGACAGGAGCAAATGGGCAGAACACGAAGGAGATTGCACTATAAAAAACCGAAGAGCTTGCAGACAGTGGACAGCTCAGGCTCAGCATCTGAGGGAGAGACCCCTATCCAGATACCAGACAAGAGACCAGTTGAACAAACAGGGGTAACTACACGTTCAAAAAATGGGGGCAGCTGAGACCTCACCTCAGATGTGGGGGCTACAAAGCAAAAAACCCCACACACCCCGAGGTAACTAAAAGGACATAGTGGTCAACCTGAGTTCCTATGCATTGTCCCCCATGAATAAGGGTCTATCCTTTATTCCAATGCAAAAAACTGACCAATTTGATCTATATGTGGATCTGCAAAAATTCTAAAGGAACTTGAGGCTGAGGGAATTTTCCCCTAGACAACAGGATGGATAGAAAACTTTAAGAACTGTCTCTAGGTTTGACCTGACTAGTCAGAATTTTAGCATAAAAACATTTGCTAGACTGGTACACTCTGGGATGGAAATGGACATTAAAACGAACCGCGGTTGCTCACATAACAACTTGTCCCATGAGGAGCGGGTGGCACTAAGGTTACTTTAGGAGCAGGCATCGATCGTGATCTGCCAGGCAGACAAAGATTATTCAATAGTCCTACAGGACTATGATGATTACAGACTGGAAATCACGGGACAACTGAATGACACTAATACCTACATATGCCTGGTGGCTGACCCTGTAAGGAGCTTCAAGGGTCAAATGTATGTATACCTGCAGGAGGTATATGAGGGGGGATATCTGGATAAACAGACTTGGGAGTACTTGAGAACGGAGTACCCGAGGACAATCAGAAGACAACTATTCAAATACCCCTACATAGGACCTCCATCAGAGATTCTGACCCGCCTACTTGAATTTTGCCTGACAATGAATTACTTCAGGTTTGAACAACTGTTCTACCTACAGAAAACTGGGACAGCGATGGGGTCCAATGTGGCCCCATCATACGCAAAACTATTCATGGCCGAGTTTGAGACCAGTGATGACAGCCTCTTTAGGATCCAGCATGTGATATTCTTTAAATGCTACATTGATTACCTGATATTGATCTGTAGAGGGAACAGGGAGTCTTTGTTGTTCAGGAAGACTACTGACCGCAATTCACTCCTTACGTACACAAGTGGGCACCCGCCATCACTCAAAAGGTCATTACACAAGTCTCAATTCAAAAGGGTGTATCTCAACAACTCTGATGAGGACAAGGCTGCAGCCCAAATGGATGAGATGTATATGAGGTTCTGGCAAAGAGGGTATCCATCGAAGGTTTTGGATCAACAGGTTCAAGAACTGACCATGGTCAAAACCAAAAGACAACAGGAGCAACTTACTTTTGTCACCACATTTATGAGTGACAAGAAAGACATAAGAACGACCTAGGAAAAGCATTGGGACATAGTGAAAAGTCATCCTACCCTTCCATTTGGACAGATGAAAGCACCGCGCATAGGATATAGAAGAGCAAGATCACTACATGATATGTTAGTGAAAACGGATCCTAGGTCCAGCTACCAGAAGAAGACCTGGCTGGACACTACACAACCTGGCTGCTTTAGGTGACTTGGATGCACCACCTGCAGTGCTCTGCAGACAGGCCAATATTTCCCACATTCAACCAAGAAAATGAGGTACAAACACAAGTATAGACTTACCTGCTCTACCACACATGTGGTTTATCTCCTACATTGTCCATGTGGCCTCTTCTATGTAGGGAAAACCACAGATGATTTGAGGACTAGAATGGCCAATCATAGGTCAGCCATAAGATTGGCAATACAGAAAGGGACCTCAGACCAACCGGTGGCCAGACATTTTGTCCAGAAAGGACATACAGTGGTTAACTTTAAGTATACCATTATTGACCACGTTCCATCCTTACCATGAGGAGGGGATAGGGGTAAGGTCCTGCTTCAGAAGGAAGCCAGATAGACATACAGGGGGGAACTATGACCCCGAATGGCATGAATTCACACCTGGATTGGCATTGCTTCCTGTGAGGACATATTTTGAATTGTGCCCGTGAATGGATACTCCACTATAAAGGGCCTCCTGCTGCTGTGGTTGATGTGGGACTTTTTTTTTTTTTAAAATAAGCTTTATTGAAGTGAAAAGAATACATATAGACTTGCTGGTGCAGGAGCACAGTGCTGCTCAGCAAAAAGTTCTATACAACAATATAATGGTAGTCAACAATAACGGTTCCAATATTATACACTTCTAAATGTTTTCACTCTCACTCTGCTGACCAACGCCCAGAGTGAGGGTTTACAAGATTTTGATTTTTCAAGTTTTGTGAATATAACAGAAATACAGTGTAGTTGAATCCAGTGAACTGAGTACACGTACCCTGGGGGGGAGGGCAAAGAAAGAGAGAGGAAAGAGTAACAAGAGAGGAGAGAGATAGAGGGAGAAGAAAAAAAAAAAAAAAGGGGGGGGGGGGATGATGTGGGACTTTTATGTGTGTATTTATTTTTTTTATGATTTTTTTTGTCTTTTTGTTTTATTTTGTTATTTTTATTGTTAGTTTTTGCTCCTGCTTTTATTTTTTATATTTTTTTTATTTCCCCTTTTCCCTCTCTTTGTGTAACCTTATGCTAGTGGTCAGTTGGTTTATGGGCATAGGGTTTGACATGATGTCCCTGTGTCTGCATCTGTATTCTGCAGGTTAGCCCACTTGTGTATTTTGTGCGCATTTTTGATAGTCATTTTGTATGAATTTTGACTGTATTTTTAAGTGCTGCTATGCTTAGGACAATATTTCTGTACCCTCATTGACCTTCTGTTATGATTTTGGAGCCTTGTTCTGTTTGTTATTTTTATTATTTTATTGTTACATTTGTATTGTTGTGTTTTGTTTCCTGCTTTTGTAGCTTTAACTATATTTGTATGTTTTTGATGCCCTTAGGTTTCTTGCCTTAGCTTGGAGATCTTTTTGCATCTGAGGATCGGGCCGGATTAGCATGTGATTGACTGTTCCAGCCACTACTCCGTGCTTATGATCCTGTGACCATCTGGGTTGTTTATATGAGGGTTGCCTTGACAACGAGACTGTCAGCTATATTATGCTGTCTTGGCAGATAGAGTCAATCACCCTGGTCTGGTAACGATCCGATGTGGGCTATCCTCAGTTTGTTTCATGTTTGTTCCATGCCTGTTTTGGTTGTATGATGCTTAGAGTTCTTTAAAACATTCAGGTAAGAGCCACAGCGTACAGCTACGCCAAACCAGAACTGGAACCAGTAAAGAACATCCAATCAGAGGCAAGTAGAGACTAGCTCATTAAAGCATTTTTGTCTTTTAATGCACACACTGAGTAGTGCCTGCATCTTTTTGCTCTTACTGTTTAGTGTCAGGCTCATCTCCCATTGCTACGGCACTCCGTCTCTACTTGCCTCTGATTGGATGTTCTTTACTGGTTCCAGTTCCGGTTTGGCGTAGCCGTACGCTGTTATGTTGTTTAATTGACACTAGGGAGTCCGGTTACCGGGTCGCCTTCTGATGATGTCAGCCGGTGGGAGTGGGACCTCTGATTGGGGCTCGGTTCTGGAGCACTTGTAAGGGTTTATAAGGCATGGTGGGGGCAAGTAGATGGTTGTTATTTTTGTTGGTGTCTGACGAAGGGGGTAACACCCCAAAATGTTACAAGAAATAAAGGTAACGATTTGAATATCCTGGCGAGTGCATCCTTTTCTCCACTACCTATACTTTGATCTTGGAAGCACCCTGGGTAGATGTTTGGTAACCGTGAGACTTTTATATATATATATATATATATATATATATATATATATAAATATATATATATTAAAGAAAAAAGAAGATTTTCTTCTATGTAAAGAACATAGAAATGTAAAATATAAATTATTGATGTTGGGTTTAGCGCAGTTGGTCAAACACGGTGTCATGTTAGGTCGAGAGCACCAAGTGTTATGTTTTTTTCAGCATCGAGTTCCATTAAAGTCTATGGGGAGAAGAAGTTAACAATGTTGCTATATATAAAGTCCTGAAGTTAGCACTCGTCAGTTTTTGCTCTCACGCAAAACATTTACTTTGAACTTGTCATACGCGCTATAACCAGTGCACATGACAAGTTTACTTCCAGCGTGTTTGCACTCGAGCAAAAACAGCTAAATAGCGCACCACTTGTTATCTAGCTTGGATGTAAAGGAAAAAATAAATAGCAATCCTTTATTTCCACATGTTAAAAGCAAATGTTTAAATGTCACAGGTAGATTGCATCTACATCTAAAGGCAGTCACAGTGATTGAGCAAAATTGGAGGTGGTCAATAGTTAATCAGAAGTGGGCAGAGTCTAACCAAAGACTTATAAGCAATACAGAGGAGTTTAAACACTTTGCTCAACTTAGATGCAAGTATTTTACAGCCCCAGTGAACATCAAAACTTAACATTGCCTATAGGGTGGAGAAGATAATACAACATATTGGCTACATTCTTCATGCATCTTTGAGGTATGAGAGATTTCTTGTTTTTATTCTGTGTTCCTTAGCTTAATTCTCATTCTGAATATTTTGTGATTATAATATTCAATTGATTCATTGTTCTTTGATGATTACAGTACTGAGGCTATACATTTTGATATGACTTGTGATCTAGCCCCTAACATTTTCTAATCATCAATGTAAATAAATTCCCTGGGTTTCATTCTAACCCATTAGAGGTTGCCATGTAAAAACGGGTATTTTTTCTTTCTGTGTCTTTCCTATCAATTTGAGGCTCTGCCATTTGTATTATTTAGAATGCCAGAATTATAAATGCAAGGCTAGATTATAAGTGGAGTACAAACGATAGACAAAGGTACGTTATCTTGTACTTGGTTTCGCACTAAAAATAATGCACAATCAGGTTTAACAAGTTCATGCTTAAAAAGTTTAGATTGTTAAAAAGTTCAAAACGTTTTTTATTTAATGGATTGTGCGGGGAGAGCTATTACCCCTGCTTATTGCCCATATATTACAAGTGGTGAGTTAAGTGTTACTCTTTTTTTTTCTTCATAAATGGAAAGAGTCCACAGCTGCATTCATTACTTTTGGGAAAACAATACCCAAGCTATAGAGGACACTGAATGCCAAGACGGGAGGGTACAAGAGGCAGCCCATTCTGAAGGCACCAGGCCTGAAACCACTATCCAACAAAACCCTGCTTCGTCCGGAGCCGAGAAACATTGAAAGAAAAAGGCCCCAAGGACACTGACCCTCAGATAGCCTAGCTAGAGATCGCAAAATCAGACTCAACTGAGCCAACAGTCCTCCAGGAGACACCGTCGCCCAGCAGTCGGTCCCCAACCACACACCCCTCACTATCAAAGGGAACACCAGCCCAAAACTCCCAAAGGGATAGGGCAAGGAAGATCCAAAGGGAAACCGAAAGGTCCCCACAAATTCCATAAAAGAAAAAGTCCCAGAACGAGCCCAGCTCACAAAGACCCAAAAGGGTCCTGACAAACAAGGGGAGACAACACCCAGACCAACCAAAAACCACAAGGTTTAGGACTGGGAATCAGAACAGAGAAAAGTTTTCTCTCAACATCGTGCAAAAGCCCCTAAAAGACAACTGAAGACGGAGTCCTCAAAGAGTCAGAACTTAGAATACTGATGTATTCAACACATAATACGTGTAGCAGACCTAGATGAGGTAAACACCTGAGTCAAGAAAACGCAGCCATCATCAGGATGACACAGAAAGAAAATACTTGCTGAGAAGTAAAAAGTGGCCAAACAAGATATCAGATTGCAAAAAATCCAAAAACAGAGAGCACTCCAGGCAATCCAAGCCGCCGGACCGACACATAGGTCTCAAAAATGGAGAAGCACAAAACCTCAACGAGGACCACTGCACCTCTGAAGATGATCAACTAATCTCAAAACCTACTCCCAGCCGGGCCAACCCAAGCATCGGCAGGTCTGAAAACAGGGGAACAAAAGAACCCCACACCAGCTCACAAAGGAGCGGAATAATAGCTTAAGCCATTCTAACAGAGCTCGGATGCACACCCGAAAATCCTTAGACACAGTTGACAAGGCCGAAGACCCAGAAAAATCTAGCAAAAAAAGCCCAACATAGTCTTAACGCAGAGCCAGCAAGACTCCAGATAGAACAGAACAACCCAGAGAGCATGTCTCTCTTCAACATAGGTTAAACTCTCTGTTCCACCTCCTGAATCCAGGAGAAGCCCTAAGACAAGGACCACACCTCCATAAGGAGGAGTAAAAGCCCCCTAAGAAAAAAGGGGTCATTAAATATAGAGCACCTGCCCACAAGACACAAGGCCACAGGCTGAACAAGAGATCAATCTCCAATGCAGATGAACTTGGAAGGAATCCCCATAGAAATTAGCCTGCTAGCACACAGACAAAGTGCAGTAGCTGCAGCGGTTACCCTGCAAACCCTTCGCCTGCAGAACCGTGAAGCCATTAGGTTACTTCAGCAAGCTGACCAAGGGAAATCGTTCAATAAAGCGTAACCCAAAGAGCATCGGCACTCAGAAAACATGGCCAACCGTGATCAGGCCAACTAGCCAGACCAACGGTCATAGCCCAAGTTCCCTGGAAGTGGAGAACCCTAAACACACCCTAGAGTCTGAAAAATCCGGTAACAACCCGCAACAGGAAACGCAAAAGCCTCAGCAACCCGGAAAGAACCATGGTGATGACAGGTCCGAACCCCAATTGTTTGAAAACAAACAATATCCAAGAAACTCAAACACCCCGTCTGATATAAAAAATAAACCCACAGGGAGATATCAATGCAATATCCAGAATAACCCGGATAACGAGAACACCTCGCAAGACCCAACCCAAAGAAGAGACCACCCATTGCCGAAAACCAACACTCCAAAGGAGGTAAGGCATCTCGAACCAAGACTCTAGAGCCTATAGGCATTCGAACTGCCACAAGACGTCCAAAGCAAGGGGATATCTCAAGGACACAGTCACTCAAGCAAGGCTAGTCTCCACATAACCTCCAATATGAGTCAGAGGATCCCATGAAAAAAAAATGCTGAACATCCCCAGCTCCGGGAAAGAACCCTAAGCAGAGCCCAAAAGAGACTCCAATGTCCTCAAAAGGGAACAACCATCTCCCGAAGGAGAAACAAGTTCCCTAAAATGACCATGGAAGGAAAAAGTCCAAAATGACAATTTCCCAGAGCCTCAGAAAGGCCAAACCACCCAAATCAATGGTAAGGAGGTGCTAAGTCCCGAGAGTATCGGAACTAAAACAGAGTGCTGCAGCGGAACTCCACTGACTCCGTCAACAAGCTTGAAGGCTAAATAAGGACTGAAACATCCTTCCTGCCACACAGACCCACAAGTCCCACAAATAATAAATGGAGCACTCAGCGCCTCAACCAGCTCAGCCAGGCAGAACAGGCGCCACGCATCTGAACAAGCCACAAGACAGAAGATCTGAACTCAAGCAGAATCAGCCAGCAGACAGGGTCATAACTGTAAAGCTGCCTAAATCCTACCTCAGAGGGGAAGAGAATAACAGACAAACATAGGACTAACATGTCCCGTAACAAACTTCTGCAGAAGTAAACAACGAGGATCGATCCCAGAGAAAGTTCCCACAGTAAACATATAATCAAAAATAAAAGACATCCTAACCAGATAAAAGAAAATATAAGGCAAGGCAACCCATAGGTTAACGCCCAAGAAGAAACAGGCATACCAGCAAGACAAACAAAGGCGCGATATTCTGTAATGAAAGGCACAACACTCAGGGACAGCTACACCCGCAGGGAACTGCATAGGCCCACCCAAGGTCGGGAGACCCGGGACAATAAGGCACAAGCATAATCGCAAATAAACGTCTGGACTTTGCAGGCGCATAATCGCCAAAAATATGTGAAAGCGAAAACATGCTGCAACCTCCAGGGGGAACAAGCCTCCCTGCTAAAAGGGATAAACATAATCTGGGTTACCCACATGTGTAGTAGTAGGGAGCAGTAGGGGACTCGCCTCTCGGAGGACAGAACCCCAAGAGGCGGAGTTCTCAGTGGACCCCTGATTCCCCAAGCCCGAGGAACAAGGCGCTCTAAAACGGCATACAGAACATAACTGATTGACATGTGTCAACAGGGCCAATTCGCATTCTTCACAAGTCGAAGAATCTGAATCTGAAATCTGAACAGTCTCAGCATCAGAATCCTTCATAACTGGATAGAGAATCTAATAATATTGACTATAAGAAAACAAAATCTAAACAGCACCTGACACCCACAATGGTTGGGGCACTCACCACCTCCGATGAACCAGACACTGGTAGACCAGAATTTTTCCGTCGCCACACAGTCAGGAATGCGGAAATGGAAGACCAGATTGTAAACACGCCCAGTCACAAGGTAAACCGTACAGTCAAAAAAAAGCATGCCCAACCATAAAGGTTGCGTCACTTCCAAAGGCCTTTATGTTCCAAGCCAGGAGCCCAGATAACACTACACATAAGCAGATTGAATCACATAACAAACATGATTAAAAAGTCCTGCAAGATAGCACCTTACAGGAAACAAATTACAGTACATTCTGATGAAATAAATTGAAATGATCTTACCGGAATCTACGCTGTGGAACAGGAATTTGGCCCTTCAAGTGTGATGGATAATAGCAGCGCCTCCGCCATGGACTTGAGAGAAGAAAGCAGGCAGCGAAGCGAAGTTCGACAACGCCGATTGCTTGTGGAGCTGTTAACATGAGTTGGGATGGTTTCGCAGAAAGACTCTCCCTGCATTTCCAGACTCTAACTTTCATCCAGGCCCTCACTGAGAGACTGATAGCATTACTTAAAACTCCCGTTCTAATGTTGAAGAGTACTACCCTCCATAAAGGACAAATAAACTTCTGACACTTCTCTGCCAACCTCCTGGGATGAAAGGCAAAGAATGACTAGGGGATGAGAGAAGTGGGAGTAGTATTTAAGCCTTTGGCTGGGGTGTCTTTGCCTCCTCCTGGTGGCCAGGTTCTTATTTCCCAAAAGTAATGAATGCAGCTGTGGACTCTTTCCATTTATGAAGAAAATATATACAGTCAATGTGAAAGAAAAACATGTCAGCTAACTGATTTAATGGCAGTTTTGCTTCTGTATTGAGAAACAATTACAAATTGTGTAAACAGCCTTTTGGAATGAGTTCAAATGGGAAAACTCAGTTAAAAGCCATGGGATTAATATGAGTCCTTTGTATAGGAACCTTCCAGGATTTGACTGACTAATGTGTTTGAATAAGGTTTTTTTTTTTTATTCAGCCAATAACTTGAGTAAAAAGTTAAGGGCAATTAACAATTTCAAAAACTTATTTATAATTATATAATTAAAATTTTAAAGCTCTTAATTGCTGTTATAAATTTACATTTATTGTGTTGAAAGCAAAATGGTAAAACAAGTGTAAATTTTGAATATTTCATTACAATTGCTGATTGCTATAAGTAAAGTTACTACCAGCACAATATTTTCAAAGTTGTATAAAAATAAGCTTTCATGGACTTCCGGTGGGTGGAGCTACAGTGTGGACGTGCTTACACAGAGCTCCGTGCTTAACTCTAGAAAAAAAGAGACTTTTGAAATCCCACACTGGCTCCCAAGCTCTTCCTTGGCTAAAACAGGACCTGAATTAGCCTGGAGGCATTGTGCAAGGCCGATGCCGTGACTTGTGAGGTCTGTACACCTTTCACCTCACCACCGGAGACATCGCTAACAGCCGGCCGCCATCTTGGCTCCCCTCGTGGAGCGTGTGCACTCCATCGGCCGGGCTACCCCCTGCTTTCACTGGGCCACGCGCCAACACACCGGTAACCGGGAGCGGCTCCTAGTTGACACTGGGTCTAATAGCAGCAGGGGGATTCCCCTCACGAGCAGCCGGGGACACTCACAGACGTGTAAAGCTGCTAGAGAACCGGGGCTCCGCTCCGGCGCCACCACAGATTGCTCCTCAATTAACCTGGGGCTGGAATCCGCCACCTCCGGACCATATAACAGAGGCAGGGGACTAACAGCTACAACCCTGCAGGAGTTCTGGGACTTGTGAGTATGCCAAAAAGGGAAAGTGAACACTGCCTAAAATATGCAACTTGTTGACTCCTGCAGGCCTCACATAACCTGCAGCCTGATAATTAGCTAAACTGAAAAGAATACACTGTGAGAACTTTGAAACTAGACTACTTCGAGAGGTTAGGCTGCCCAAGTTATTAAGCCTGGCTATACTGTCTTTGGGGATCGTTTGGCCATATCCATCTGGCATGTTTAAATAAAATCAGAAAGACTGAATTGCACACACAGATCGACAGACTGCTATTTCTCTTTGCTTTACTCCTGCTTTAACATCACAAATGTTTTTGATGCCTACTGTTGTGACAGAAACACCTTGATTATTCACATCTTGATGCTGCTTTGTGGATACTGTGGTTGAGCAACCCTGTATATACAGTCGACTGCCTGCTGAAGTGCTCCCAGGGGTAGCATAACCCAAACACCACCCCTTGGCTAAACAGGATCTCGACTGTCTACCCCCCTGGTGGCAAGTAACTTAACGTATGAGACAGAATCTTTACAGACCCTTGTGTGAAGGGCACACCCCGCACTGCCACTGGGGCTATAACATCAGAAAATAGAGACCCTGCCGGGGTCTGGATAGTATCTCTCCTCCCCCTTTCCCGCTCCACAGCTTGGAGTGGGTCATATCCTTCCTCCTTTTTCCGACAGGGCCCAGTGGTGGTATACTCCCTGAGGAGAGATACGCGAATACATAACATTTTATCAGCCCCTCTTAGGCTCACCCCCCCTCTCTATGGACAGATTTCTAACAACCCCTGAAAATGTCGAGCAGAAACAAATCCCAACAGGATAAAAAACACAAACAACCCCCAGATACCCAGCAGCCAAGCTCTCCAACAAAATCCGCCCCTGCCCAAGAATCTGGAAACTCCAATTTAGGAGAACAACAGATGAGCTCTCTGCTACTGTCCAAACTCGAAATTCTCCAAAAATGAATGGACAACTTAACTTCAGAGGTTAAGCAATTCAACTCCAGACTGACGGGGGCAGAGCAAAGAATCTCTGATCTAGAAGATGGCCACCATACCTCCTCTATTCAAGTTAAAAAGATACTCCGACAGAATGAATACCTACACCAAAAACTTGATGATTTGGAGAATTGTTCACGCAGGAACAATATCCGGCTGGTAGGGCTACCTGAATCTGTCCGCCCCTCAGAGCTGCTTTATTTTGCGGAGCACTCACTCCCTAATCTTCTTGGCGTCTCAGCTGACCAGATACCAATGAAGGTGGAGAGAGCCCATCGTATTGGTGGGATCAAACCACCCGAAGACGGGAAGAACCCCCCCCTAGAGGGGTAATGATTAAATATCTCAATTTTCAATCCAAGATCCAGCTTCTCCTGGCATACAGGAAGGTAGAAATGCTGTTGTATGATGAAAAGCGAATCTACATCTTTCAAGATTACTCAGCGGAAGTTGCTAGGAAACGAAAGGACTTTGCTCCGATTTGTAGCTCTTTGCACAAGGACAAACGTCAAGCTATCCTTCTTTTCCCCGCACGCCTCAAGCTCCGCACTTCAAAAGGATTCAAACTCTTTGACTCTCCTAGAGAGGCACAAGACTACCTAGACCAAGAAAGGGATTCTCCTGCCAATCTCTCCCCGGAGAGAGGGGACTCTCCTGGCTGATATAGACAAACCAACCGGCGACCCTATGGGTCCAGTATACAAAATGTTACTGAGGTGGTGAATCTACGCCTCAGATCTCTTTTTATGGACTCAAGAAGATATTTCAATGGATAGGTATCGTATGAAAATGTTCAGGAATGTTAATGTCCTGGTTGTTATATGTAAATATGTTATGTTCTTGCTATGTGTAATAAGCAACTGGAAACTGTATAATGTGTGCCTTACTTTTCAGGAAAATGTCCAATTAGCTAGACGGGATAGGGTAGTTGTGGTATTCTGAGCTTCGTATTTAAGTAAACAAGTATTTGCACATTGGTTATAAAGGTTAGCTCTAAAATTAGAGCTTGTTGCTCTTTTTTGTAGTAATCAGAAAACAACTTCTATGTAGCCTGATTAAACAATATGAGACATTTAATATATGATGAATTTGTATATTAACTACTGACTTAAGTGTTAATAAATATAAGGAATATTTAATATATATCTTATGTTCAAGATATATATATATAACCGGAGGCCACAGATGAAAAAGAAATACTGACAAGCTCAGAATCTGAATTGGTAGAAACAAATGATTCTTCTTACTTCACGCAATCACACACAGCCTAAAATATTTACAAGTTCAGACATTCCACAGACATACAATGTTTGTTCATATTGGATGTTGCAGGTAATAGGAGTTGCCCAATAATTCAGTATGGTAACAAAAACAAGCAGGTAAGAAGTTTAATGGCTTTAGCATTGTTCGTATACGTTACCACCTTGAGGACCGTGATATTTCTGTTACCGCATTGGAAGATCCGTGTTTGGAGAGGCAGCGTGTGTGAATGCGGCTTACTTCCGGGTAGCGGTGAAAAAGTAGATCCGGCCGTTGAATGATCCAAAGTCGGTAATGACAAAGTAACGATTTGAGCATAAGAGATTCAAGACGCAGCTAGAGTAAACAAAGTAAACCACCTTGCACAGGATACAAGCAATAGGAGACCTGAGATAAGGAAAGCTACACCAGAGTAGCTAAGACTTCAATAATCAGGCAGTAAATGAGTGTTACAGGTAGTCCTTATATAGGGTGGAGACCAAATAGGAGGAGTTATAGTTAAAGGTATACCACATCTCCCCCCCTTCAAGGAAGCACCCCAGGGGTTTCCAAACTAGGTTTCTCAGGATAGCGGCGATGAAAATTTCGTAGAAGACGGGGAGTGCGAAGATCAGAATGAAGCTGCCAAGAGTTATCCTCCGAACCATAACCTTTCCATTTCACAAGATACTCCAACCTCTTCCTATGGATCCTAGAATCCAATACAGCTTCAACTTCATACTCCTCTCGATCATCAACGAGTATTGGAGGTGGTCGAGACAAGGAGAGAGACTGAGGTGAAGGAAGATATGGCTTTAACAGAGAGACATGAAAAGAGGGGTGAATCTTAAAATCCTGGGGAAGCTCAAATCTCACAGCATTGAGGTTGATTATTTTAGAAATCTTAAAAGGACCCAAATATTGATTTGCTAACTTTTTGCTAGGAACTGACAGTTTGAGATTCTTTGTCGAGAGTAGTACCAAATCTCCAATCTGATAAGCCGGGCTAGCAGTGTGATGGGTATCATATAACCTTTTTTGATAATCTTTAGCTTCCGAAAGATGTTTTTTCAGGATGTTAAGTCTTTCTTGTAGGGTAGTTGCGAAATCCAATGCTGAGGGAGAGTTCACTTGTTGAGAGGACAATGAAATAGTAGTAGGATGATATCCATAAGTAACGAAGAATGGGGATAGTTTAGTAGATGTAGAAGTAGTATTGTTATAACAGAATTCAGCCAAAGGTAAATAGGATGACCAGTCATCCTGCAGATGAGATATATAACAACGAAGATATTGCTCAAGGGTTTGGTTGAGTCGTTCTGTAAGGCCATTTGTCTGAGGGTGAAAAGCAGTCGAGTATCTAGAATCAATTTTGATTAACTTACATAGGGATCTCCAAAAATTAGAGGTAAACTGTGTACCACGATCAGTTATTATAACTTTGGGCAGTCCATGTAAGCGAACTATGTTGTCTAGGAAAACGTGAGCTGTAGTGAAAGCTGTAGGGAGACCTTTTAGGGGAATGTAATGAGCCAGTCTTGTTAAATGATCAATGACAACTAAAATAGTATTGTAATGGTGGGATTCAGGTAACTCGACAATAAAGTCCATTGATATGGTACTCCAGGGTTTGTCAGGAATAGGCAGAGGAGATAAAAGACCTGATGGTCTTTTGTGTGTTAACTTGTTTCTGGCACAGGTATCACAATGTTTTACATAGTTTGTAATATAGGTATCCATGAGTGGCCACCAATAATTTCTCCTGGTTAGGTCTATAGTTTTAGAAATACCTGGATGGCCTGCTAGTGTCCCGTCATGGGTTTGTTTAAGAATAGAAGATCTAATTTGTTTGGGGATATATAGTTTAGAATTATGATAGAAAAGACCAGTCTTGGAATCTTTTTGACAGTCTATTCCATGTGGTGGTTCATGTTTTAATTCTTTTAAGATCTCCTCTTCTAAAGGTGTTAATAAACCTATAATTTTTTCTTTTGGAATGATTTGGTACATTTGATTATGAGTGTCTTGTTCATGTAATCTAGAGAGGGCATCGGCTTTGGTATTTAAATGTCCTGGTCTGTAGGTTAAGAGAAAATCGAAACGATCAAAAAATATAGACCATCTTGCTTGTCTTGCAGACAAGGTCTTACTTGTTTTTAGAAATTCAAGATTTTTATGGTCAGTATAAATCTTAAAAGGTAGCTTAGAACCTTCTAATAAATGTCTCCAATGATCTAGAGCACGTTTTATAGCTAGAAGTTCTTTATCTCCTATGCTATAGTTTTTCTCAGCACTAGTTAACATTTTTGAATAGAAAGCAATAGGATGAATCTCAGTCTTGTTCTTATCTTGTTGTGATAAAACTGCACCGATACCTGAGTCGGATGCATCTACTTCAAGGATAAATTCTGAATCAAAATCTGGCATAACTAGAATGGGAGCTGTAGTAAAATTTTCTTTCAATTTCTTAAAGGCAAGACTAGCGGATTCGGTCCATTTAAATCTTTGTTTTTCACTAGTGAGAGTTGTTAATGGTTTAACGATTGAAGAGAAATTTTTTATAAACTTCCTATAAAAATTCGCAAAACCAATGAATCGTTGTACAGATTTTGTGGAAGTAGGAGTAGGCCAATTTAGAATTGCTGATACCTTCTCCGGATCCATTTGAATTTTGTTGGGACTGATGATGTAACCCAAGAATTTTATTTCTGTGACATGAAAGGAACATTTTTCCAGTTTAGCATATAGTTTGTGTTCTTTTAAACGAGTTAATACCCAACGTACATGTTTTTCATGCTCATGAGGTGTTCTAGAATAAATTAATATGTCGTCAAGGTATATTATGACACAAACGTCTATCAGGTCACGAAAGATCTCATTTATAAAAAACTGAAAAGTTGCCGGAGCATTACTCAGACCAAAAGGCATTACATTATATTGGAAAAGGCCATATCTGGTCCTGAATGCCGTTTTCCATTCGTGACCTTCTTTAATTCTAATCAAATTATAAGCTCCCTTTAAATCTAATTTGGTGTAAATAGTTGCACCAGTTAGACGTTCCAAAAGTTCAGGTATTAAAGGTAACGGGTATCTGTTTTTTATTGTGATGTTATTTAATGCTCTATAATCAATAATAGGTCTTATGGTACCATCCTTGTTTCTTACTAGAAACATACCTGCAGCTGCAGGGGATGTGGAGTGTGAAATAAATCCCTTACGTAAATTTTCGTCTAAGTAGTTTCTTATATACTGGAGTTCCTCTTGAGAGAGGGGATAGATCTTACCATGAGGGATTTTGGAACCAGGTATTATATCGATAGGACAGTCAAACTCCCTATGAGGTGGAAGGTTTTCTGCCTCTTTTAAATTAAATACATCTGCCAAATCCTGATAACACGAGGGTAAACCAATATCAAGTGACGCTATGGTTTGATGTGGATAACAAGTTTGGGAACAAAAAGCAGAATCTAATGTTACCTTATTTGAAACCCAATTTATGTGAGGGTTGTGTTTCTTCAACCAAGGATAGCCTAGGATGAGAATATGCTGATGTATGGTTATGAGATCAAAAGTTAAATATTCAGTGTGTCCCTGCAATGATGTTACAAGCAGGGGAATAGTATGATGTGTAATAGGTCCTTGTTCTATTAATGAACCATCTATCAGCTTAATAGATACAGGATTTTGTTTACAAATAGTAGGTATTCGATTTTTATTTACATAAGTGGAATCAATGTAATTTCCGGATGCTCCTGAATCAATTAATGCCTTGGTTTGGATATTTTTCTGGTCCCACTGTAAAGAAATAGACAAAGTCATGTGTGTATCATTAGCTATGCTGTAAACAAAGTCACTGGTTTTTTTCTTACCATTCTTTTGTTTTTTCAACAAAGGACAAGTAGATACTACATGTTCTTTTTGAGCACAATATAAACAGAGATTTTCCAACCTCCTTCTAATTTTTTCCTCTGGTGGCAGAGGTCCTCTAAGTACACCAATCTCCATAGGGGTAGCACTGCCATGAGCTTTGTCATGACCTGTTGTGACTTGGTAAGGTCTTCTATATGAGGTATCATTAGAGGCCTTTTCTGCCCTCCTTTCTCTCAAACGACGATCTAAAGATGTACTTAATTTAATAAGACCATCAAGGGTATCTGGGATCTCAAGACGTGAAAGTTCATCTTTGAGTGTTTCAGATAAACCTAAACAATATTGATTTTTCAAACTGATTTCATTCCACTGAGAGTCCTCTGCCCACATCTGAAACTCAGTGGTATAATCCTCCACATTTTTCTTACCTTGTTTTAAAGACCTCAATCTCATTTCAGCATTTATTTGAGAATTTGAGTCTTGATATAGACTAGTTAAAGCAGAAAAAAAATCTTGTAATGAATCCAGGATATTGTTATTGTTTTCAAAAAACCTATTAGCCCAAGTCCTGGGTTCACCTTGTAGGAAAGATATTGTGGTACAAACTTTAATCCGCTCAGTATGATAAGTCTTAGGTCTAAGAGAAAATAATAAATTACAGGCATTCTTAAATTCCCTGAACTCAGAACGTTTCCCTGAAAAAGGTTGTGGATAATTAATATGAGGTTCAGGTGGGTCATGAGGCTTTTGTGTAACAAAATCTTTAACTATAGTTTTCAGTGCAGCATTTTCAGTCTGCACTTCTGTCACAGCTCTTGCTAAATAATCAAGTTTAAGGTAAACATTATTAAACTCCTTTTTTATTTCATTAGGATCCATAATGTTTAATTAATTCAAAATTCGGTTTTTTGGGCCTGATTATTATGTGGTATTCTGAGCTTCGTATTTAAGTAAACAAGTATTTGCACATTGGTTATAAAGGTTAGCTCTAAAATTAGAGCTTGTTGCTCTTTTTTGTAGTAATCAGAAAACAACTTCTATGTAGCCTGATTAAACAATATGAGACATTTAATATATGATGAATTTGTATATTAACTACTGACTTAAGTGTTAATAAATATAAGGAATATTTAATATATATCTTATGTTCAAGATATATATATATAACCGGAGGCCACAGATGAAAAAGAAATACTGACAAGCTCAGAATCTGAATTGGTAGAAACAAATGATTCTTCTTACTTCACGCAATCACACACAGCCTAAAATATTTACAAGTTCAGACATTCCACAGACATACAATGTTTGTTCATATTGGATGTTGCAGGTAATAGGAGTTGCCCAATAATTCAGTATGGTAACAAAAACAAGCAGGTAAGAAGTTTAATGGCTTTAGCATTGTTCGTATACGTTACCACCTTGAGGACCGTGATATTTCTGTTACCGCATTGGAAGATCCGTGTTTGGAGAGGCAGCGTGTGTGAATGCGGCTTACTTCCGGGTAGCGGTGAAAAAGTAGATACGGCCGTTGAATGATCCAAAGTCGGTAATGACAAAGTAACGATTTGAGCATAAGAGATTCAAGACGCAGCTAGAGTAAACAAAGTAAACCACCTTGCACAGGATACAAGCAATAGGAGACCTGAGATAAGGAAAGCTACACCAGAGTAGCTAAGACTTCAATAATCAGGCAGTAAATGAGTGTTACAGGTAGTCCTTATATAGGGTGGAGACCAAATAGGAGGAGTTATAGTTAAAGGTATACCACAGTAGTGTTCGAGACTGTCAGTATTATGAGCATAAATTATGTCATTCAACCTACAGAGATTATAGCATTAGTTAGGAATGTTTATGTGTATGTGGGATGTGGGATGTCTTGCTCTCTGATGCGTTATGTCTTATACCTTTGTTTTCATACTGCTGTGAAAGGTTGCTACTTTTGTCCCCCCATGCCCCCTCAGATGGCGAAACTCAATAGGTCAAGCACGCGCTACCCTGCTATTTTAGCCAAGCATAGATCGCAGGCAGAGACACACACTGCGCTTGCAATTTCTTGCCCCCCTCTTGGTCTTTAAATGATGATAAAAATATGCTCCTGGAATGTGGGAGGGATTAACTCGCCCATTAAGAGAAAGACTGTCTTGGCATATCTAAAAAAAACGCAGGCCCATATTATGTTTCTACAAGAGACACACCTCACTGCCTCTGAGCATGAAAAATTTAAAGCCAAATGGATTTCAGAGGTCCTTTATGCCCCTTATAATAGCTCCAGCAGAGGAGTGGCGATCCTCATACGCAAAGGTCTAGACTACCAACTAGGGTCGATACTGCAAGATCCTCAGGGGAGATTTATTATTGCCAGGTTGAAATGGCAAGAGGATTGGTACACCCTCTGTAATGTATATGGCCCTAACCATAGAGTGCCTGCGTTTTGGAGATCCATAACTAACTCTCTAGCCCAACATCTTGACACCAAAATCATTATGGCAGGAGATTTTAATCTGACGCCCAACCCCGCTCTCAACAGAATCAGAGATCCTTCTGGTACTCTCCAGTCCTGAGACCGTAGACCCATGACAACTTTCCCGACCAAGGTCTTTAGGGCCCTGTATGACTCTTTGGGACTACAGGACATCTGGAGGAGATGGAACCCTGTGGGCAGGGACTACACTTGCGCGTCGCGAGCACACAACTCACTCTCTCGCATTGACCTTTTTCTAACCTCTAGCTCCCTGGAACTTTTAGTTACAGAGGCTAAAATAGCCAATTTGACTGTTTCAGACCATGCCCCAATCTCTTTGACTGTTACCCATTCTCCACAACCTACTAACAAGAGGGTGTTTAGATTTCCAACCTACCTTATAAAGTCGCCTGATTTTGTAATGTTTCTAAAGAGACAATGGGATGACTACATAAACAATAACCGACCACATATGTCCTCCCCGACTCTCTTTTGGGAAACAGCTAAAGCGGTCCTTAGGGGCGACATAATTGCTTACCTCTCTAAACAGAAACGTCTCCAGAACGGCAGGGAAGAACATTATAATACTCAGCTGACCAACACATATGCCCAATATTGTCAATCCCCCACTTCCGATAATAGAACCGCCTATTTCACAGCGAAAAGAGAAAGAGATGCTTTCATGCTGCAAAACACCATACACAGAGAAAACAAGAACCAGGGCCTATTTCTGCGCCATGGTAACAGAGCTGGGAAATTCCTAGCCTCCTTGGTTAAAATTAAACAAGCTAACAGAGGAGTTCCAGCCATTAAAAGCCAGGGCCAGCTAACTAATGATAAGTCTATGATAGTAACTGAATTCACAAATTCACAAATTACTACACTAACTTATATCAATCACAACCACCTCACGACAATGCACATCAACAGTTTTGGAATAATCTAACTCTACCCACAATCACATAGGAACAGTTAGATAGTCTCAATGCCCCGATCTCTCATGAAGAGGTCACGCAGACTATTAAATCTCTAGCTCTGGGAAAGACGCCAGGCCCAGATAGGCTTCCCATTGAATTCTATAGGATGCTCTCCGACCAAACTGCCCCGGTTCTTACCACCTTATTTGACCACTTCTTTACAGGACACACCGTCCCTCCTGCCAGATTCTCAGCAGCTAATATCACAGTCATCCATAAAGTGGGTAAGGATCCCACACTCCCAGCATCATATAGACCCATATCTCTTTTAAACGTTGATTACAAGTTCACCCAGCTCTTAGCGAACCGGTTAAAACATATACTTCCCCACGTCCTGCATCCGGACCAAACAGGCTTTACCACTACTCGCTCCTCGGTCACAAACATTCGCAGAGTTCTTTATGCGATATCATATCATTGGCAGGCTAAGCAACAGAGAACCCTCTCGTCCCTCCCGGAGGCTTTCCTGCTGTTACTTGACGCAGAGAAGGCCTTCGATCGCGTGGATTGGTCGCATCTCTTCCATTCTATGAAGGCTTTTGGCATATCGGGGCATTTCACTACCTTCCTCACTAACATATATTCCCACCCGGTGGCATACCTGTTGATAAACAATCTCTACTCTCCCCCAATCCCTCTTCATAGGGGAACACGACAGGGCTGCCCTCTCTCCCCGCTGCTGTTCAACTTGGCTCTAGAGCCCCTGGCAGTGCGCCTGAGAGCTATCTTCCCAGGAATACAACTTGCATCTCACAAACTTCAAATCGCCCTCTATGCAGACGACATGTTACTTTTTGTTTCCAACCCTCAGACACACATCCCAGCTATTCTGAATGCCATTGAGCTGTTTGGACGGTTCTCAGGGTATAAAATAAATGTTTCAAAATCTGAAATCTTATGGTTACACCGGAGATCTGACCACTCCCCTGAGCTATACCCCTTTCGACCGGTAGACGACTACTTAACTTACTTAGGCATACATATTTCGGCAAATCCGCAGAATTGGTACGCTCACAATATATCCCCTCTGATCCACCAAATTAAAACAGAGCTGGCGGCATGGCAAAATTTGCCACTATCTCTCATGGGTAGAGTCCACATTGTCAAAATGATGACCCTCCCCAAAATTCTGTATCCCATGCAAATGCTCCCATTACTACTCACACGAAGAGACGTGGCCTTCTTAAATACTACAATCAGAACCTTCCTGTGGAGGGGTAGTAAGCCACGTTTTTGGGCAAATAAACTCTATCTCCCTTACTCGCGTGGAGGACTGGGGTTGCCGAACTTAGTATACTACAACTGGGCCTCCCTGGCAAAACTGTCATTAGACTGGACACTAAACACCCAGCATTTCTCTAGTATCCACTTAGAAGAAGCTTCCTTGCCTCAAATATCCCCTGCTTTCCTCCCGCATGCCTCCCTATCAGAGCTCCCGACGAATATAGTTACCCACCCGATGTTTAGAGATGTGCTCCTTGGGTGGAGATCTTTGACCAAAGCCCTTGGGTGGGACCCCGCTCACACCAAATACCTTCCCCTGACAGGTAATCCGAGATTCCACCCTGGTACGCTATACCCTGTTTTCCAGACTTGGAAAGCTCTGGGTGTTGACAATCTAGATAAAATGTTAGATCACTCAGCTAAGACAGTCCTGCCCTTTGACGAGCTATGCAGAAAGTTCCTAATCCCCTATACCAACAGGTTTGCTTACTTTCAGGCCAGACATTATATAAATCACATCTTACAACACTGCGCGACATTATGGGTCACCCCTCCGCTGGCGCGCACCATAGCACAGTTTCGAGCTCACAACTACACTATATCCTCAATCTACAATGCACTCATAAACTCAAAAGCAGCCATTATGTTACCCCAACTCTTAGACAACTGGCGTAAAAAGCTACCGACGATCTCCTCTGAAAAGACCATACTGGACAGCCTCACTCTTACCTGGTCAGCGACCTTGGCGGCCGACCTTAGGGAATCCCAAATACGAGTTATCTATCAGGACTACCTCACACCTAACAGACTGAGTAAGTGGAGGGCAGATTTTTCAAATGTATGTGGAAAATGCTCTTACCCTAACCCTGACTTTTTACATTATCTGTGGTACTGCGCCAAAATTCGTAGATATTGGAACCAGGTGTCCTTTTGGCTCTCCAGAATTATGCGTGCTCCCATCACGCTTACTCCCAGTCAAGTGATATTCTTAGAGCAATTAGAGGTTCCAAGACGAGATAAGAAACTTTTGATTAATGTCATACTCTTGGCAAGAAAGTGCATCTTTCGTAAATGGTTAAATGTTAACCCCCCCTCTGTTAGTTTCTTAAAGCAAATGTTACTGAAATCTTTGATGTATGAACAATGTGACACCTTGTATGATGTTGACACCAGAGTTGCTCGTTTCATTGTCAAATGGAGACTCTTTTTGGAGTCGCTAGATCTCCCTACCCAGAGGTGAGTGCTCTATCCGTTTAAAAATACGATATACATGTTGGAGGCAGTCATAATGGGAGAGTGGAACATCTGGTAGAGGGACCACACGAGAGAGGTCCTTGAACTGCATTGTGAATGTATTGTAATCTGAAATGTAACAGGTTTCTTTTCATACTGGACAGGTGATCTGATATGATGCATAGCAAAGTTTGTTTTGTTGTTATTGTTTATTCTTGTTCTCTACTTTCAAAATAAAAAGCCCTCCATCCTAGGACAAATGTTTAGCCTAGGGTGTCACGTTTTCTAAAAAGTTAAAAAGAAATGTATAAAGAGATTCACTAGGTATTTATGCAAAATTTGTCTTTTTCATTTGATATCTTGATGTACGACAACTAATCACTTATGTCATATGACACTGTAACTTGATTGCGATTTTTGTATACCTGTGAATTTCAATAAAAATAAAAATATAATAAAAATAAGCTTTCATACAGTATGTTGGTGCTTAAAATTAGCATATAAATTAGCAGCTACATTACAGTCTTTTAGAGTTTGCCATTAAAAATAATTATTATCAACTAAGCTATTTTTCTGTATTGTTATCATTCTTACCAATAGTGGGGTATATTGTAATTAGTGATGTCGCAAACCTAAAATTTTGCGTTCGCGAACGGCGAACGCAGACTTCTGCAAAAGTTTGCAAACCGGCGAACCGGGCGAACCGCCATAGACTTCAATAGGCAGGCGAATTTTAAAACCCACAGGGACTCTTTCTGGCCACAAAAGTAATGGAAAAGTTGTTTCAAGGGGACTAACACCTGGACTGTGGCATGCCGGAGGGGGATCCATGGCAAACTCCCATGGAAAATTACATAGTTGATGCAGAGTCTGGTTTTAATCCATAAAGGGCATAAATCACCTAACATTCCTAAATTGTTTGGAATAACGTGCTTTAAAACATCAGGTATGATGTTGTATCGTTCAGGTAGTGTATGTTTTTTTTTTTTTAAATGTACACTACTGTTTTAGCAGATATGACTTGCACTGGTGTGACACTGTGCCCTGGCAGGACCTGGAACGCACACGTTTGAGGGAAACTGACTGCTATTATTTCACAGTAAAAAAAGTTTGTTTTTGTTTTTTTTAAATGTATGTACACTACTGTTTTAGTAGATATGACTTGCACTGGTGTGACACTGTGCCCTGGCAGGACCTGGAGCGCACACATGTGAGGGAAACTGACTGCTATTATTTCACAATAAAAAAGGTTGTTTTTTTTTTTAAATGTATGTACACTACTGTTTTAGCAGATATGACTTGCACTGGTGTGACACTGTGCCCTTGCAGGACCTGGTGCACACGTGTGAGGGAAACTGACTGCTATTATTTCACAGTAAAAAAAGGTTGTTGTTTTTTTTTAAATGTATGTACACTACTGTTTTAGTAGATATGACTTGCACTGGTGTGACACTGTGCCCTGGCAGGACCTGGAGCGCACACATGTGAGGGAAACTGACTGCTATTATTTCACAATAAAAAAGGGTTGTTTTTTTAAATGTATGTACACTACTGTTTTAGCAGATATGACTTGCACTGGTGTGACACTGTGCCCTGGCAGGACCTGGAATGCACACGTGTGAAGGAAACTGACTGCTATTATTTCAAATTAAAAAAAGTTTTTTGTTTTTTTTTAAATGTATACTACTGTTTTAGCAGATATGACTTGCACTGGTGTCAACTGTGCCCTGGCAGGACCTCAAACGCACACGTGTGAAGGAAAATGACTGCTATTATTTCAAATTAAAAAAAGTTTGTTTTTTTTAAATGTACACTACTGTTACACCAGATATGAGTGGTGGCACTGGGCAAGTGGGCACAGTATACGCTGTGAGCCTGAGCTGGCAGACAGGCTGCAATTACACAGGGGAAAAAAAAAGCAGACTGATGTTCTAGCCCTAAAAAGGGCTTTTTGGGGTGCTGTCCTTACAGCAGAGATCAGATGAGTCCTTCAGGACTGTAGTGGACACTGAATACACTAGCCTAGCTATCGATTTCCCTATTAAATCAGCAGCAGCTACACTGTCCCTCCTCTCACTAAGAATGCAGGCTCCGAATGAATCTAAAATGGATGCTGTCCAGGAGGTGGGAGGGTCTGGGAGGGAGTGTCTGCTGCTGATTGGCTGGAATGTGTCTTGTGACTGTGAGCTACAGGGTCAAAGTTTACTCAATGATGACGAATAGGGGGCGGATTGAACATCGCATATGTTCGGCGTCCGCTGCGAACGCGAACATGCTATGTTCGCTGCGAACTATTCGCGGCAGAACTGTTCGCGACATCACTAATTGTAATGCTTAAGAAAATATTATTTATTGATTTATCTGGAAAAAACAGTGTTTGTTTTGCGATACCAAAAAAAACTTGAAATGCTTCTTAATGGTACTCCAATCTTGTACCAATGAGCGGAAATAAGGGATTTATAACAAAATCTACAAACAAAAAATACACCTTATTATAAACACTTTGAAAACTTTATAGCAAAAGATTATTTCTGGTATCTAAGGTATTAGAGACAGTTTAAATCACATCTCTTTCTCTTTAAATCATTCCACCTTATTGACCAGCAACAGAAAAAAAAGACTTAAAAACACTTAGAAGCTTAAGGGAGCCGTTATAAGTATGATACAGCAGCCATCTCTTCATTCCTTCAAGGGTTGAGGGTAGAGGGAATTCCTAATACGATTAGTAGTTTATACCTATCTGTTCAAAGGCAGCCTCCTTCAGCAGGCCTCAAGGTTTCCCCTTACTGGTCGATTTCTGGCTAAAGATCCTACTTGTAAATTCACTTTCACACAGGCTACTGTAAGTTTATGTAAATCATTCAGCTTATCATATCAATTTCACAATACACTACAATATTTTCCAACAAATAGTTACTTAATTTTCACTCGCTACACATACACACAAAACAAGGCTCTGTATAAGCTCTGCCCACGGATACATTTCATTGTGTGTGTGATTTTGTGCATTCGTGAAAAGCATGTGCATTCATTACCTTTTTCCTGGCTTTCCCAGACCTTCACTGAAAGAAATAATAAGAATCCAAATGGAATGTAGTACTATAAAAAATTATAAATGGTCATAATCTATATAATGTAAGGGTATGCAAACACATTAAGGTCATTACAGGAGAAGACACTAGATTTTACTAAAACTAATGATAAGTATAACAACAGAAACTCTAAGTGGGAACATGTTGTTGTTGTTATTATTATTGTTCTTATTAGTAATAATAATTTTCTCATTTATTTCTTTGTTTCTTGGTCTAACATAAGACTTATAACCACCTGACTTCCAGTGACCAAAATGTTTTGGTTTAACCTCTTAAGGACATATGACGGAATTTTTCTGTCATAAAACAATTGAGCAAACTGAAAGCTGTGTCCTTAAAGGGTTAAAAGCCAAAACCTATAGTTGCTCATATTTGAAAAGCATGTGTATATTTACTGTAACTATTTCACATGTCAATGTTCTTCACATAAAGGAATATGATATTTTTATTATAAATATATAATTCTATATATCTGTATATGCCTATACCTGTATTAGAGATGGGTGAATGTGGTGAAAGTGAAATTCGATTGGTAGAACAAATACTTCTGTGAATATTCGTTTTGGACAATCGAATGTTAAAATTAATGAAAATCCATTAAAATTCATTAATCACATGTTATTTCCGATTTTCGAATGTTACTTTCTGTTTCGATTGTTCATAATGAGATCAAATATCTACATTAAAAATTTCAAATATAACATTTGATTTAACATATTCTATTCAGCTGTTCAATAGTTCCTGTGGTAAGGAATTTAGTAAATTGATACATTATAGATACAAATATATTGATTATAATATTTATATTTTGAAAATTACATAATTGGAATATTACATTTAAAAATAGCAATATAAATCTTATCACAAATATAGTGATTCAAATTTTTCGATTTCAAATTTTGCCTAATTTAAATATTGCATTTAAAGAGAGCAATAGAAATACTATTACAAATATATCTATTAGATTCGAATTATGCAATATTCAAATTAGAATTTTAATTGAATATTACATTTAAAGAAAGCATTAGAATTACCATCACATTAAACAAATGTTAGAATTTTGTACAAAAATTCAAAATTTGAAATGAACAAATAAATGTGTTGTAAGTCGAATGTTGCAAAACATTTACCCATCCCTAACCTGCATATCTATTACTATAGATAAATAGCTATAGATATATATTTTACATTATCATAATCATATATAAAGGCATACCTCATTTTATTCTGTGTTGCTTTATTTTGCTTTACAGTTATTGCTCTTGACGAATTAAAGGTTTTTGGCAACCCTGTGCCGAGCAAGTCTATTGGCACCATTTTTCCAACATATATACACATATAAACACATAAATGCATATGAATACATATATATATGCACACCTATTAATAAACACTACCAGCTAAAAGATTATGACTCACTGAAGACTCAGATGATGGTTAGCATTTTCTAGCAATAAAGAATTTTTTAATTAAAGGGACATTGTACACTAGATGCTTCTATGCAAAAATGTTTTGTAGATGATCGTTTTTTTTTATAGCCAATATGGGAGTGTTTTTGTAACAAAGTATAGTTTTACTTATTTTAAAAAAAACATTGTGCTGATTTTCAGACTCATAACCAAGCCCTAAAGTTTTAGATGTATATTGATGTCTACAGATTCCAGCATTCTTCGGTTTGTATAGTGGGTCTTTTCATATGCAGGGTAGGGGGGTTCTGCTATCCCTGATTTCCAAGCCCATTTCAGTGGGTGTCCTAGCCTAACCGCATAAAAAGTGCTAAATTTGGAGCTTCCTAGTAAGTTTTGAAAAGGTTTTATACTGGATTTGTATATCTGTATCTGTACATATTCTTTTTCTCAATAGTAGTGTCTATTGCATGCAGTTATATGACAATTGGTGTATGCTGTCCCTTTAAGGTATATACATTGCTTTGTTTTGTTTTTTAAACATAATGTTATTAATAGACTACAGTACAGTGTAAATATAACTTTTATACAAAACTTTTTTACACTGGGAAACAAAAAAAATTTTGTGTGAATCACTGTATTGCTATATTTGCTTTGTTGCGGTGGTCTGGAATTAAATCCGCAATATCTCAGAGGTACGCCTGTATATAGAAATATTTATATAATATGAAAATTTTAAAATATTCTATTTTAAGAACATAGGAATGTAAAGAATGAGTAACGTGCTTTGGGTTTTGCACTTTAGGTCTAAAGCAGTGTTGGGTTAGGGCACATGAAAACGTAGTTATTTTAAGGAACGTTTTGGAAATATTAAAATAAAATATTAAGAAATATCCATAATAATAATTATTAAAAATTATTAGAGATACTGTAAGAAATATATATGTATATTATATTGGTTATTTAGAATTTTTTTACAGTATCTATAATAATTTTTAATGTTTATTAATATTTTTTATATTTGATATTTCAATAATGCACCTTAAGGTAACTAATTCTTCATATGCACTAAACCGTCATTAGACCTATATTGCAAAACTTGAAGAGTTACACATAATTTACATCCAAATGTTCTTCACATAAAACATTTTTTTAGTGACTTGCGTACAAGAGGATATATATCATGGTGTTGACATGTAACTGAAAACCTCACTTTAATATAATAATCTAGCATATGTAAGTGGTTAATGGTTTGGCTACTTATGAGCCAACTGGTATAGGAAAGATGCTCGTCAAATTATAACCACAAGGGTAAACTTTACAGGTATACATAGTACTGTAGTGAGTATAGTGAGTGTAGTTAATAGGCATATTGCACATAAGGAAAGGAGAGCCAAGGGAGAGAGGAGAGAGAGAAAAAAAAGGGGGAGAAAGATTTTCTCTTTTTCTTTCTTTTCTTCCTTCCTTCTTGAGTCTTAAATTGAGGAGAGTCTTAAGAAGAGAACAAGGAGTCCCAGACATGCCATATTTTATAATATAGGTCGATTGTATTAGTTATTCTAAAGGCATAGAGTTCCATAGGTTTAATATATTCCATAATAGAGACAATTTGGGGATATGAGGGGGGCTGTCTGTTTCCAATCTCTTGCAATAGCAAGTTTTGTGGCCATCAGGAGGTATATCATAAGGTATCTATCGGAATCGCATAGGTTAGAAGCGCTATGGTGCAACAGACCCAAGGTTGGGTGCACTGGGACAGGTATGTGTACGTTTTTCAGCGTATTAAAGACTGTTTTAAAAAGGCCTCGTATCTTAGGACATTACCACCAAATATCTATTATTGTGCCCAGATTACCGCACTCTCTCCAACACAAAGGTGATATTTTATAACATTTATGTAGTGTGGTGGGTACTAAATGCCAGCATACTGATAATTTGAAATACAGTTCCCACAGGGTTGCACAGTGCAAGATTTTCCTGGCTACCACCAGCTCCCTGAACCATTCCGAGGTCTCAGACACCGCATGCAATTCTCTCTCCCAGGCTATATATTGATTGTGTTTTGGTGGCTTCTGGTGTAGTGACTAAGGTGTGGTAGTGGAATGACAAGGAGCCTTTAAGAGGTTTACCCAATACCCATCTCTGTTCCCAAGATGTTAAGGTCCTGGAATTGTGACTCACCAAACCCCACGAGCTTAGGAAGCTTAGAAGGTGAATGTACTCAAAATTGAGCGATTGGGGAAGTGAGAATTTTTCACTTGCGGATGCAAAATCTAGTATTTTGTTGTCATTGTAGAGTGCTGAAATAGGTAGGTTAGCCGCGTTTGACCATTTAGAGATATGTATTTCAGGTAAGGCAACTAGGATATTTCGGATCTTGTAAATAGGGGATGGGTGAGGTGTGATAGACGGGGCATGTCTCTTCATATCCCAATGCTTAAGAGTATCTAATATGAGTGGGTGATCTATCTTTAATCTACTTCTCAGGTAGGAGGGGATCCAGGGGAGATCAGATAGAGAGATGCCTCGGGTATCAAAGATTGCTCGTCTTTTTGACAATGAAAACTGGCTGCCCGCGTAGACCAGTTCATCAATTGAGCAAGGTGAGCTGCATCATAATATATTTGGATACTAGGGTAAGAAAGTCCACCCCTATGGACAGGTTGCTGAATGGTAATAGTGGCTGTGCAAGCCCGCTTACCTTTTCAAACATATGTGGAGATCAAGCTCTGAATTTTGTTCAATATAGTTCTGGGGACTGTAAGAGGGATACATCTAAATAAATAGGTGATCTTAGGAAGGAATACCATCTTAATTGACGCAATTCTCCCTGCCAATGCAAATTCTCTAAACTCCCAGCTATTTAGGAGCTTTCCAAATTCTGGGAGATGTTCTGTGAAGTTTTTTGCAATAACTATGATTAAGTTTGGGCTTAAATGTACTCCTAGGTGTGGATTGAGTCTGGGGACCATTGAAAAGGATATCTACCTTTTAGCTGCTTGAGATTCGACCTAGTAATATTAAGATATAAGAATTTGTTTTTTGGTATGTTTAGCTTATATGAACTAAATGGACTATATTTCTCTATGATAGAAAAAAAACACAGGCATCGAAGCCAAGGGTGAGGAGAGTAGTAGTGTGACATCATCTGCGAATAATGCTACTTTATGTTGGGAGTCGCCAAAAGACATACCCGTAACACCTGGGTTCAATCGGATTGCCTGAGCTAAAGGATCAATGGAAAGAGCAAACAGTGGGGACAGCAGACAGCCCTGTCGAGTTCCATTAGTTATGTCAAAATAGTCTGAATCAAAACCCATCCTAGGCAGAAGGATGAGAATACAATGTCCGCACTGCCCTGATAAACTGGGGAGGGAGGTTAAATGATTCCAAAACCTCCCAGAGGTAGTCCCACCTGACCCTATCAAATGCCTTCTCAGCATCAAGTGACAGTGGCCAGGAGGGGCACCCCCTGTCTTCTAGCCTCAAACAACACAGACAAAATTTGGCAAGTATTGTCTGGGCCCTCTCTGCCGGGGACAAAGCCCACCTGGTCTTTTTGAATAACTTTTGATATAACTTCTGCTAGTCTTTTAGCTAAAAAATTGGAATATAGCTTAATGTCTGTATTAATGAGTGAGATGGGTCTGTAGTTCTGACATAGCTTGGGGTCTTTACCTGGCTTAAGGATAGTTATAATTTCAGCTTCGAGAAAATCCTTGAGACAGTTACCTGTTCTAGCGAACTCGTTAAGGGTCTTCAGGAGTAGGTGGTTAATAACGTCCCCGAAGGTCTTGTAGAATTGACCAGTGTACCCATCAGGGCCTGGGGCCTTGTTAGACTTAGATTGCCTAGTAACATTTTGGAGCTCTTCTATAGTGAACAGGGTCTTAAGACACTATCTTATCTTCATGCAGAGAATTAAGGTAAGTACGTATATCTGGAATTGATGCCTGAGAGGTGGGGAGAGAATCGTTTTAGGTTGTAGAGGGACTCATAAAAACTACGGAATGAATCATCAATATCTTTAGGGGATATAGCAAGGAACTCTTCATTTTTGATAGAGTCAACTTTTTGCTGAGCCTGTCTGTGTCTCAGCTTGCTAGCTAGCATAGCATTAGCTTTATTACTATGGTAGTAATAAATCTGCCTGAATTTGCTGAGGGTTTTTTGGGTTCTAGCAAGTTCCATCTGCAATAATTCAGCTTGGATTTTCTCAAGCTGTACTATGAAGAAGGATTTAGCTTCTGTATGTTAGAGTAGGATCTAAACAGACAAGTGAGTTCAGCAAGGGATCTACCCTATCTCTTACGTGCTAATGCAGACTGTTTAATACAAAGGCATCTAACAAAGGCCTTAAAGGAGGCCCAGACGAATTGTGTGGGCATTTGTTCAGTATTGTTAAAGGCTATAAACTCTTTTATCTCTTTTTTTAAGTTTTGTAGGATTATCGGGTCTCTCAGGGGTCAGTCATCGTATCTCCATTTCGGGCTAGATTGCGTAGAAGAGGGGGTAAGGGCTACTATCACTGGGTCCTGGTCAGACCATGCTGTTAGAGCAATTGTAGATCTATGTATAGTGTTTAGGGTCCATGAATCTGTAAAAAGATAATCTAATCTAGAGAACATCTTGTGGGGGCATGAATAAAAAGTATAGTCCCTGTCACTCAGATGCAAAGCTCTCCATATGTCATAAAGACCATGCTGTGACATCAGAGATCTGAAGGTGCTGGCCAGGGAGCTGGTGGACCGGTCTTGTGCATATGGTTTAAGACCATTTTTGTCTATGGAAGGGTCCCAAACTAAATTGAAATCCCCACCCAAAATTAGTATGCCCTGTTTAACCTCTGCTATTAGTTTAAGAACATGCTTAACGAATGGAATCTTTTGGGAGCTAGGTGCATATAAATTCACAAGTGTATAAATGCGATTGTTAAGTTTACAGACCAATATGACATACCTCGCCTCTGGATCTAATTTGACATGAAGTGTCTCAACAGCAATGTTGTCCTTAATTAAAATAGCTACACCTCTTGATTTAGAGGTATGAGAAGCCTTATAGACATTGGGGAAATTGTGAATGTGTATAGAGTGCCTGTACTCTTCATCCAATGAGTCTCCTGTAGAAAGACTATATTCGACTTGATAAGTCTAAGATTATTTATCACTAGGCCTCTATTGGTTGGGGAATTTAATCCCTGTACATTGTGGGTGATAAATATAAAGTCCATGATTCAGGGGATGAAATTATGACATAGTAAATAAAGAGAAATAAAAAAAAAGGGGAGGGGAAGGGGATAGTAGTGGAAGGGAAATGTGGGAGTAAGGGAATGGTTAGAGTGCCCTAATGAGGGAATTAGACAGCTGTATTACTAAATAGGCTTACAGCAATATGCCTACTGCTAATGAATATAGGAGAACTCAGCGGGTAAACACCACTTCTAACTTATGGTAAGGTAAGTAAAGCTAATAACATTGATACACTGGAGTAGATAATTATAGGTGTGGGGGGATTTTGGGATTTTGGGGATGTGGAGGTGAGAAGCCAGCGGGCAAAGAGGATAGGTGAAATAGTAATTTATCTGTAGAGAGTATTGGACCCGTTAGGTTGTTAAAACGCTGAGGGTGAGGGATGGGCTGGATATAAAGGTGCAAAATATGTGAGGGGGGCAGTTATACTAACCCCCAAATCATTGTATAATTAAAGTAGTAATAGAAGAAGCTTCAAAGCAATAGAAAAGTTAACAGTTGACTATAGTTGTATGGCAGCTTCTTCTAGCCTGCACTCCTTCCTGCTTGTCTCTCCCATGCCACAGCCACTGCCCTTCCCCCCGCCTACCAGCACAGCACAGGTAACTCCCTTTGTTAACTTTCTTTCTACAGCCACTGCCCTGCCACCTCCCAGCCCTCCTACCTCCCAGCACCTATTTAATGGAGGTTGCTGCTTCCTTACTCTGAGACTGTAGCTTCTTCTAGCCTGCTCTCCTTCCTGCTTGTCTCTCCCATGCCACAGCCACTGCCCTCCCCCCGCCTACCAGCACAGCACAGGTAACTCCCTTTGTTAACTTTCTTTCTACAGCCACTGCCCCCACCTCCCAGCCCTCCCACCTCCCAGCACCTATTTAATGGAGGTTGCTGCGCCAAAGGCAAGCCCGTCTGTGCCCGTCCGCACCTGGATCACGATCAGCACCACTAACCCTGGCTCCCACAACCACCGCCACTATGACACCAGCACCCTCCTCATCTCAACACCGGTAGATCATCTGCCTGCCACCACGCATCCCCGATGAACACCATAGGACCCTTCACCTGACGCAACTGTGCCTTCTCCTCCTTCCGAACCACTAACCTGCCAGTCACCTCACGCGCCTTCTCCTCCCTCCGAACCACTAACCTGCCAGTCACCTCACGCAAAAACAACCACAACCACCTCAACTGCATCCTCCTCAACATTCACTCCGTCCGCTAGCATGCCTTCGAAATCTGGAACCTGCTCAACTCCACCTCCCCAGATGTTGCCTTCCTTATTGAAACCTGGCTGAACCCCACATCAATGTCTGACATCGCCATCCCCGACGGATACAAGATCTCCCACAAGGACCACAGCAACCGACCGTGAGGAGGCATCACCATCGTCCACAAACACTCCCTCAATGTCACAACCAGCTCCAACTTCCACTCACCAGGCTTGGAACACCTACACTTCAAGATCCAGGTCAGTCCCAACACTACCCTCTGTGGCACCCTCATCTACAGACCTCCCGGACCTCGTCCTGCCTTCTGTGACTCCATCACAGACCTCATCGCACCCCACACCCTCCCCTCAACAGACTACATCCTCCTCGGTGACCTCAACTTCCACCTAGACAACCCCAATGACCACAACACTGCCAACCTCTTAGAAAACCTTGGAACCATCGGACTAAAGCAACTCGTCAAATCCCCAACCCACTTAGCCGGACACACAATCGACCCTATCTTCTCTGCAGACAACCACATCTCAGTAAACCACATAACCGAACTCCATTGGACCGACCACCATTGCATACATTTTTCCTTCAACAAACCCACCACACACCTCCGGCAGCACCACCCACCCCGCAGAAACTGGAACAACATAACCAAAGACCAACTGCACTCCACCCTGAACAAGTGCCCCCCAGCTACCTCTACAGATGCCAACTCCTCTGCCCGCAACCTCCACCACTGGCTCACAGGCTGCGCCAACACCCTCGCCCATCTCAAGAAACCGTCCAACCACCAACCCACCAACAAGGCAAGTTGGTTCACCCCTGCCCTCCAGGACTCCAAACGCCACTGCAGGCGATTGGAAAGGACCTGGAGATCCAGCAAGACCCCCTCAAATAAAACAGCCTACAAAGAAGCCATAACTACCCACCACCACCTCATCAAAACCACCAAGAAGACAGCCATCCAAGATAGAATCAATGCCAACATCCACAACAGCAAGGAGCTATTCACAGTCATCAAGGAATTCTCCAATCCCAACAGCGACACCAACGACATCTCGCCCTCCCAGGACCTCTGCGATAACCTCACAATGTACTTCCAGCACAAGATCGTCGACATCTATGACAGCTTCGCACCCCAGAACTCACCCACCACCGCCTACCCACCAACTCCCACCGATACGTCACCCAAATACACCACTGCCTACCCCCACTGACTATCTGGAGCCCCCTCACCACAGAGGACACCATCAGAATCATGAGATCGATCCACTCCGGAGCACCCTTGGACCCATGCCCGCATCACATTTTCAACAAACCAGGTGACACCATCGCCCCCGAGCTCTGCAGCACCATCAATTGCTCCACAAAAACCGGCACCTTCCCGGATGATTGGAAGCACGCAGAATTAAAACCCCTACTGAAAAAACCCACGGCTGACCCCAATGATCCGAAGAACTGCCGCCCAATCTCTTTGCGCCCCTTTGCGGCCAAAGTAATCGAGAAGTCCATCAACGCGCAACTCATTGACTACATCGAAGCCAACCACACCCTGGACCCCTCCCAATCCGGTTTCAGGAGCAACCACAGCACCGAGACCACCCTCCTCGCTGCCACAGATGACATCCTCACCCTACTCAACCGAGGAGAGACCACCGCCCTCATTCTCCTAGACCTCTCAGCAGCATTCAACACTGTCTCCCACCTCACCTTCCGCAACCGACTACACGATGCCGGCATACGCGACAAAGCCCTGGAATGGATCACCTCCTTCCTCACCGGCAGAACCCAGAAAGTTAGACTCCCACCCTTCACCTCCAAGCCCACAGAAATCAGCTGCGGTGTACCCCAAGGCTCTTCGCTGAGCCCCATCCTATTCAACATCTACATGGCCGCCATCGCCCGACGACATGACCTCAACATCATCTCCTACGCCGATGACACCCAGCTAATCATCTCACTCACCAGTGACCCCACCACCGCCAAGAGAAATGTCCATGAAGGGCTGACAGCAGTCGCCACCTGGATGAGCTACAACTGCCTAAAGCTGAACGCAGACAAGACCGAAGTCCTCCTCCTCTGTCCCACCACATCCGCTTGGAATAACTCCTGGTGGTAAAAAAGGAGAATTAAGTGACCAGCACCAAAAAAAAAGGTTATTACTACAGACTCCAACTAGAAAAATAGGTAACCCTCTATGACCTACAAAACAGATAAAAATACAACACAAGCACTAGGGAGCGCTGAAACCAGCTTAAGAGTAAAATTCAAATTAAAACTAGATACCTAACCTGATACTAATAGAATAAGTAATTCAATATTGGAAAAAAGTGTTGGTGAATAATATATGATACATGTAAATAAATGTATAAAATTTAGGAATAAGTCAAATTGTAAATATATATAGAAGATGCCAGCAACAAATACTAAAATCAAATAACTATATGTAAAAAACTTTATTACAATATAGGTCGACCTATTTAAAACATTAAATCATATATCACAAAAAATATATATATATATATTAAAAAAAGAAGAAAAACACAATATAAAAACTCCTGTAGCCTAGAGTTCATATAGAAAAACAAGTTCCAGGGTAAATTAATTATCCAGCTTGTCACTATGGGGACCCACGCTCAAGGCTGTGCTGGTCTGTGTGTGGTTGTAAAAGGAGCGTTCCCAGGACAAAGAGACAGTCGTAGCCGGTGGCGGTTTTTCCCTATGAACAAGGAATCCTCTTAGTATATGTCACACAATATATGACAAAGGAATTTACATCCGTACTCATATAATAATAAGCAGCAACCGGCCTCCAAACTTGGACCAACGATCCGTGGACACACCCTCCAGGAGTAACGAATAGCCACTGGAATCAGAAGTGCTTGACAGGAATCAAATAGATACACTAGGATAGAAACCCGGTGAATTTTGGCAGTTTACTTTTACAGGATAAGCATTATAGCTCCCAAGGCCTGCTTACAACGGCCAATACTGCGAAAAATCACCTACAAGGGTTATTCAGCCACAAAGTTTACAAACAAACAAATAAATACTCCAAAGGTATAGGAGTCAATTTAAAATAGAGCAACGCGTTTCAAAAATGTAGTTTCTTTCTCAAGCTCTCAGAGTTGCTTGCTTATTATTATGTGAGTACGGATGTAACTTCCTTTGTCATATACTGTGTGACATATACTAAGAGGATTCCTTGTTCGTAGGGAAAAACCGCCACCGTCTGCGACTGCCTCTTTGTCCTGGGAACGCTCCTTTTACAACCACACACAGACCAGCACAGCCTTGAGCGTGGCTCCCCATAGTGACAAGCTGGAGAATTCATTTACCCTGGAACTTGTTTTTCTAGGCTACAGGAGTTTTTATATTGTGTTTTTCTTCTTTTTTTTAATATATATTTTTTGTGATATATGATTTAATGTTTTAAATAGGTCGACCTATATTGTAATAAAGTTTTTTTACATATAGTTATTTGATTTTAGTATTTGTTGCTGACATCTTCTATATATATTTACAATTTGACTTATTCCTAAATTTTATACATTTATTTACATGTATCATATATTATTCACCAACACTTTTTTCCAATATTGAATTACTTATTCTATTAGTATCAGGTTAGGTATCTAGTTTTAATTTGAATTTTACTCTTAAGCTGGTTTCAGCGCTCCCTAATAACTCCTGGTGGCCCACAGCCCTCGGACACCCTCCAACCCCAACCGACCATGCACAAAATCTAGGCGTCATCCTGGACTCATCGATCTCCATGGACCGGCAAATCAACGCCGTCTCTTCTGCATGCTTCCACAGACTTCACCTGCTGCGAAAGATTTTTAAATGGATCCCAACCGAGACCAGGAAGACTGTCACTCACACCCTCGTCAGCAGCCGACTGGACTATGGTAACGCACTCTACGCCGGCACCACCATCAAGCTCCAAAAGAGACTACAGTGCATCCAGAACTCCTCTGCCAGACTAATCCTTGACATCCCTTGTCAATGCCACATCACCAAACACCTGTGGGACCTGCACTGGCTCCCCATCAACAAAAGAATAACCTTCAAGCTTCTCACCCATGCATTCAAGGCCCTGCACAACATCGGTCCCGAATACTTGAACCACCGTGTTACCTTCTACACCCCTGCCAGACAACTTTGATCGGCTGACCAAGCCCTCGCTGTCATCCACCGCATCAGGAAAACCACAGCGGGAGACAGATCCTCTCACCTGGCTGCCAAGACTTGGAACACCCTCCCGCTGCACCTCAGACAAGCTACCGCCCTAACTAAGTTCAGAAAGTACCTCAAGACCTGGCTCTTCAACTGAACTGCAACCGTCAGCACCTTGAGACCCTTAAGGGTTGAATAGCCGCACTTTACAAGAACCCAATAGAAAGATAGATAGATTCTAGCGGGGATAAAAAAGAACTAACATTGTTGTAGATAAAACAAATAAATCCTTATTAAACCAAAGGAACCAACGAGCCAACAGTCCAAATAAGGGGCCAGAGCTACAGGATATGTAGAATTTCACTAGAAGAAGTGTGTACTAAGAGGTAAATAGGTTGATCATCTATGTGGATTAATGGCCAGGGTCCCGGGCTTAAGGTTTGTAACTAAGTGAGAACATTAAATTTTAAAAGGCGATCTCTGAACAGGAGTCGTTTTTAGCTATGTGATATCTAAGCTACCAATATGGGTTAATAGGTGTTGGAACACAAAACATCAATGGCAGGACACGAATATTAACACTTAGTATAGAATATATTAACACATTAATCTTTCCAGGTGGAAGTTAACATTTGAATAATATAAGTCAACAAGGTAAACTGAACTATCTAATATTCTGGCTCTAGGAAGTTGCTAACTTTACAGTTAGAACATGTGTAGTAACTTTATGACACATGTGTGAAGTAAGAGAGATAGCCTCCCTGGACAGTGATTAGCCCCTAGGCAACTGGGAAGTTAGCAACTAATATGAGACTAACAACATTAAGGTTAAATCAGAGGACTTAGTGTTTTGGAGATGTAGAGTATCTCTAGGAGCCCTGTGTAATAAAGGATAATGAAAACCTTTGATTGCGTGAATGTGTCAAGTGAAAATATTGAAGTATAACAGATAACCTCTGAACAAGATATTTTTTTTAACTATGTGGCACTTTAAATACCAACTTAAATTAATAGGTGTAGAACAACCAGACAGAAATGTCATATATATCAACCATTGTGCTAAACAGAATAAAACATAAATATTTCTAGGTGTAAATAAACAGGTTCATAGTAAAGAGCCCATTGGGTCAGCTAGTAAACATGGAGTATAGTGATAAATGTTGTCAGGTTGAGTATATTACATAGGTTAGTACATTTCTAAGGTCCTGGTAAATAGCACATATGGGATGTATCTAGGTTAAATCTTTACAGCTAGTGAGGCAACCACAAAATATGAAAACAATTGTAAACATTGGTGTAACATAATCACTAACAATCATCAACAGGAATGTGAAATCAGAAGAAATATGGTATATATAGCTCCTGCTATATCTAAGATACTATAGTAGAGAGTCATTGTCAGGTACATAACAACACACCTTGAGTCGCTGTAAATACCTTGTGCGGGTAATGACAGTTGATCATGTGTAGTGTTCACAAAGATACCACCTAGTAGGATAGCAGGGGCCTACAAAAATATCTTAGACCATATCAGGAAAAGGATACAGTCATCTGGATGTCTGTCTAGGGGAACTTTTCATTTGCAGTTTAATTTTGTATAGTAACCGGCGCCTAGATAGAATATAAGCTACACTATAAAAGACTCCCTAACAGAATCTTAAAATAAAAGCAAATATTAGAGGTATAGGAGTGCCAAAGGCTGAAGTATTACACAGGTTAAATAGGATTAAGTAATTCCTTAGAGTCACCTAATAGTCACCAAAATATATATATATATATATTTATATGCAACAACTTCCTAATGGCTGTGGTTAAAATAGACCAATTGTCATCAAGTGGACAAAAGGACCCAAAATAATGGACCAATATGTTTCAAATACAAATATATTTATTCTTGGAGAACTGATCTTTTATATAAAACAGATACGACTAGAATGAGAAATCCACAATTGAGTTAGATATAGCAACAATAATATGCAAAAAGATATAATCAAAAGATACAATATGTTGTCAAAGAAATATGGTCCAATTAGGATACAATATAGTCCAGATAGGATCATATAAAAGGTGCTAGCCCTTATCTGATACAATGTTGGGTAGGAGTATGATTACACCTTCAGACAAGGTGGAAAATAAAAAATAAAAAATAAGATATATTAAAAGTGTTAAAGTATGACTAAGGATGGCTAAGGAATAAAAAACAAATTGTAACAATAATTTAACAATTCCCAAACCAAACGCTGCGTGAGAAGGAGGGATTGATTAAAATACAATAATAATTATAGTAAGATCTGGTGGCTATTAGATTACTGGAACAAACTAATGAAGAAATTGGAGAGTATAGAAATGGATGGTGTGTAAAACCGTGGCAAGTATGTGTTAAATACAAAAAATCACAAATACAAAAAGATGCCAATTAGTGAAATGCAAATATATATAAATGTTAAAAGCTCAAAGTTAGCAACGCCAAATGTTGTGATGTAAAAAATAGCAACGTAGTGCTGTGATGTGAAATACAAAAGTGTAAAATGTGGTACAGTGTGGTATGAATAGGATAAAGACAGTATGTATAATAAAATAGGTACAATACCAATCCACAAACAAAATGGTATGGTTATATAAATAAATATTATATATAAAATATATAAATATTTGTTATTTCTAACAACAATTAGACCAATATGACAATGTGGCGTCTAGCCGACTCAGTGATAGGTGCCGGCACACACATATAACTAATAAGAGATCTCTTAAACTAATAATCATCTGATTTAAAATGTCATCTGGTGTGAATTAAAAAGGCCAAATAAAAGTCAAAATAAAGTTAAAAATAATCCCATATAAAAGTGAATGCGATGATATTTTGGTATAAATCTTAAATAAATCCTATATCAATATGCACTTGAATTCCGGATGCTGATTGATACATAAATTAAAAGAAAAGAAAAAGAATAAAACGATATACAAAATGCGTTTGTAGGGTGGGTTCTATCGGTATTAGACTCACCCAAACAGACGATCCTAGAATAATAAATAGCCTCACAAATCCTGTTTAGAATAACGTTTTTTCTTTTTCTTTTCTTTTTCATTTAGGTTTCAATTAGCATCCGGAATTCAAGCGCATATGGATATAGGATTTATTTAAGATTTTTACCAAAATATCATTGCATTCACTTTCATATGGGATTTTTTTTAACTTTATTTGGACTTTTATTTGGCCTTTTTAATTCACACCAGATGACATTTTAAATCAGATGATTATTAGTTTAAGAAATCTGTTATTACAGTGAAACCTGCTTAAGACGGAATGGCATTGGACAACGGAAAGTTTCCGTCTTGGACAGGTTTCCGTCTTATACAGTTAGTAACTGATGGAGCATCTTTTGACATGCGCAAAATCAAAAATGGCAGAATAATGTTACCGTATTGGTCATGAAGCCAGTCTGACCTGCCGTGCTGCAAGGGAGCATAGTACTGGATTCCTGACCAATCAGGAAGTCGGGCGGCAGGTAATGACCTGCTGTCCAGCTTCCTGATTGGCTGAGAAGCTGTTTCCATGTTCCCTCGCGGCATTGCAGGTCTCCCTCTGACCGTCAGTTCTGGTATCCAAGCATTTTGGCGCAAATGCTCAGGATCAGCACCATACCATAAAGTACCAATATCAGTGCATCCCTAATCAGAATCAATTTCTTGTTTTTCTTGCATGCAAGTAACAAAGACAGTACAATTTTTCTGCTTAATCATTACAGTCTTTTATTTAGTTTTTATCTGGATTACCTTTTTTTCTCTAACACAGAAAATGGGTGAGAAAACATAAATTGTATACATACACAGTACAGTACTGTATTAAAATATTACAGTATTTGTTGCATCAATTACTGTTCAGTAATACACAAACTTTAAGTCTTCTAAACTGTACAGTATGCGGTACAAAGACATCTACAGGTGCAGTATCTATTCTGCACAATTCCCCCCAAATACAGGTACAGTAATCACACCTTATGCAAACATTTTAAATAAAATGTACAGTAAAATACTGTAAAAATAAAAATACAGGTACAGTACTGTACTCTACATGTACGTGCTTTTTATTTTTTAGTGTACACCGGTACTGTACAGTACTGTATCTGGATTTATTTTTACAGTTCTGTACTACAGTACTTTTTTATTCTAACAGAAAATGGAACAGTACTGAACATTTTTACTGGTAAAAGATTAACTGTAATTGTGGCATCAACTTGGTTCACAATTACAGTAATACAGTACACAAACTTAAACTCTTCTAAATACAGTACAATTACAGCTACAGTATCTATTGTGCGTAATGCCCACTAATACAGTAATCACATACAGTAATATGCAAATATTTTAAACTACAGTACTGTAAATACAGTAAAATATTGAAAATATAAAATACCTGTGCAAGTACTGTTAATAAAATACAGTACAGTACTGTAAATAAAAATACAGGTACTGTACTCTACCTGTATGTACTTTTCATTTTTTTAGTGTACACCTGTTCTATACAGTACAGTATCTGGATTTATTTCTACAGTACAGTACTGTACTTCAGCACTTTTTTATTCTAACAGAAAATGGTACAGTACTAAAAGATTAATTGTTGCATCAACTTTGTTCATAATTACTGTACTGTAATACACAAACTTCAACTCTTCTAAATACTGTACTGTACAGTACAATTACAGGTACAGTATCTATTGAGCGCAATGCCCACTAATAATCACATCTTATGCAAACATTTTAAAGTACAGTTCTGTAAATAAAAATACAGTACAATTACTGTAAATAAAATAATGTACAGTACTTAAAATAGTGTACAACTACTGAAAATAAAATTCTGTAAATAAAAACACAGGTACTGTACTCTACCTGTACATACTTTAAAATTGTTATTGTACACCTGTAGAGTACAGTATCTGGATTTATTTTACAGTACTTTACTACAGTACTTTGTCATTCTAACAGAAAATGGCTATGAAGCCCTCAACTGTATTCTATACAAATACAGTACTGAACATTAACAAGTGTAAAAGATTAATTGTTGCATCAACTTTGTTCACAATTACTGTAATACAGTAAACATTTTAAAGTGCAGTACTGTATAGTTTTTTGTATCCAATCCAGTACTGTACTTTAAAATGTTTGTACTGTACTGTTGCTGAAGAGGTCTTGCTTGAAGGTCCTGATACAGAATGATCTGGAACAGGCCAGTGTGTTCTAAATCAGGAAAATACAGTAGTTAGTCATCAGAAATAATGATCATAAACAAAACAGTCAACAGTAATGTTAAATAATGTACATTACTGTACTAAAAAACAGTACAGTACTGTATTTAAGCTTTACATACTCTTATACAGTACTGTACTGTATTTAGATAGTGTACTACAGTTACTGTCTACTGTATTTAGATAGTGTACTACAGTTACTGTCTACTGTATGTTTTTACTGTACATACCTTTATTGGTTTACTTGTCCCCACATTCCCAATAATGTTGCTTGTTTTCTTGGGGCATTGGTTATCCTTTTTTCAATTAAATGTCTAGTGGATGTTATTGGTTCTAGAAGCTCCGGGCAGTTATTAAATAATGCAAACTCTTGCAACTGGTGAACTTTCTCTAGAGCATCTTGGTAGCTTTTAATCAATGGCTCACTGGGAATTTCTGTGGTTTCAGCACTTTGATTGTCATCCATGTTCTCATCACTGTCTTGTTGTTGATCTAAAAGTTCCACAGCATTTGTAAATCTGCTTTCCGTCGCAAGTTCTTTGTCTATGTCAATGTAACGGTCTATTTCACTGTCAACAAGACCTCCTTGCTGGAATAATGAACGAATATCATTGTTTTCTTCTACAGTCACCTGTATTATTTCTGGCAATTCTTCATTATCGTTCCTGTTTGAATTAGAGAAACCAGCTTTTACAAAGCACTTGCAAATGGTATCAGCAGAAATAGCCTTGCATGCCATAGAAATCCAGTTAACAGCATCAAGGACTGTTATGGACTTGGCAAGCTGGTTTACATTTTGTGTGGTAGAAATGTTTGCAACCAAGGACTGTAGCAATAATTTTCTATAGTGTGTCTTCATCGTGTAGATAACACCTTGGTCCATTGGCTGTGTTACGCTTGTTGTGTTTGCAGGGAACCAGACTAATTTTACATTGCTAAGTTTCAGATGTGGATGGCAGGTAGCGTTATCCAAAAACAGGATGACTTTATGACCTTCTCTCTTCATTTTTCTGTCAAAAATCTTGAGCCATTCAGACATTAGTTCTGCTGTCATCCAGGCTTTTTTATTTGCACGCCAAATAATGGGAAGCTGTGTAGTGTCTATGTTTTTGAAGCAATGTGGCTTTGCTGCCTTACCAATCACAAGAGGCTTCTCCAATCTCCCATCCATGTTTCCACAGAGGAACACCGTCAATCTTTCCTTGGATAACTTTCCTCCTCTGCATTTTTTTAACAGCCAGAGTTTTTGAAGGTAGCAACCTAAAGAATAGGCCAGTTTCATCACCATTGTAGATATCTTTTGTAGCGTATGGTTCCTTAAGCATTTTGAGCTTTTCTTCCCATTGGCTAACAGTTGCTTGATCTACATCCTTTGCTTCTCCACATATTTCATTCCATACAATGCAATGCCTCATTTTAAAACTTTCCAACCAGCCATTAGATGCCTTAAAATCTGTTTTGCCTAATTCTTTGGCTAGTTCGAGGGCTTGTGTTTGTAGTATAGGACCAGAAATTGGTACATTTTTAGAGCATGCGGCTACAAACCATTCCCACAGGAGCTTGTTTAAATCTTCATTTCCAGTTGCCTTTGCTTTCCTCTTCACTTCGCCATTGCCAGCTAACCATTCTTCCATGATTTTCTCTTTATTTTTGATAGCTTCATAAATTTGCGTTTTGCCACACTTAAATTTCTCTACGCATTGTTTTACAGACAATTTATCTTTTGTGTAGGCCTCAATCACTTTAACTTTTGCAGCAAGAGTAAGAGTGTTGCACTTTCTAGGAGCCATTCTGTGTCTTACACCTCTTAAGTTTCAGCATCCGTCCCAACACCCCTTCCGTTTCAGCGTCCTTCCAACACCCCTTCCGCTTCCTTCCCACACCACTTCAGTTTCAGCGTCCTTACAACACCGCTTCCGCTTCCTTCCCACACCACTAACGTTTCTGCGTCCTTCTCAACTCACTTCCGTGTCAGCATCTGTTCAGCGTCCTTACAACACCCCTTCCACTTCCTTCCCACACCACTAACGTTTCTGCATCCTTCTCACATCACTTCTGTGTCAGCGTCTGTTCCGTCGTCTCGTTCCCACCTCACTTCCGTTCCAGCGTTGCCACACCCTTCCGCGTACATTTTCCGGCTTATCTAGGTAAGTGAACCAAATGTATACGCAATTAACACTGTGACTATGTTACGTTTCTGCGTTGGACAGTTTCCGGCTTATCCAGGTAGTAAAACAATGAAAGTATACACTAAGTGCCGGGACGAATGGATATTTCCGACATGGACAGGTTTCCGTGTTATACAGAGTCCGTCTTGGACAGTTTTCACTGTAGCTATATGGGTGTGCCGGCACAATGAGTTGGCTAGACGCCACATTGTCATATTGGTCTAATTGTTGTTAGAAATAACAAATATTTATATTGCGTTTTTGTTATAACCATACCATTTTGTTTGTGGATTGGTATTGTACCTATTTTATTATACATACTGTCTTTATCCTATTCATACCACACTGTACCACATTTTACACTTTTGTATTTCACATCACAGCACTACGTTGCTATTTTTTACATCACAGAATTTGACGTTACTAACTTTATGAGCTTTTAACATTTATATATATTTGAATTTCACTAATTGGCATCTTTTTGTATTTGTGATTTTTTGTATTTAACATGTACTTGCCACGGTTTTACACACCATCCATTTCTATGCTCTCCAATTTCTTCATCAGTTTGTTCCAGTGATCTGTTAGCCACCAGATCTTACTATAATTATTATTGTATTTTAATTAATCCCTCTTCCTCACGCAGCGTTTGCTTTGGGAATTGTTAAATTATGGTTACAATTTGTTTTTCATTCCTTAGCCATCCTTAGTCATACTTTAACACTTTTAATATATCTTATTTTTTTATTTTTTATTTTCCACCTTGTTAGAAGGTGTAATCATACACCTACCCAACAATGTATCGGATAAGGGCTAGCACCTTTTATATGATCCTATCTGAACTATATTGTATCCTAATTGGACCGTATTTCTTTGACAACATATTATATCTTGTTTTGATTATATATTTTTGCATATTATTGTTGCTATATCTAACTTAACTAGTCGTATTGTTTTATATAAAAGATCAGTTCTCCAAGAATAAATATATTTGTATTTTAAACATATTGGCCCGTTATTTTGGGTCCATTTGTCCACTTAATGACAATTGGTCTATTTTAGCCACAGATATTAGGACGTTGTTGAATATATATATATATATATATATATATTTATTTATTTTTTGGGGTTGCCACCCCTAACCTCCATTAGGTGACTATAATGAATTACTTTATCCTATTTAACCTGTGTAATACTTCAGCCTTTGGTACTCCTATACCTCTAATATTTGGATCTTTTCTTTTGACAGAGTCTGATGAACGACCAGGCTGAGGTCTCCATTCAGGAGCTGTGATGTTTAAAGCTGGGGGTTAGTGCGGTCCTGGCTTGAGATAAAAGAGGTTTACATAAGACCCAGTGTCTCTAGGAGTTCTAGGCCTTGTTTGAGGGAGGAAATGATATGAGTGTCCATTGTGCTGCAAAAAAACAATCTCACTGGGAACCCCCATCTGTACTTTATAGATTGATTCCTAAGGCACTGAGTGATGGGGTGAAATGATCTTCTTTAGGCCAAGGTATGTAATAATAAATCCGGGAACAGTTGCACTATCTGAAAATGATCTGGAAGTGATTTGTTCAGGAAAGCAGTTCTCAAAATCTTTTCCTTGAATGTCAAATAGACAAATGATAATGTCTCTTGGCTGTTCAGTATTGGAGTTTTTCTGGCTTAAGCCTCTATGAGCTCTGTCAATTTGTGAGTCCTGTTCTTGGAAGGATCCCAATAGGGCCTTAAAGAGATCTTGTAAGTACTCTGATAGCTCAGTGGGTAATACGCATTCTGGTATACCTCGGATGCAAATGTTATTCCGCCTCAACCCGTCCTCAAGGTCGGCTACATTTTTTTTAGATATGAAATCTGCTCCACCAGCGTCTGTGAGTAAGAGACATGGTTGTCATGGTCCATTGCCAGGTCTTCATGTTTTCTCTCTAACTTATCTGTACGTTCACCTAGAGTAGCTATGTCCCTTTTGAGGTCTGCCACTGATGTTTTCATTTCTTGTTTCAGAGAAGAATGATGTGAGTCCATCTTGTGGGGAGTAGGTGAATCTCTAGGTGAGTCCTCATCTGAGAAGTCTCTCTCTATTTTAATTTTGCTACTGAAGTGATCAGCTACTGTTCTCTTGGGTCAATCTTGGTGTTTGGACTTTTTTTCTTTGAGAGTATGGAGAATAGATTAGCAATCTTGACCAGATGTTACTGCAGGTAGTCTTCCTGGCACTTAGATAAACTGTGTTAGTGGCGTTGAACATCAGGATTTCACCGTTTGAGTGATTGTGAATAGAAGCTTCTGACTTGAGTGAGATTTAGGGGGTCCTTCTGCCCCAAGATGGGTGAGGTTGCTCCATCATATTATTGTGTACCTTGGTGGGATGAAGTAGAAGGTGGGGAGATGATGATAGATAGTGGTTTCCTCAACCGCACTGCCTTAAGGATGTATCCACAAAGGACGGTAGAATGAAAGGGTACAGAAATAGAATAGTATAGAAATATTTATATAATATGAAAAATTTTAAAAATTCTATCGGCCAGTTTACGAGTTTTGCGTTATGAGCGGCTCGGTACTAACTTGCAAGTTATTTCCACCGCTCATCTCCCTATAGCGCTGCTATTACAGGTTTGCAAAAACCCGGTGTTAACAGGCAATATGGCAGCGCTGCTTTAAGCTGGTTTTACGTGCTTGTGCACGATTTCCCCATAGACATCAATGGGGAGAGCCGGGTAAAAAAAACACCTCAATAAAGGAGTGTAAAGCTCCGTAACGCAGCCCCACTGATGTCTATGGGGAAAGAAAATCTAACACCCTAGCATAAACCCGAGTGTAAACACCCCTAATCTGCCACCCCCGACATCGCCGACTCCCGCCTACAGTTATTAACCCCTAATCTGCCAGCCCCCGACATCGCCGAAATATACATTACACTTATTAACCCCTAATCTGCTGGCCCCGACATTGCCAACGCCTGCCTACACTTATTAACCCCTAATCTGCCGCCCACAATGTCGTCGCCACCTACCTACACTTATTAACCCCTAATCTGCCACCCCCAGCGTCGCCGCCACTGTACTAAAGTTAATAACCCCTAACATAATTAAAATAAATCTAAATAAAAATTACAATTAATACCTAAATAATTCCTATTTAAAACTAAATACTTAGCTATAAAATCTTAGGTTTTATTTTTATTTCACAGCTAAGTTTGTATTTATTTTAACTAGGTAGACTAGTTAGTAAATAGTTATTAACTATTTACTAGCTACCTAGTTAAAATAAATACAAATGTACCTGTAAAATAAAACCGAACCTGTCTTAACCCCTAACATTACACTACAATTAAATCAATTACATTAATTAAATGCAATTAACTAAATTACAAACAAAAAACCCCACTAAATTACACAAAATAAAAAAAGAAATTATCAAATATTTAAACTAATTAAACCTAATCTAATAGCTCTGTCAAAATAAAAAAAAACCTAGCCTAAACTAAACTGCCAATAGCCCTTAAAAGGGCTTTTTGTGGGGCATTGCCCCAAAGAAATCAGCTCTTTTACCTGTAAAAAAAATACAAACAACCACTCCAACAGTAAAACCCACCACCCACACAACCAACCCCCCCAAATAAAATCCTATCTAAAAACCTAAGCTCCCCATTGCCCTGAAAAGGGCATTTAGCTCTTTTCCATTGCCCAAAGTCCCTAATCTAAAAATAAAACCCACCCAATAAACCCTTAAAAAAACCTAACACTAACCCCAGAAGATCCACTTACAGTTTTTGAAGACCGGACATCTAACCTCATGAAGCCGGGAGGTCTTCATCCAAGCGAGCAGAAGTCCTCAACAAAGCCAGGAGAAGTCTTCATCCAAACGACAAGAAGTGGTCCTCCAGACGGGCAGAAGTCTTCATCCAGACGGCATCTTCTATCTTCATCCTGCTCCATCTTCAAGACATTCGGTGCGGCTCATCCTCTTCTTTCAACGGCTGCTGAAGAATGAAGTTTCCTTTAAGGGACGTCATCCAAGATGGCATCCCTTAAATTCCGATTGGCTGATAGAATTCTATCAGCCAATCGGAATTAAAGTTGAAAAAATCCTATTGGTTGATCCAATCAGCCAATAGGATTGAGCTCGCATTCTATTGACTGATTGGAACAACCAATAGGGTTGAAGCTCAATCCTATTGGCTGATTGCATCAGCCAATAGGATTTTTTCAACTTTAATTCCGATTGGCTGATAGAATTCTATTAGCCAATCGAAATTCAAGTGATGCCATCTTGGATGACGTCCCTTAAAGGAACCTTCATTCTTCAGTAGCCGTCAAAAGAAGAGGCTGCTCTGCGCTGGCTGTCTTGAAGATGGAGCTGCTCCGCGTCAGAAGGATGAAGATAGAAGATGGTTTCTGGCTGAAGACTTTTCCCTGCTTCGTTGAGGACTTCTGCCTGCTTGGATGAAGACTTCTCCCGGCTTGATGAGAATGGATGCCCGGTCTTCAAAAACTGTAAGTGGATCTTCGGGGGTTAGTATTAGGTTTTTTTAAGGGTTTATTGGGTGGGTTTTATTTTTAGATTAGGGACTTTGGGCAATGGAAAAGAGCTAAATGCCATTTTAAGGGCAATGCCTATCCAAATGCCCTTTTCAGGGCAATGGGGAGCTTAGGTTTTTTAGATAGGATTTTATTTGGGGGATTTGGTTGTGTGGGTGGTGGGTTTTACTGTTGGGGGTTGTTTGTATTTTTTTTACAGGTAAAAGAGCTGATTTCTTTGGGGCAATGCCCCGCAAAAGGCCCTTTTAAGGGCCATTGGCAGTTTAATGTAGGCTAGGGTTTTTTTTTATTTTGGGGGGGCTTTTTTATTTTGATAGGGCTATTAGATTAGGTGTAATTAGTTTAAATATTTGATCATTTCTTTTTTATTTTGTGAAATTTAGTGTTTATTTTTTGTAATTTAGTTAATTGTATTTAATTAATGTAATTGATTTAACTGTAGTGTAATGTTAGGTGTTAGTGTAAGACAGGTTAGGTGTTAGTGTAAGACAGGTTAGGTTTTATTTTACAGGTAAATTTGTATTTATTTTAATTAGGTAGCTAGTAAATAGTTAATAACTATTTACTTACTAGTCTACCTAGTTAAAATAAATACAAACTTGCCTGTGAAATAAAAATAAAACCTAAGCTAGCTACAATGTAACTATTAGTTATATTGTAGCTAGCTTATGGTTTATTTTATAGGTAAGTATTTAGTTTTAAATAGGAATTATTTAGTTAATGATAGTAATTTTAATTTAGATTTTATTTTAATTATATTAAAGTTAGGGGTGTTAGGGTTAGACTTAGGGTTAGGGGTTAATAACTTTAGTATAGTGGTGGCGGTGATGTTGGGGGTGGCAGATTAGGGGTTAATAATATTTAACTAGTGTTTGCGATGTGGGAGTGTGGCGGTTTAGGGGTTAATATGTTTATTATAGTGGTGGCGATGTCCAGAGCGGCAGATTAGGGGTTAATAATTTTATTTTAGTGTTTGCTATGCGGGAGGGCCTCGGTTTAGGGGTTAATAGGTGGTTTATGGGTGTTAGTGTACTTTGTAACACTTTAGTTATGAGTTTTATGCTACAGATTTGTAACATAAAACCCATAACTACTGACTTTCAGTTTACGGTACGGATCTTGTAGTTATAGGCTGTACCGCTTACTTTTTGGCCACCCAGGCAAACTCGTAATACTGGTGCTATGAAAGTCCCATTGATAAAGGATTTTTGAAAGGTGTGGTAGTTACGTTGCGTTACGGCCAAAAAAGTGTGCGGTACAGCTGTACCTGCAAAACTCCTAATACCGAGTGTAGTGAAAAAGCAGCGTTATGAGGCAAAAACTCATAATCTAGCCGATAGGAATGTAAAGAATGAGTAACGTGCTTCAGGTTTTGCACTTTCGGTCTAAAGCGGTGTCGGTTTAAGGGCACATGAAAGCTTAGTTATCTTAAGGAACGTTATGGAAATATTAATATAATATATTAAAAAATATCAATAATAATTATTAAAAATTCTTATAGATGCTGTAAAAAATAAAAAATATATATGTATATTCTATTGGTTATTTAGAATGTTTTACAGTATCTATAATAATTTTTAATATTTATTATTAATATTTTTTATATTTGATATTTCAATAACACACTTATGTTAACTAATTCTTCATGTGCGCTAACCCGTCACTAGACCTATATTGCAACACCTGAAGAGAGTTACATATAATTTACATCCAAATGTTCTTCACATAAACACAATTTAATTATTCTTATTAAATAAATGTTGACATATATAAATATATATATATATATATATATATATATATATATATAATGTTAATATATATATATATATATATATATATATATATATATAATGTTAATGTAAAATATATATCTATACCTATATATCTACAGGAAAAGTAAGTAAAACATGTTTTTAAGTGAAGAACATTTGAATGCAAAATATGTGTAGCTTTTGGATTTTGAGCTGTAGGTGTTGGGTTAGCACACATGAAGAATTAATTATCATGTTATGTAAATATTAAATATAAATATTGAAAAATATTCATACTAATTATAGTTACTGTAAAATACACATATATATTCTATTAATTTTTTTGTATTTTTAAGAACATCTATAATAATTATTTACATTATTTATTATTTTTCAATATTTTATAATTAATAAATACATAACGCTCTGTAATATAAATTATGTCAGGTTAAAGCGCATGAAGAATTAGTGTAATTCTGTCAGGTTTTGAGCACATAAACCAGACAGGAATACACTAATTCTGCATGTGCACTAAGCTAACATGATCCAACACATGTTTTGTCCTCTATCAAAAATGTTACTTTCAACTTGTAATATGAGCCCTAACCCATACATGGTGTTACTGCTCAAGTGAAAGCGCTAAAAAGCACACCCCTTGTAATCTAGCCCATATTACTTTAACTTGTAATATAAGTTTATAAATTAAAGTGCTATTTATTTAACTTGAGTTTTGTTAGTACACAGTAGCCCTAATATTATTGTACTCAGCTTGTAATCTAGGTCTTTATGTTTAATGGATTTTACTGTATATACGTGGGCTTCATTATTGTTGTCCATGTTTATTCTATTTCTATTGTAAAGTATAGGCAGTTCTTTGCACATGTGTAGGGTGTATCTTTTAAATATGTCTGGTTTTTATACACTATTGTTTCTCTGAGGAAGGAGAGATTTCCCCAAAATGTATCAATAGATGTAAAATACTATTGTATATTCAGTGTGTGCTAGCCTCTCTCTATTTATATAATAATTTATACCCTGCTATACACTTTGATAATTACTAATCCTTGTCTTCAAAATGCACATCTACAGTATGTAAAAACATAGATAGATAGATAGATAGATAGATAGATAGATAGATAGATCTGTATTACATGCATAACTATCTTCCCTTCCCTAATTGCTTCTAGGTTATTTCACAGGCTTCACCAGAGTACACAGGCTCCTGTATACCTTTGCCCTAATGACCACTGATAAACATTACATTTAAAAGAATACTTATGAGCATCATGGGTGGATGGTTTTATACAAAAGTTAGAAGCTTAAAAAAAATATAATAAATCAACAGACAATTGTTGTAAAGGGCATCTATGGTGTTATGGTGTTATGCTTAGAAAGGGGGGAGTGAAAAGGGGAACCCTTCATATTTTCTTTTTTTAATGACTGATGTGAAATTCATTTTTCTTACTTTGAATTAATACAGATGACTGCTTCTCCCAATATAGTGTTCTTGCTGCACAATGTATATTTTGCCAGTCGTGTGATAATATTCTTGTAGCATAATGTATCTATTGACAGTTACGTCACTGTTGCATTTCTGGCAATCATACAGCTAGACTGCAGCAGTTGGCAAATTGACTTTACATTGTGTTCTGAAAAAATATATCTGCTATAAATATCACGTTTGAATAGCATGCAAAGGAAATTTGCTTGGAAATTTTCATTATTGTTTTGACTGTGTCAGGATGAGGAAACTGGTATTATAAAATCATTTTGTATGTCCAATAAGGTTTGTAATAAATCTAAACTTGATAAAAAGAAACAGGAATCAAAGCTTACAACAAACCAGGTGGAGAAGCTATGTGTTTTCCTGAATTTTGTCAATTTCCACATGTTGTATGATACATCTTCTTGGCAGCCAAGAGAGGTAGAATGTCCTGGGATATTTCACTCTGGTAGTAAAGTTAAAAAATAAAATAATATTTAGATTGCCACAGTGGGTGGTGTCTGCATATCATGGATAAGTGTCTCTGTGCCTTAATCCATGTTTGTTTTTTCTAAGTAAATAATAAAGTCTTTATGGTTTTAGATGTACTACGTGCCAGATTAGGTCTAGCTAATGATCTTACAGTGGTGATACTAAACAATGAAGTAAAACCTATAATTTAAGACAACACAAGGTTTGCCACAGCATATGTTAAAATCAATTTTCTTGGAGCTTTTAATAGAACAACAAGAGTATCGATAATTGCAAAACATTTAGCTTCTGTCATCTTGCTAAGAAAGTACTGATTCAAATGAACAGAATCTTGGACTCTTCCCATTTCAGTTTGTCGGGCCTTTTTTGCTAGAGTTTTGCTTACAGGGATGAGAATGGTTGAACTGCTTCAGCTTTTATGTTATTTATTTAGATATTTTTTTATACACATCTAGAATTGAGTGTCTGACTAAATCAGACTCACACTGTGCTAGATATATTGTCTCAACAGGGAGCCATTACTATATCTTTGGATATGGCATCCAGATGGCCGGACTTTTTAAGTACCCTGGGAGTTTCTTAACTGTTCACACAAGTGTATATTATGGATACATTTGGCACATCTTGCAGTGTCATATACATAAGACTACATTTTCCAGAAACCCTAAAATGGGGTTTATATCATGTTCTGTCCTGTCTTCTTCATGCTGTCAAAGTATGCAAGACTTGTGGAACTTTGTGAAAGTTGAATCCCTTCCTCACTCCACCAACACTTTACTGCTACTTTAAAGTCCTACTGATTGGAATATATATTCCTATATATGATTATATGAATTGGTTGCCTAATTTGTTTACAAACAGTGATTTAAAAAAAAAAACTTGATAAGAAAAATGGTTTGGAGGCACATGCTGTCATCAAGTTATAGTTTGCTTATTACATTGACCAAGACATATTGGCTTTTCTTGACACCTTCTCTAAGTAGCACTGATCTAATCTAATAGTTGATACTTAATAAAACATATAGAACTAGTGCAACTTTAAAAGAACAAAACTGAACTATTTTTTTTTTTGTGTACAAATAAGTTAAGCATATATTGAGTACTATATTTTTGTTGGTGTATGACCCAATTTTTCATACTTAAATGACAGTACTATTCATCATAATGTAAGGATTCTGTGACAAGAAGTATAAGTTCTCTAGAGAAACTTTCATCTAACTATTGTTGCCTTTCATTCTGTAAAAGAGTCAAGCTAGCCAGAGTTAATTATTAAAATTTACTTTGATTCATTCAACCCACACATTATCACATAACATTATTATGTAGCACTCATATTTTTGGAAAGATTCATTTTTATGTACATATAGGGGTAGATTTACCAAGCAGCAGATGCTGAAATCTACCCCCGTAGTTTCCAGATCGCTGGAAACAAGAGTTAAGAAGCAGCGGTCATAAGACCGCTGCTCCTTAACTCATCCGCCACCTCTGAGGCGGCGGATAGCAATCATCCCGATCGGATATACATAAGACTGAATTTTACAGAAACCCTAAAATGGGGTTTATAACATGTTCTGTCCTGTCTTCTTCATGCTGTCAAAGTATGCAAGACTTGTGGAACTTTGAGAAAGTTGAATCCCTTCCTCACTCCACCAACGCTTTACTATTTTATACATACAAAAGACACACCTTTGAGTGCCCAAGAACTACACCAGACAAAGGCTCTTCACTGATTGTAGCACGATAGTATTAATGTTATAATTGTACTATTAGAAGAATTAGAATTTTAATTCTACTGAAATCTATTATCAGCCCTATTCCAGAAGGCACTAAATAAGTACAAAAATACAGTATTTATATAAACCCAAGAACTTTTCCTTAATTTTCCCTACCTAGATTATTATAGATTTTTGCACTTCCATTCTCAAAAGAAACATATTTCTGAGGATATGCCATTATCTGTTTGGTTCTAGCGTGTGTCACAAAATTGGATATATTAGTCATTTGAGTAGCAAAAAGAAAAATGTTTTCCCCATTGGTGATATTTGCAAAATCACTTTCCTAAATAGTAATGCAAAGATTTTCTAATGTGTTTAAAACATAAATTTACCTTTTTTGTAGACGGACCAACGTGATAAACTTGCAGCAGTCAAAGCCTTTCATATCAATAACCTGCATGTCAACGAATGTTTGAAACCTTTGTCAACAATATTAACCAGAAAGGCTGCACTGAGAGTGTTTACAAGCTTTAAAACAGTAACAAGCATTAAAGTAAATTTCCTAACTTGAAGGGGGATATGTATCAAGCCGTCAACCACAAATATGCCGGAATTCCACAGCGTAATTGTTGCGAGATTGATCCAACCTAGTTATCAAAGCCTACAGACCGGCAAACGTTGAAATTTGTGATGTAACATACGATCAGTCGGTCTCAATCTGACACAGATAGATGCTTACGTCATTACAGATTGTTCTGAATACACATTCGGCTCTATCTGATACTTTTTCCCATTTATCAAATTTCTAACAGGTACGCTCACGGGTATTCCGGCCCAGCATACCTGGTTTTCAATCCACCACCCTGGAGGCTGCGGATGCCATAGAAATCAATGGGAGTCTGAAAGCAGCGAAAGCTTATGTTCCATGCTGTCAGATATCCCATTGATTTATATGGTTGAAAACAAGTTACGTTTACACCTAACACCCTAACATAAGCCCCGAGTCTAAACACCCGTAATCTGCGGCCCCCGACATCGCCGCCACCTACATAATGTTATTAACCCCTATTCCGCCTCTCCCCGACCCCGCCGCAACATAAATAAAGTTATTAACCCCTTATCCGCCGCTCCCCGCCACCACTAAATAAACGTATTAACCCCTAAACCTCTGGCCTTCCACATCACCACCACTAACTAAACCAATTAACCCCTAAACTGTCAGCCCCCCACATCGCCATAAACTAAATTAAGCTATTAACCCCTAAACCTAACAACCCACTAACTTTAAATTAAAATTACAACATCCCTATCTTAAAATAAATGTAAACTTACCTGTAGAATTAAAATAAAACTATTTTTAAACTATTAATTAACCTACCCTAACTAGTATACTACAATTAAATTAAACTAGCAATTAAATAAACTAAATTACATATTAAAAACCCTAACCCTACTCAAATTATTTAAATCTACTATTAAACCTTATTAAAATTTACTAAATTACAACAACAAAAAACGCTGTTACAAAAAATAAAAAACACTAAATTACAAAAAAAAAGCCACAATATCAAAAATAAAAAAGATTTACACCTAATCTTATAGCCCTATCAAAATTAAAAAAACTAGCCTACAATAACCTACCAATGGCCCTTAAAAGGGCCTTTTGTGGGGCATTACCCCAAAGAAATCAGCTCTTTTACCTGTAAAAAAATAATACAAACACCCCCTAAACGTAAAACCAATCACCCATCCAACCAACCAACCCCCGAAATAAAAAAACTAAAATAACCTAAGCTCCCCATTGCCCTGAAAAGGGCATTTGTATGGGCATTGCCCTTAAAATGGGCATTTAGCTCTTTTACATGCCCAGACCCTAATCTAAAAATAAAACCCACCCAAACAAACCTTAAATAAACCTAACACTAACTCCAGACTATTCACTTACAGTTATTGAAGTCCCGCTTGAAGGATCCATCCAGCTGGCAAGAAGTCTTCATCCAGACGGTATCTTCTATCTTCATCCATCCGGCGTGGAGCGGGTCCATCCTGAAGACATCCGGTGAGGAGCTCCTCTTCATATGGTCGCCGGAACTTCAATGCAAGAGACGTCATCCAAGATGGCGTCCCTTGCATTCCTATTGGTGGAAAGATTTCAGTCAGCCAATAGGATTGAGCTTTCATCCTATTGGCTGATTGGAACTGCCAATAGGATGAGAGCTGCTCAAATCTTATTGGCTGGATGGATCCTTCAAGCGGGACTTCAATAACTGTAAGTGGATCATCGGGGGTTAGTGTTAGATTTATTTAAGGGTTTTTTGGGTGGGTTTTATATTTAGATTGGGGTCTGGGCATGTAAAAGAGCTAAATGCCCTTTTAAGGGCAATGCCCATACAAAGGCCCTTTTCAGGGCAATGGTGAGCTTAGGTTATTTTAGATAGTTTTTTTATTTGGGGAGGTTTGGTGGTGCGTTTTACTGTTGGGGGGTGTTTTTAATTTTTTTTTACAGGTAAAAGAGCTGATTTCTTTGGGGCAATGCCCCACAAAAGGCCCTTTTAAGGGCCAATGGTAGGTTATTGTAGGCTAGGGCTTTTTAATTTTGATAGGGCTATTAGATTAGGTGCAATTCTTCTTTTTTATTTTTGATGATGTGGGTTTTTTTTTCTTCGTAATTTAGCGTTTTATTTTTTGTAATTTAGTAAATTTTAAAGGTTTAATGGTAGATTTAAATAATTTGAGTAGGGTTAGGGTTTTTAATATGTAATTTAGTTTATTTAATTGCAAGTTTAATTAATAGTTTAAAAATAGTTTATTTAAATTCTACAGGTAAGTTTACATTTATTTTTAGATAGGGAAGTTGTAATTTTAATTTAAAGTTAGCGGGTTGTTAGGATAAAGGGTTAATAGCTACATTTAATTTATGGCGATGAGGGGGGCTGGCAGTTTAGTGGTTAATTGGTTTAGTTAGTGGTAGTGATGTGGGAGGCCAGAGGTTTAGGGGTCAATATGTTTATTTAGTGTTGCGGCGGGGTCGGGGTGTGGCGGGATAGAGGTTAATAACTTTATTTATGTTGCGGCAGGAGCCAGGAGCGGCAGGATAGGGGTTAATAACTTTATTTGGGTTGCGGCGGGGTCGGGGAGTGGCGGGATAGGGGTTAAACATTTTAGTATAGTGGCGGCATTTAGTGACAGGGTAAAAATAAAGTTGGGAAAAAGCCGAATAGACGCGAGATCGATGACTGTTCGTTAACATATAAATATGGACATCATAATTAAGGTCCGCGGCCACGATGTAAGGCTATGTTAGGCAAGCATATTGATGCCGTTGAATGCAACTCAGTTGCATGCCCCAAAGAGTTTTCAGTAAAAAGAACTTTTATAATATTTATCTCAAATCAGCAAACAATAACACATTTATAAAACCTTTAGCAATCTTTAGAATGCTTCTCTTACTACCATTAAGATACACAGGGTGATCCAGTAAATGTTATGTACACAAAACAACACCCAAATGCTAAGACCATTTCTACATTACACCCACAACTCAATTAATTGAATTGTTAGAGCCGTTGATATATGCCCATGATATTTCCTGAAGTATCTGTATTTCATAAATTCTATGCCAGGAAAAAGCATTTACCAGCCTAGGTAGAATCTCAAGATATAATGCGTGTGTGTGTGTGGGGGGGGGGGGTTCTCAACTATAATATTCATCGTGCAAACTTAAACCCTGATTGGTTATTTACTCAATCAGCAAAACCAAAATACTGTAAATTAAGATACATATTATTTTCCATACATCTCAGTTGCCACCAATTAAGAGTACTGCAAAGGACTCTTGCAACAGTAGGCCAATGATGAGTGTGATGAGAGCAGGATGTGATGTCACTAGCATGTGGGCGGGGCTTAGGTCCGGTGTCTGTGTCGCAGTTAGTTTAGTACAATCAACCTGTCTGGATGTGTATTGCTATGCTCTGTAATAAAATAGAGTTGTACCATCATTGCTGTGTCCTGCATATGTCCTGCATCTCATGACATGGTGTCAGAAGTTCTGGACTGCGCTTCTGTTCCTGATCGATTGCAATGTCAAAGTTTACCCCACCTGAGCCTTTTGACTTTTCTCAGCCTGCAGCTTGGCCCACATGGCGTCAGCGGTTTCAGCGCTTCAGGATTGCATCCAAACTGAACAAGGAGAGTGGTGAAGTACAAGTTAATTCTCTTTTATACTCCATGGGGAAAGATGTAGAGCCAGTGTTCAATGCTTTTACTTTTCAAGAAGGGGAAGAAGTTAACTTTGATATAGTTATGGATAAACTCAGTGCCCACTTTGTGCCCAAAAGAAATGTGATTCATGAGAGAGCTTGTTTTCACAAACGTAATCAGCGTGTGGGAGAATCTGTGGAGTCATTTGTGCGCAGCCTGTATGAATTAGCTGAATTCTGTGAGTTTGGTGTTGCTAAAGAAGAGCAAATCAGAGACAGAATAGTTATTGGAATTGCAGATGCTGAAGTCTCCCTGAAGCTGCAGTTAGAGCCTGATTTAACGTTAGAAGGGGCTATTAGGATGGCCCGCCAGAGTGAACTGGTGAAAAAGCAAAGTGCTGATCTGAGGTCTGAGAGTATTGTGGATGAAGTGCAACAGTCTAGGAAAATTACTAGTGAAAGGCACAGTGTGAGCGGTAGATCAAAAGTACTGGAAAGGCCTAGAAGTGGATGGGCGCAACATGGCCGATGCACACGGTGCTACCGGGCGCATGATCAGAGTGCCATATGCCCGGCCAGAGATAAAAGATGCAGAAAATGTAACAGAATAGGCCATTTTGAAGTGGTGTGTAAAACTGAATACATTAAGGAGATGCAGGTGGACAGTGACCAGGAGGGTCAGGAAGTGTCTTTTGTGGGGTCTGTTGTGGAACGGACAAGCTCAGAGGAAGATTGGAAAGTTACTTTCACTGTAATGGGAGCCAATGTTGATTTTAAGATTGACACAGGAGCTGATATCACTGTAATGTCTTTTGCTGAATTTATGAAACTGCCTCGACAGCCCCAGCTGGCGAAGGTTACGACAAACGTCCATAGTCCTGGTGGCCGCATTGATTGTGTGGGGAAATTTCTCGCCAGCTGTGAGTACAAACAAAAAAAGTTCACCATGTGGGTGCATGTGATCCGAGGTCAGTGTGTTAACAGTTTATTGAGCAGAAAAGCAGCCTGTGATTTGGGCCTTGTGGCCAGAGTGAATGAGGTCTCTGAAGATATGTTTGGCGAGTTGGGCCTACTGAACTGCAAACCTGTCCGTATAGCACTTAAAAGTGATGCAGTCCCATACAGTATTTCTACTCCTCGTAGAATTCCGTTCCCGCTCATGCCTCAAGTGGAGAAAGAGCTCATGCGCATGAAGTCTATGGGAGTTATTGAAGAGGTTGTTGAAGCAACTGATTGGTGTGCCCCCATTGTTCCAGTTGCAAAGAAAAATGGGAAGGTGCGCATCTGTGTGGACCTGAAAAGGTTGAATGAGGCAGTGAAGAGGGAGAGATTTGTGCTGCCGACGTTGGAAGATATAGCCCCGAAGTTGGCTGGGGCGAAGTTCTTTTCCACATTAGACGCTTCTAGCGGCTTTTGGCAGATCCCCCTGGATCCAAAGTGCCGCAAACTGACAACCTTTATCACTCCGGTAGGTCGGTTCTGCTTCTGCAGACTTCCCTTTGGGATATCCTCCGCTCCTGAGATCTTTCAAAGGGAAATGAGTTCTCTCCTGAGTGGCCACGTGGGCACAGCAGTCGTCATGGACGACATTCTAGTGTATGGGTCTACAGTGGAGGAGCATGATCAGCGTTTGAGTTGTGTGCTGCAGGCTATCAAAGAGTCTGGGCTGAAGCTGAATAAAGAAAAATGTCATTTTAGGAAAACTGAATTATGCTACTTTGGGCATGTCATCAACGGGGATGGCATCAAGCCGGACCCCGAGAAAATTCAGGCTATCGAACAGATGAAAAGCCCTTCTGATGTACATGAGCTGAGACAGATATTGGGCCTTGTAAATTACGTGGGCAAGTTTCTTCCAGATTTATCTACAGTTTTGCACCCTATCACAGAGTTGCTTAAGAAAGATGTTGCCTGGGTCTGGGGACCCTCACAAGAAAAAGCGTTCCTGCATGCTAAGTCCCTGCTGGGGTCTGCCCCAGTGCTGGGGTTCTACGACCCTTCAAAAAAGACTGTGGTTAGTGCTGATGCAAGCAGTTATGGGTTGGGGGCTGCACTCCTGCAGCTGAATGACAACAAACTACAGCCCATCGCCTACTGTTCCCGCACACTGACGGCTGCGGAGTCAAAATACGCTCAAATTGAGAAAGAGTGCCTGGCTGCAGTTTGGGCCTGTGAGCGCTTTCAGCGTTATCTAGTGGGTTTGGAGAAATTTAGTCTGGAAACTGACCACAAACCGCTAGTCCCTCTTATCAATTCTTATGACATCGACAAAACACCCTTGAGATGCCAGAGACTTTTAATGAGACTGCTCAGGTTCAATGTTCAGGCAGTGCATGTGCCGGGGAAGCAGCTGGTTGTGGCGGATACACTGTCCAGGCTCCCGCTGGCTGCTGCTGAAGAATCCTCCACAGAGTCGGATGTAAAAGTGTATGTTGATTCAGTTCTGGCCTCTAAGTCTATTTCTTCAAGGAAACTGGAAGAGATAAAGAAAGAGACATATTTGGACACAGATCTGCAAGAAGTTATAAGGTACATTAGAGATGGCTGGCCCGAGAGCCGGGCAGCCTGGATGTCTTTAAATGCTTACCAGCCAGAGAGGTCGCAGCTCACGGAGCTGGAGGGGTTGGTGCTGTTCCAAGACCGTATTGTAATTCCTGTCAGCATGAGGAAGGAGATGTTGAACAGGATACACGATGGGCACTTAGGCATTACAAAGTGCAGAGAAAGAGCAGCTACAGCTGTGTGGTGGCCTGGGATCAGCTCCGACATTGCAAATCACGTGTCTAAATGTGCCTTTTGCCGGGAACGCCGGCCTACTCAGAGAAGGGAGCCCTTAATGTCTACTCCGCTGCCTGCGGGGCCGTGGCAGAAAATAGCTGCTGATTTGTGCGAACTGCACGGGAAAAAGTTTCTTGTTGTTATCGACTACTATTCCAGGTATTTGGAAATAGCACCCCTGAATGATATCACAAGTCAGGCCGTTATCATTCGCCTGAAGAGCTTGTTCGCCCGCTGGGGCATTCCAATGGAGCTGGTGAGTGATAATGGCATGCAGTTCGCTTCTACAGAGTTCAGTGCTTTCAGCAGGGAATATGATTTTGTACATTCCACGTCAAGTCCACATTATCCGCAGGCCAACGGAATGGCTGAAAGGGCAGTTCAAACAACAAAATTCATTCTAAAGCAATCTGAACCGTACCTAGCCCTCTTGTCATACAGGGCGACGCCCATTCAAGCCACCGGGTTTAGCCCGGCACAGCTGATGCTAGGACGCCAGATTCGCACCACTTTACCCTCAGTGGGTGTCTTCAAGCCGCCTGGCCCTGTTCCTCGGGACGAAGTCCTTAGGAGGGATGAAGAGGCCAAAAAGGGTTATCGTTTCTTCTACGACAGGAGACATTCTGTCAGGCCTTTACAGGAACTGAAAGCGGGCCAAAGTGTCAGAATTAAACTGGATGATGAGAAGAAATGGAAGACGCCTGCTACGGTAGTGGGCCGCTCTCCAGAACCAAGGTCTTACACAGTCCTTACAGAGGGAGGGACGGTTACACGCCGTAACCGAAGACATCTTCAGCCTGTACCTGAGAGTCTGGAACCGGATACCTCAGTACCACCGCCGGTGGGATCCCCTGTTCTAAGAGAGGTGCCTTCCCCTCAGCAAGATCATAGCGGGGATATATCTTTGCCTCCAGCAGACTCTTGTTCACCATCTTCTGTATCAGAGGACAGTTCATGCAAAGTTACATCAAGCGGAAGAGTGGTGAGGCTTCCGGCCCGATACAGGGACTGACTTTAGCTAGAACAGTGACCGGAAGTATGGGCAGAATAATCCCATGGTCACTGTGGACTAGGGTAGTCTACCCCGATGTCCAAGTCAGGATGTAATTTATTTGTTCATGTTTTCTAATCTATCTGTTTTTATAATGTTCTAAAACAAAATGTTGTTGTATACCCTGTTGGTGTACCTTGTTATTTAATATATGCGAATGTATGCTTTGCCTTTGAAAAAGGGGAAGATGTGATGAGAGCAGGATGTGATGTCACTAGCATGTGGGCGGGGCTTAGGTCCGGTGTCTGTGTCGCAGTTAGTTTAGTACAATCAACCTGTCTGGATGTGTATTGCTATGCTCTGTAATAAAATAGAGTTGTACCATCATTGCTGTGTCCTGCATATGTCCTGCATCTCATGACAATGAGGATTGAATGTGTCCCCATTGGACATGTTTTAGCAGGTAAAAAAGAGGATCCATATATGTACACAAAAATGAAGAAACAACATTGCTGGAATTGAAAGTAAGTTAGAAAACTACTGTTGTATGCAAGTGCTAGTGCTCTTGTGTTTGGTTAGGGTGATGTTCTCAGGGTTACTTGCATGGGAGTATCATTTGGGCTTAAATATCTTCTAGAAAGGGAGGACATTTTGTGAGAGGGGGAGGACATTTTGTGAGAAGTGATGATAGATAGCTAACCTTTAGGGGGGTCATGGTACAAGATGGAAGCTTAGGAGGATTGTTTATGGTAGAGGGCCATGATTGATAAAGTACAAACCAAACATGATGGGTACTGCTAATAATTGATTTTGATGGGTTTGGCAGTTAAGGGGTTCATTTTAACAAGGGATTGCAGTGGAGAAATATCAGTGGAGAGTGGGTTAGATTGTGTATTGTGGTGCTAATGGATAGTAAATTAGATAGCATTAATATCTAAAGGATTACAGTTTAATTAGTTACTATATGAGTCATTTCAGGGATGTAGGATTAAGACTTTGGGGTATTGTGGGTTGTAGGGGCAGTACCGGGGGCTTTGTAAAGATTATAATATATAAGCCTTCAGTTGCCCATTAAGCTATATGGAGCCGTCCTAAAATAGGGAAGCATAAAACCTTTTAATTGGTTAGAATTATTGATATTATGTAAGAAGTTTCATTCAAAAACTCCTGCATTAAAGGGACAGGAAATCTATATTTTTCTCTTTCATGTTTAAGACAGTGTTCAGTTTTGAATAAATTTCCACTTTATTTCTATAATCTAATTTGTTTAATTCTCATTGTATTGTTTGTTGAAAAGTATATTTAGATAGGCTTAAAATCTGGTGTCTGCAAATAAAGTATATGCCTCTTGCCATTAGCTTTCAGTTAGCTACCAGTAGTGCATTACTGCTCATTTAACAAAGGATACCAAGCGAATGAAGCAAAGTAGATAATAGAAGTAAATTGGAAAGTTGTTCAAAATTCTTTTTTTTTTTTAAATTCTTTTATTGAGGTTTAGAGAAAAAGGCATTCAAATTTCAAGAAACAAAATAAGTAAAACATTACAATACAGTATTGAATGATAGTATACAATATATATTACACGCCTTACAATTTTTAAGCCTTACAAACTGTGTGAGAGGCCACTGTCGGACCTCAACATAGGTCTAATAACACGAAAAAGGCTTCCCAAAATACAGGAGATCACTTATGGATCTCGTTAAAGAAACCTCAGTTTTATAATGGAATGTGTGTTTATAACTTCAACCAGGAGTAATCAATAATAATACAAACAGAATACCAACCTGAAATAACAGTAGTCTAGGCGTACATAAAAAATATGAAATGGTATTAGTAGTCATGGGATTACACCATATGTATTGTGGATATGGAAGAGTGATAGCAGTCTTTAAGTTGAGGTATCTGGTAATTAAATCATGTAGAAAAAAAGACTACAAGAGAAACATGGATATGCAGCGGAGTACCGAGGGGGAAGAGAGAAAAAAAAAAAAGGGGGGGGGGGAAGAGGAGAGGAAGGGGAAAGGCAGAAAAGAGAGGGGAGGAGAGGTGGGTGAGGGAGGGGTTAGACACTCCGCAGCAAATATGAAGAGAGAAGGTGATGTCGTTGAAGTATTAAGAAGAAGGCAAGGTGCGGTATAGACAAGACAAACCGCTTTGGTAGTCCCCTCCAAATAAGGGGTCCCTTATGTTAAAGGGGGGGAGGTGGGATAGTTTGTGATAGAAAAGTTCTAAGTAAAGACACTAAGTGCCTATCAAATATGTGTTGCCGGGAGGGTAGTCACAACTAAGACGGGTTTAAAACAATAGTTGGGAAATTGACTATTATAAGGGTAAGTAAGTAGAGGCGAGTGGTCACAGGGGATCGCCCACCAGTGATCCATATGTAGCGTGGTCTAAGACCACTTAAATAAATAGGTCAGTGTTCCTACTAGAGGACTGGAATAGGATAAGCTTAAGGTGTGAGCGTGTGTCTCTAAAAAGTTCAAGTCTAACGGTTTTGAATCAACTTATGCAAATAGGAGAACAGAATTGTAGTGTGAGAGTGTACCTGAGACTAAGCTAGAGCTCATATAGACAGGACTGTATAGTTGTCACCTAATCACTGCTACAAATATGTGGGGGACAGATAGTGAAAGGCTTCACGTGTTCGTGAAACAGGTCAGCCCAAGGGAGCATATGTGTAAAATGAAAGCATTATTTACTCAACATGTAAGTCAAGTGTGATCTAGTGTTGTGAGTACAGTAAGGTAATCTAATACCTATAGGGAATGTTGTGGGTGCAACAGAATAAAAGTAGTCTGAAGATGGTGACACATTTAAACATTGTGGACATTTCAGCATGCAACTTGGTAAACAGTTCCTAGTTATGTATCCCCAAAATAACCATGCCCCACCTAGTATAATGAGTCCTTTGCAGGGGTGGTAATTACATATTCAAACATTTCAAATAAGACAGTAAGTCAATTAAGCAGACAACATATATAGAATGTTATAAAAAAAACAATAAACAAAAAAAAAAAAAGGTGAGCCCACTCCAAGTATCAGAGTACAAAGCAATGTGTAGATGTACCTTGGGTACCATTTTTCTTTATTTCTTTTCCTTTTTCACCCTTTTTGGGGTTAGTGTATGTGATGGTAAGTGGACCGTATAGTTTTATGAGTGCCAATAGGTTTTTCTTTACTCTTTTTCTTTTTTTCTTTGCTTCTCCCTTTTTTTTTTTCTTTTTTTCTTCCTTTTTTTTTTAAACTAGTGCCTTATCAGAGCAAGGCCCATGCAGATGAGATTACTCCTCCTCACAAATCTGGTCTAGGTATGGGGCTTAAACTTACTGAGAGATCTGTGATGAGTGTGGGAGCTAACCCTCTGGGTACTGTTCAGGGAGAAGAGTGAACGTAGGCCTTGGTAATATGGTATAGGGATCAGCTAGTTTCTCAACTAACTCTTTAGTAAGGGATAGTCTATGTAGATTGGGTTAAAATGATCAAGATGTAGGGCATAAACTTGCCAAGAGTCTACAGGGAGTATGAAGGCTGGCCCCTTATGTTTTGTATTGGGGAAGGAAGAGAGCATAGGATAGGTCAGGGTGGGCTCAAATAACTCAATGTAGAATTGTATTGAGAAGAAGGAAAAAAAAAAAAACATCAGGTAACAATTAGAAACATAATATAACTAAACATATACTTATCAGTCCATCTGTGAGGTGTCTTTCGTTAGATAGCCAGTATAGTCCAAACAAGAATATTCTCCAATATGAACAAACCATTAAGTCAGTATTCAAAACCATCAGCAAGCAGAGTGGCCAGGAGAAGGCCCAGCCAGTCTCAAGTTAAGATTCCCTTGAAGTAGTTCTTCTAGGTGGAGAGGAAGGCCACTCTGTTGCTCTAGGATTCAGGTGACGGGGTTGTTGAGGTAGGCTGGCACTGATATTATCCGGCACAGAGGTTAAGTTCCAGGTTTTAAGAAGAGCCAAACCTTGTTTGACGTTATGAATAGTGAATGTCTGATTATCCTTGAACACCAGAAGTTTAATCGGGTATCCCCATCGATATCGGATGTTCTTTCTTCTTAGTGTTGAAGTGACATCTGTGTATGTTCTTCTTTGTTGTAGAGTTCTAGCTGAAAGGTCCAGAAAGATCTGCAGGTTGCGGTATTTCTCTGGAAGAGTAAGTTTTTGGAAGTGTGCCCTCTGAACCCTTTCCTTATACGTGAAATAATGAAGTCGTACAATGACATCACATGGCTGATCTTCAGAGAGGCCTTTGGATCTTAGGGAGCGGTGAGCCCTATCTATCAAATTTTCAGACTCTGAGGATATTGGAGCTAATTGTTGGAAAAGATCTTTCAGAAAAGGCTGTAGATCACTAGAAGAGACAGATTCCGGCACCCTCCGGATCCTTAGGTTGTTGCGCCGGGACCTGTCTTCCAGATCCGCAATCTTGTCTTCGACAGAGTCCATATATTCTGATAAATTTTGGACGTATGTCAGGCAGTTAGACTGTTCGGTAGCTAGATCATCACAGCGTCTCTCAAGCGTGTCAATATGCTCATTAGTGGATGAAATTTCTTTCTTGAGTTCTGCTGTTGAAGCAGATAACTTGGCAGCAAACGATGAATGGTGATCATCTAGCATACTTTTTAACGAATCTAGTATGAAAGTAGGTGTCACAGTCTCTCCAGAGCTTTGTTGGATATTTTTTAAGGCTGATAAGGGAAATTCAAAAGAATCAGAGCCAGGAGAGTCAGGGGGTTCTGGTATGATGATCCGGCAGTACCGGACTAAAGTGGTCCATGACTGTCTTTTTTTGTGGAAATTGCGGTTTGTTCTTTTTCCTTTGAGAATGGGACATAGTTATAGAAGATAGATATGTCGTCCTCCTCTATGAGAGATATGTGTGCCCCCAGTAGTTGCCGCAAGTAAACCTCCTATTCACTCTTTGAAAAGCAAGCCCTCTAAGGTCAGTAAGTGGGTCGTGTTAGGCTGTGTAGAACACTGATGTTAGGGTGGGCCTCCTGCGGCCTAATGATGGGTTTTTATTTTTTTATTGCTGCAGTGCTAGGTTGCTATGAGAATGGGGTTCCAGGAATAGGTAGGTTAAATAACAGGGTAAGGTTTTGTTTTCACCTCCAAATCTCAATGATAAGAAATCCTTTAATTATGAGTACTTCAAGTTGAGAAAGTGTTTTAAAGCAACCTGGCTAGAAGACACCAATACATAAATCTTCTGTTAATCTCCCTTTTTAGGGTAATAAGCAGTTTCCTGGGGTATATATAAAAGTGTCTATTAACAGCTTTACTGCAAAAAAGTACAGACAATCCAGTGAAATAAAGTGGAGTGAAATAAAATATAGGCCTTCTGACCGAATCTTGCCCTGTTGATCAGGCCTTCACGCCCAAAAGTTCATGTGCTATGAGTATTATGTAGGGCTATTATCTGGATATCAATAAAGAGCTTTATTCAATACAGCCCTTGTCTCTATTAATAGCTCTAGTGCCATTTTATCAGCATAAGGGTTTCAGCCCTGTGTTAGGCCCCAATAGTGCACTGTATGGCGACAAAGTGTGTTTGCAGAATTGAGAGGTGTAATCTGTAGCTCACCTCTGTGATCGCCTATAGCGGTAAAAGAAGCTCCTCTGCAGGTGTGGGCAGCATGAGGGACCAGCAGGAGTATGCTGGGGGAGTCACAAGTCCGCGAGTGAGTCTCTGTGTGAGCCGCGTGGGTTATGGCTGAGAGCCAAGATGGCGCCACCTCCGAGCGGCTTGTGGATGTCAGCCAGCGGTAAAACACCTCCGTGTGGAGCCATGAAGATGAGCTGCAGGGGGTAAGTGAGGGCACAGTGCCCTAGTAGATGTAGGCTCCGGAGGTGATATGTGGTCACAAGTTGAGCTTGTTCTCAGAGTCGGGCTCATGTGCGGGCACCCGGGGCTGCAAATTAGTTAGCTGTAGCTCCAGCTGCTCTCCTCTCTTGTCACTCCACCGTTTTTTTGCAGGGAAGGTGGTAAGGGTAAAAGGGGAGATATTTTATGACAAAAAAAATAATAAAAAGGTGTAGATTATTGGGACTTGGGAAGTTTGTTGTTGGAGCTCGCTCCAAGTGCGACTAGCCTCTCCCGGCGTTGGCTCCGCCTCCGTTGTTCAAAATTCTATGCTCTGCCCGAATAATGAAAGAAAATTGTGGGGTTTCATGTCCCTTTAAAGGGTTTCATGTAGCTCGTAAAAGGTTCACAACTTCTGTAGCGTGGTATAAGCTGAGCTGAGAAGTACTGAGCTTGTGATTAGAGCAGGAAAAAATCTTACCATACTGCATTAACCATCTAATAATGGGCTGGTAAAATTAGAATAAGATAAATAGTGGCTAATGCTTATAAAGAACACAGAAAAAAAAACACAGACCTTTTCACTCAACTGCTCCAATTGCCATCTAACTTACTACAGAACACAGAAAAAAAACACAGACCTTTTCACTCAACTGCTCCAATTGCCATCTAACTTACTACAGAACACAGAAAAAAAACACAGACCCTTTAATTCAACTGCTCCAATTGCCATCTAACTTACTACAGAACACAGAAAAAAAACACAGACCTTTTCACTCAACTGCTCCAATTGCCATCTAACTTACTACAGAACACAGAAAAAAAACACAGACCTTTTCACTCAACTGCTCCAATTGCCATCTAACTTACTACAGAACACAGAAAAAAAACACAGACCTTTTCACTCAACTGCTCCAATTGCCATCTAACTTACTACAGAACACAGAAAAAAAAACACAGACCTTTTCACTCAACTGCTCCAATTGCCACAGGGCCGGATTGGCCTACCAGGATACCAGGAGATTTCCCGGTGGGCTGCAGCAGCTGGCGCTGGAAAGCTACAATTTAAAGGGGTGATAAATGGATGCAATTGGGTTGTATTGTGCCTATATCACTACAATCTGGCACTTTTATTTAAAACAAAGTAATATAATTTAATTCTGAAAAATATATTGGGGAATGAGTATCCAAGTAATCCCCTTTAGTAAAAATGGGGCATGTGCATTCTACTGACTCAACAGAAAATAGGGCTGGTGGTCTTCATATTTTCCAGGGCTGCTTTTTTCCCCCAGGGCTGCTTTTTTCCCCCAGTCCGGCACTGAATTGCCATCTAACTTACTACAGAACACAGAAAAAAAATCACAGACCTTTTCACTCAACTGCTCCAATTGCCATCTAACTTACTACAGAACACAGAAAAAAACACAGACCTTTTCACTCAACTGCTCCAATTGCCATCTAACTTACTACAGAACACAGAAAAAAACACAGACCTTTTCACTCAACTGCTCCAATTGCCATCTAACTTACTACAGGTAGCCTTCTGGAAAACAGCTTCATTATATTCTACCTACTAAGTTGTTTTATTGTATGTGTTTGTATATTTAGTGATAATTCCTTTTGTTTTGTTTTTATTTTAAATGTATATATTACAGGCTGTGCTAGTCATAATTTGCATAGTTTAAGCAGCTCTTGTCCATTTATCTGTATTTGTTTGAATGGTTTATTTCACCCCTTGTCTGCCTTATCTCTGTAATATTTTGTTTTTTGATGTGTTTTTTTTTTTTTGGTTTCTGCATGATTGACCCTTAGCTTAAAATGTCCATAAATGTACCCTCCCACTCATTTTAACACACTTTTGTTGGGCCATCATTAACCAATTTATCTCTCTCCCTTTACACATTCTCTCTCAGAACACAGAGGAAAAAAAAACACAGACCTTTTCACTCAACTGCTCCAATTGCCATCTAACTTACTACAGAACACAGAAAAAAAAACACAGACCATTTCACTCAACTGCTCCAATTGCCATCTAACTTACTACAGGTAGCCTTCGGGAAAACAGCTTCCCTCCCACTCTACCCCAAGCTCATTTCCTCATTTATAGATAGTCTCCCACACAACTTTAACTCTCCTGAAATGACAGGTGCAAACACTGATCAACACATGCTTCCATTCCCTTAACACCATAGAATACACAGTACTTTTATTATATTATGTTTCATATACCTTTTGTTCCCTTATGCAATTGTTACAGTAATTCTGTGTCTTATGTTTTTAACTGGTTCCCAATTCTGTAAAAATGCTCAATATATTTATATTCCTTTTTGCTACCCTTTGTCTCTATAACAAACTACACTATTCAATTACTCCTTCTCCCTCTCCACCTGCACTGTTCATTAGCCCATCTCTCTTAAACTCACCTTACTTTTCTACTCATGAACTTTACCTATTCCTAAACACTCTCTCTACCCCCTGCAGCTCATCTCAAAAGCAGTTTTACTACTGCAAATCTGTATCTCCTCTTATGTCACTCTCCCTCTTGCTTCTACTTATTGCTGGTGACATCTCCCCTAATCCTGGTCCCCAACCACTGACAAGCCGTGCACATCCATGTGTACCATCCCATAGACTCAGAAAACAAAACTCTGCACACCTTTCTCACATTCCTCTTGCATCTAAAGCCACTACCCCTTTCACCTGTGCACTCTGGAACTCTCGCTCTGTTTGCAACAAACTCACTTCTATAAATGACCTCTTCATCTCCCGCTCCCTCAACCTTCTGGCCCTAACAGAAACCTGGCTCTCTCCCCTAGACACAGCATACACTGCTGCTCTGTCACATGGGGGACTCCACTTCAGCCACACTCCTATGTCTGGTAATAGACAAGGAGGTGGTGTAGGTATTTTACTTTCCTCTCGTTGCACCTTTCAACAAATACACCCTATCTCTTCCCTCACTTTTCCCTCATTCGAAACCCACATGATTCGCTTATTCTCCCCTCTCTCTGTACGTGTTGCAGTCATATACCGACCCCCTGGCTCCGCAACTCAATTTCTAGATCACTTGGCTGCCTGGCTACCCTACTTCCTTTCCTCAGACACCCCTGCCCTCATTCTTGGCGACTTCAACATCCCCCTTAACAATCCCACTGCCTCATCTGCTAAACAACTTCTGCAACTCACTTCCTCTTTCGTTCTGTCACAATGGACTGATTCTCCCACTCACAAAGACGGTCACTCCCTTGACCTGATCTTTAGCTATCAATGCACTCTCTCAAACTTCTCAAACTCCCCTTTTCCTCTTTCTGACCACCATCTCCTTACCTGCAACATATCATCCCTTCCTACAACTCTCCCACCTTCTACTCCTCACACCAAACTTCACAGAAGCATTAGGTCTTTAGATCAGCAACAACTTGCTAATTCTCTTCAACCGCTCCTCTCATCCTTCTCCGCCTTTTCCTGCCCTGAACAATCTATCTGCCACTATAATTCCACCCTTATATCCGTCCTTGACAATCTTGCCCCTCTTACCACTGCTAGGAAATCACACACTCATCCCCAGCCCTGGCATACTCCTCTGACACGGTACCTACGCAGATGTTCCTGTACTGCTGAACGGCATTGGAGAAAATCATGGAGTTCAGCTAATTTTTTTCATTACAAATTCATCTTGAACTCCTACTACTCTGCCCTTAATCTCCTCAAGCAACACTACTTCTCTACTCTTATCTCTAATCTTTCTTAAAAACCAAAACGTCTGTTCTCCACTTTCAATACTCTCCTCCGCCCTCCCCCACTTCCTAATACAACTTCTCTGTCAGCTCAAGACTTTGCCAGTCACTTCATTAACAAAATTGACTCCATCAGACATGAAATCAGCTCTCAACACAATTCCATTCTCTCCCCCCCTCAAATACTCTCACTCAACCAAAACCCTCATAACCTGAAACTTAGTTCATTCTCCCCTGTTACTGAGGACGAAGTTTCAGCAGTTATACTGCGCTCTCACCTCACTACCTGTCCCCTTGACCCTATCCCCTCACAGCTGCTCCCCTCTCTCTCTGCTACCCTTACCCCTATACTAACACACATTTTCAACCTCTCCCTCAGCACTGGTACATTTCCCTCATCGATGAAACATGCACTGGTCACACCTATCCTCAAAAAACTTTCCCTTGATCCTACCTCCCCATCCAACTACCGCCCAATTTCCCTCCTCCCTCTTGCTTCAAAGCTTCTCGAAAAACTAGTATATGCACGCCTATCCCATTTCCTTACGTTAAACTCCCTTCTTGACCCGCTGCAATCTGGATTTCGTCCCTATCACTCCACAGAGACAGCTATTGTTAAGGTCACCAACGACCTACTTACAGCTAAATCAAAAGGCCACTTCTCTCTGCTTATCCTCCTTGATCTGTCCGCAGCCTTTGACACTGTCGACCACCCTCTTTTGCTCCAAACCCTCCAATCCTTCGGCATCTGTGACACAGCCCTTTCGTGGCTCTCTTCCTACCTGTCAAACCGTACCTTCAGTGTAGCCTTCTCTGGGGCCTCCTCTGCCCCGTCACCACTTTCTGTTGGAGTACCGCAAGGCTCTGTCCTCGGTCCCCTTCTCTTCTCAATCTATAAGTCATCACTAGGTTCCCTAATAAAGTCCCACGGTTTCCAATATCATTTGTATGCCGATGACACCCAAATCTACTTCTCTGCACCAGAACTATCTCCTTCCTTGCTAACCCATGTCACTAACTGTCTTTCTCACATCTCTTCCTGGATGTCCTCTCACTACCTCAAGCTAAATCTCTCCAAAACTGAGCTCCTCATTTTCCCCCCTTCTTCCAAAATCTCCACCCCCAATATCTCTATAACTGTCGACAACACCATCATTACCCCTACCCCACATGCCCGATGTCACATTTGACTCAGATCTTTCCTTCACTCCTCACATTCAGTCCTTGGCTACAGCCTGCTGCTTCCACCTTAAAAACATCTCTAAAATTAGACACTTCCTTACACAAGACACAACTAAGATTTTAATCCACTCTCTCATTCTTTCCTGCCTTCATTACTGCAACTCTGTCCTCTATGGTCTCCCCACCTGCCGCCTAGCTCCTTTACAATCCATAATGAATGCCTCTGCCAGACTCATATTCCTTACACGTCGCTCTGCATCTGCTGCACCTCTCTGCCAATCCCTTCACTGGCTTCCTCTTGCCTCTAGGATCAAACACAAAACTCTCACTCTTACATACAAAGCCCTCAACTGCACTGCTCCCCCCTACATCTCAGACCTTGTCTCCAGATACTCTCCCTCCCGTCCCCTTCACTCTGCTCATGACCTCCTACTCTCCTCCTCTCTTGTCACCTCATCACACTCCCGTTGAAAAGACTTCTCCAGACTGGCTCCCATCTTGTGGAACTCTCTGCCTCGCTCCACAAGACTCTCTTCTAGTTTTAAAAGCTTCAAGTGCTCCCTAAAGACTCTACTGTTCAGGGACGCATACAACCTACGCTAACCTTTCCTAATACCAGTTCCTCTCCTCCACTGCAATCCCCTGAACCCCCCTCTTAGCATGTAAGCCTAAAAGTCCAGCTGTTTGTAGATCACCTTCTTAAGAGCTGACTACAACAGTTCAACTCTTGGCAGGGCCCTATACCCTATAATTGTTTTGTTGTACTCCCCTTTTGTTTATAGCGCTGCGGAATCTGTTGGCGCTCTACAAATAACCGATAATAATAATAAAGCAATAGTATGGAATTTTGTTTGTACTTGGTTTAGGGCTAAGGAAACATGCTCTAGAATAAAGTAAACAACAAATATCACAAACATATCAATTGGTTCTCATATGTCTGTATTGTTATAATATATTATGCTCCTCAGGCTAAAGAGATAATTATTTAGTGCAATAATTCATTTATATATATATACAGTTTTGGTGTTAATCTTCTGTATGAAGACACCTCCACTCTGCAATTAGAATCATGGAATCAACAGTCTCTGTTCTATATTCTTTAGAACTGCATTAAAGGTAAATGAAACCCAAAAAAATGTTCTTTTATGATTCAGATTGAAAATACAATTTTAAACAGCTTTCCAATTTACTTCTATTATTTAATTTGCTTCCTTCTCTTGTTATCCTTTGCTGAAAGGTTTATCTAGGTAAGCTCAGGAGCAACAAAGAACCTAGGTTCTAGCTGCTGATTGGTGGCTGCATATATATACTGATCGTCATTGGGTCACCCATCTGTTCAGTTAGAAACCAGTAGTGCATTGCTGCTCCTTCAACAAATGATACCAAGAGAATGAAACAAATTAGATAATAGAAGTAAATTAGAAAGTTGTTTAAAATTGTATGTTCTACCTAAATCATGAAAAAAATAATTGGGTTTCATGTCCCTTTAAGTGTCTTGCATGGCCATATCAATGGATGTGAATCCACAAATCAAATAATGTGTTTAAATGATGCCCACAGAAATAACAATTATTTTACAATTTATGGTGAAAATTCATACATCTTATCTCTGACAAAAAATAGACAAATGTATTTTCAGAAGACATAGGCTCTGTTTGTAAAAAGATCTCTGGGCTGAATAGATTCTATAAGAATGCCCACCAGTTCTTCTCTTTCCCTGGTTTAATTATATACTTTTTACCCTGAAAACAGGGTGTCTCGCTAAGAAGCGCATACTGCATTTTCATATGGGTAGGAGATGCATACATTACTAAAATACACAATAAAATTTGAAATTTAGAAAGCTTACAAAAAAATTGAACCAATCACACATAGATACACAGGGGAAAATCGTATTATCAAAGTGCATCAAAATTCGTAACAAAATTGTTCACCAAAAATAGTATTTTATCAAAAACTTTAAATTTCTCAGTGAATTACACAGAAATAAATCATATTAACTATGCACAATTTGCATTTCTATTGGCTGAAATTTTGAAATCAGCCAATAGGATTAGAGCTACTGAAATCCTATTGGCTGTTCAAATCAGCCAGTAAGATTTCAGTAGCTCTGATCCTATTGGCTGATTTCAAACTTTCAGCCAATAGGAATGCAAGGTACCCCAATAAATATGGGGTACCTTGCATTTAATCTTCAGTGTGCGGCAGACGATCGCATGAAGAGGAGCCTCCGCTGCCTTCGCTCCGGAAGAAGATGATAGAGCCACCTGGAAGAAGACCTTCTCCGCTGGACTTCAGGAATGGTGAGTAGTGATGACGCGAACCGCCATTGAATTCAATAGGCAGGCGAACTTTAAAACCTACAAGGACTCTTTCTGGCCACAATAGTGATGGAAAAGTTGTTTCAAGGGTACTAACACCTGGACTGTCGCATGCTGGAGGGGGATCCCTGGCAAAACTCCCATGGAAAATTACATAGTTTATGCAGAGTCTGCTTTTAAGCCATAATGGGTCTAAATCAACTAACATTCCCAAAGTGGCTGTCTCAAAACATCCCGGACAGAAGATAGATTGATAGATAGGATAGATAGATATACATAGATTGATAGTTAGATAGAATCGATAGAAGAGAAATACATATATTTGTTAGATATATAATTACCCTAATAAAGTCTAATAATTAAACATGCGTTCTTGGACCCAACTAGCTTGTGTTAATTAGTACTTTTCTTAGCACTTTAATCCCTGTCCCCCCCCCCCCCTATCGGGGGTGTTCTATATGGCCTGCCAGATTACCCTGAAAAATTATAATAATAAGACATGCGGTCTGCTACCTATTTTAACTAGGTTGTGTTTTAAGTACTACCATTCTTAGCACTTTAATCTCTGTAACTCCCCCTATTTGGTGAGGTCTATACGGCCTGGATGATTACCCATACAAAATATAATAAAACATCTGCTCTTGGTATGCGACCCATGGTAACTATGTTGTGTTAATTAGTAATGTCCTTTGCATTTTAATAGCTGTTACTCATACTCACCCTATTGGTGGAGGTCTATATGGCCTGCATGATTACCCTTACAAAATATAACAACCAAACATATGCTCTGGGACCCATGGTAAGTTGGTTATGTTAAGTAGTACTGTTCTTTGCAGTTTAATACCTGTTACAACACCAAATGGTGGCAGGTCTATCTGGCCTTCATGATTAGCTGCACCCAAACCCCAAAAAAAGCCGAGTGGTCTTAGACTAACACCCATGGCTAACTCGGTTGTTTCAATTAGTACTATTCTTAGCACTTTCATCCCTGTTACAGGTGGTCTACATGGCCATCATGATTAGCCGAACAAAATACTACAATCCAACCTTTGCTCAGTCTTCATAGGCCCTTCATTGTCTGTATTTTGATAGTACAGTTCTTATTATTTTTATAGCTGATACAACACCGAATGGTGGCAGCTCTATATGGCCTGCATGATTAGCCGCACCCAATACAAAAATAAATCCAAGCGGTCTTGGATTACCACCCATGGCTAACTCTGTTGTTTCAAGTAGTACTATTCTTAGCACTTTCATCTCATCATCCCTGTTACTTCCAGGACTCTCGGTGGTGGTCTACATGGCCATCATGATTAGCCTAACCAAATACTACAATCCAACCTTGGCTCAGTCTTCCTAAGTCCCTTCATTGGCTGTATTTTGGTAGTACTGTTCTTATTAGTTTAATAGCTGATACAACACCGAATGGTGGCAGCTCTATATGGCCTGCATGAATAGCCGCACCCAAAGCCAAAAAAAAGCCAAGCGGTTTTGCACTAACACCCATGGCTAACTCTGTTGTTTCAAGTTCTACTATTCTTAGCTCTTTCATCTAATCCCTGTTAGTTCCAGGACTCTCTGTGGTGGTCTACATGGCCATCATGATTAGCCTAACCAAATACTACAATCCAACCTTGGCTCAGTCTTCCTAAGGCCCTTCATTGGCTGTATTTTGGTAGTACTGTTCTTATTAGTTTAATAGCTAAAAGTGCAATTCTAGGGCACGAGCAAACTGAGGATTAAGATCATCAACAATCAAGATTTTTTAAATTTTAATTAGTAACTATACTGTGACCAAAAATTAGGATTGGTGTAAATAGTTGGCAAGACGGCCTGGCACAAAAGGATGGCAGGCAGGAGGTAGATGCAATTCAAGGACACTAGGAGACTGATTACTGACAGTCTAAACCAGTGATTTTTAACCTTTTTTTTGCCGTGGCACACTTTTTTACATTAAAAAATCCTGTGGCACACCACCATCCCAAAATTTTAAAAAAGTCACACATTGTAGCCTAATACAGCATGTATATATACACATACACACAAACACACACATACTGTATGTATTGTAATGTTATGCCATGCCTCCTACAAACTACCCCTGCACTGGGAGTAAAAAACAAGCAAAGTTTAAAAAATATGTCACACTGTTATCAGTCTGCCGTGGCACACCTGAGGATCTCTCACGGCACACTAGTGTGCCACGGCACACTGGTTGAAAAACACTGGTCTAAACAGTGATGATTGACAATTTTTGCAATACTGTTAACAGAAATATGATTGCTGACAACAATTGGCTAGGTGGGCCTGGCTCACAGCAGGCTGCAAGGCAGGAGGAAAGTGCTATTCAATGGCACCAGCAAACTGAGGATTCAAATCACAACAACTATTACCAAAAATTTTAATTATTAGAATACTGTCACAACAAATATGATTGGTGTAAATATTTTTTAAGTAGGCCTGGCACACAGGCTTGGAAGGCTGTAGAAAAGTGCAATTCTAGGGCACGAGAAACTGAGGATTAAGATCAACACTAAAAAAAGGTTTTATTTAAATTAATAACTATACTGTCTGTGACAACAATTATGATTGGTGAAAATAGTTGGCTAGACGGCCTGGCATAAAAGGCTGGCAGTGGCAGGCAGGAGGTAAATGAAATTCAATGGCACTAGGAGACTGAATATTTGCAGTCCAAAAAATTATGATTTTTTTTTTTAATTACTGTTACAAGAATTGTGATTGGTGCCACTAATTGGCAACTTGGGCCTGGCAGACAGGCTGGCAGATATGAGTCGTGGATGGTAGGTAGGGCAGCAATTTAATACAGTATGCTGTGTAAGTGACAAAAACACAGGACTGATAGAAAATTAAGTTAGATTACACTAGCAAAATATTTTAAAATTTTAGATTTTAATATTAAAATTTTGTTAAGAAGTGCAATGCACATATGACTCTATGAGTGGTCGCACTGGCTGGCTGCTACGTAGGGCAGCAATTATAACAGCAGTATGCTGTATAAGTCAGATAGACAGTTAGACACAGGCCTGATAGAAAATACAATTAGATTACACTAGCATAATGATTTAAAGACTTTTTTTGGAAATTTTAAGAAAAAGGTTAAGCACATACATGAGTCGTGGCTGATAGCCTTGGAAGGGCAGCTATTAAAAACAGTAGGCTCTGTAAGTCGGATACACACACGCCTGATAGAAAATACTATTAGATTACACTAGAAAAATGATTGAAATTATTTTTTTTGGGGGGGGAATTAAAAAAAGGTTAAACACATATGAGTCGTGGCTCATAGACTAGGGAGGGCAGCAAGTAAACACAGTAGGCTCTCTATGGCCTAGATTTGGAGTTTGGCGGTAGCCGTGAAAACCAGCGTTAGAGGCTCCTAACGCTGGTTTTAGGCTACCTCCGGTATTTGGAGTCACTCAAAAAAGGGTCTAACGCTCACTTTTCAGCCGCGACTTTTCCATACCGCAGATCCCCTTACGTAAATTGCGTATCCTATCTTTTCAATGGGATTTTTATAACTCCGGTATTTAGAGTCGTGGCTGAAGTGAGCGTTAGAAATCTAACGACAAAACTCCAGCCGCAGAAAAAAGTCAGTAGTTAAGAGCTTTCTGGGCTAACGCCGGTTCATAAAGCTCTTAACTACTGTACTCTAAAGTACACTAACACCCATAAACTACCTATGTACCCCTAAACCGAGGCCCCCCCACATCGCCGCCACTCAATTAAAAATTTTTAACCCCTAATCTGCTGACCGCCACCTACGTTATACTTATGTACCCCTAATCTGCTGCCCCTAACACCGCCGACCCCTATATTATATTTATTAACCCCTAACCTGCCCCCCACAACGTCACAGCCAGCTACCTACAATAATTAACCCCTAATCTGCCGACCGCAAAGCGCCGCCACTTACATTATAGCTATGTACCCCTAATCTGCTACTCCTAACAGCGCTGACCCCTATATTATATTTATTAACCACTAATCTGCCCCCCTCAACGTCGCCTCCACCTGCCTACACTTATTAACCCCTAATCTGCCGAGCGGACCGCACCGCTATTATTATAAAGTTATTAACCCCTAATCCGCCTCACTAACCCTATAATAAATAGTATTAACCCCTAATGTGCCCTCCCTAACATCGCCGACACCTAACTTCAATTATTAACCCCTAATCTGCCGACTGGAGCTCACCGCTATTCTAATAAATGTATTAACCCCTAAAGCTAAGTCTATCCCTAACACTAACACCCCCCTAAATTAAATATAATTTTAATCTAACGAAATTAATTAACTCTTATTAAATAAAGTATTCCTATTTAAAGCTAAATACTTACCTGTAAAATAAATCCTAATATAGCTACAATATAAATTATAATTATATTATAGCTATTTTAGGATTAATATTTATTTTACAGGTAACTTTGTATTTATTTTAACCAGGTACAATAGCTATTAAATAGTTAAGAACTATTTAATAGCTAAAATAGTTAAAATAATTACAAATTTACCTGTAAAATAAATCCAAACCTAAATTACAATTAAACCTAACACTACACTATCAATAAATTAATTAAATAAAATACCTACAATTACCTACAATTAAACCTAACACTACACTATCAATAAATTAATTAAATACAAGACCTACAAATAACTACAATGAAATAAACTAACTAAAGTACAAAAAATAAAAAAGAACTAAGTTACAAAAAATAAAAAAATATTTACAAACATAAGAAAAATATTACAACAATTTTAAACTAATTACACCTACTCTAAGCCCCCTAATAAAATAACAAAGCCCCCCAAAATAAAAAAATGCCCTACCCTATTCTAGATTACTAAAGTTCAAAGCTCTTTTACCTTACCAGCCCTGAACAGGGCCCTTTGCGGGGCATGCCCCAAGAAGTTCAGCTCCGATTGGCTGATCCAATCGAGCACGTTTTTGAGGGTGGCCGCTTGTGTAAGCAACTCTGGTATCGAGAGTTGAAAAAAAAACATACAATACCCCCCCCAACATTACAACCCACCACCCACATACCCCTAATCTAACCCAAACCCCCCTTAAATAAACCTAACACTAAGCCCCTGAAGATCTCCCTACCTTGTCTTCACCTCAACGGGTTCAGCGATCGGTCCAGAAGAGGGTCCGAAGTCTTGATCCAAGCGGAGCAAGAAGAGGTCCTCCATCCGGTAGAAGTCTTCATCCAAGCGGGGCAGAAGAGGTCTTCCATCTGATTGAAGTCTTCATCCAAGCGGGATCTTCTATCGTCATCCATCCGGAGCGGAGCGGCAGGATCCTGAAGACCTCCGACGCGGAACATCCATCCTGGCTGACGACTGAACGACGAATGACGGTTCCTTTAAATGACGTCATCCAAGATGGCGTCCCTCGAATTCCGATTGGCTGATAGGATTCTATCAGCCAATCGGAATTAAGGTAGGAATATTCTGATTGGCTGATGGAATCAGCCAATCAGAATCAAGTTCAATCCGATTGGCTGATCCAATCGAGCACGTTTTTGAGGGTGGCCGCTTGTGTAAGCAACTCTGGTATCGAGAGTTGAAGCTGCGTTAAATATGCTCTACGCTCCTTTTTTGCAGCCTAACGCAGCCTTTATGTGGACTCTCAATACCAGAGTTATTTTTATGGTGCGGCCAGAAAAAAGCCAGCGTTAGCTTTTCGGGTCGTTACCGACAAAACTCTAAATCTAGCCGTATGTCAGCAAAACACACAGGCCGGATAGAAAATTATATTAGAGTACACTAGCAAACAAATTTAAACTTTTTTTTTTATATATTAAAATTAAGGTGAAGAAGAATAGATATGAGTGCTGGGTGGCTGCCTGGCACAGACCAATTAACCAAAAGACTGAAAAAAAAGAGGTATATTAATGCTGAGTGAGCCTGACAGACACAGGCATGATAGTAAATGTAATTAGATTACACTAGCAAAATATATATATTTTTTTTAATTTAAAATAATGTTATAAACGGATATTAACACTGGTGGCTGCTGGCTGGCACAGAGCAATGAACCAGAGTATATGCTGTGTGACACTGGCCTGATAGAAAATGAAAAAAAATTACACTAGAAAAATAATTAAATTTTTGGGTTAGTTAAATTTAAACTAATGTTGTTAGGGAGATATCAGTGGTGGCAGTAGTCACAGCATATGCTGTGAGCCTTAAACACACAGCTGAAAGCCAGGCAAATGCTAATAAAAAAAAAATAAAAAAAATAAACGGCACGAAATATAGCCCTAAAAAGGGCTTTTTGGGGTGCTGTGCTTGCAGCAGAGATGAGTGGAGTCCTTCTGGACTGTAAATACACTAGCCTAGCTATGTTTTTCCTATTAATGTCAGGAGCAAAAACACAACACGTCCTCTCATTAAAAAAGCAAGGTCGTTATGAGTCTAAAATGGCTGATTCAGAGTAGCTGGGAGTGTCTGTGAGGGAGTGTCTGATGTTGATTGGCTCTAATGTGTCAGGCGGCTGTGACATAAAGGGTCAAAGTTTCCACAATGATGACACATAGGGGCGGATCGAACATCGCCATCTGTTCGCCCACAAACGCGAACGCGAACAAGCTATGTTCGCTGTGAACCGTTCGCGGGCGAACAGTTCGGGACATCACTAATGGTGAGTACCTATTTGGGGGTTAGATTTAGGATTTTTTTATTTTTGTTTTGTTTTGTTTTTTTAAGTTTAGGGATTTAGTGGGCTTGTAAAAAGAGCTGAATGCCCTTTTAAGGGCAGTAAAAGAGCTGAATGCCATTTTAAGGGCAATGCCCATACAAATGCCCTTTAGGGGTAATGGGTAGTTTAGTTTTTTTTAGTGTTAGTTTTTTTTATTTTGGGGGGTTTGGTGGGTGGGACGTTTTTTCTGTTAGGGGGGACTTAGTATTTTTTTAATGCAAAAGAACTGTTTAACTTAGGGCAATGCCCTAAAAAGGCCCTTTTAGTAGTTTAGTTTAGATTAGGAGGTGTTTTCGGGGGGCTTTTTATTTTCATACGGATTAGGTTTAATTTTTTAATTTTTAATAATTTTGTTTATTTTTTTCTGTAAAGTTGGACTTTTTTATTTTTTGCAATGTTAGATTAATTGTTTGCAATTTAATGTTAGGATTTTTTATTTTAATTGTAATTTAGTAGTAATTGGGGATAATATAGGTGATGTTAGGAGGATTAGTAATTAAATTAGTTATTTGCATTGTGGGGGGTGGCGGTTTAGGAGTTAATAGGTTAATTAAGTTTATTGTGATGTGGGGGTTTGTCAGTTTAGGGTTAATAGTATAAATTGTTGGCATTGTAGGGTTTGGCAGTTTAAGGGTTATATTGTAATTTATTTAGTTGGCATTGTGGGGGTTTAGCGGTGTAAGGGTTAGGTAGTTTCTTTTTTTGTTAATACTTACTACGAGCAGTTATGTTTATTTTTTTTCTTAATACTTCGTGTGGGTGGTTAGTTTTTTTTTCTTAATACTTTGTGCGGGCGGTTCTTTATTTTATTATTATTTCTTGTGTGTGGAAACATGTTTTTAGTTATTTGGTGCGGGAGCTTGCGTGTTTTTTTTAAGGCTTCGTTGCCTACACTGCATCCAGGTGGATTCTGAAAATGGCAGGGTGGTGGATTCTTTCACCACCCTGGCATTTTCGGAATTCACTGCCGCTGAGGACTGCCGCTGAGGACTGCCGCTGAGGATCCGTGCATTGAGGAAGCCAGCTCTGCACCTGCACGCAGCCAATATTCCTTTGAGGATGCGTGTGCAACTGGCAACACAAGGTCTCTAAGCCTATGCAGATTGCCCCTTATCTCAGTTTTTTTGACAGACATGTATTTTAGACAATCAGTGCTGACTCATAAATAACTCCACAGGAGTGAGCACAATGTTACCTATATGACACACATGAGCTAGCAGTGTCTAACTGTTAAAAAACTGTCATATGCACTGAGATAACAGGCGTCCTTCAAGGGCTTAAAAATCAGTTTGAGCCTGCCTAGGTTTAGATTTCAACAAAGAATACCAAGAGAACAAAGCAAATTTGACTATTAAAGTAAATTGGAAAGTTGTTTAAAATTGCATGCCCTATCTGAATCATGAAAGTTTAATTTTGACTAGATTGTTCCTTTAAATTACACGAAAAGGGATCAAAATAAAAAAGGAAAGTATACTGGAAAGTTGTTTTGCTACACATAACTAAATAATTTGAATTAAACTCTCAATGTGTTTACTGTCCCATTAAAAAAAAAAAACATTTAAAAATGTAGTTATCATTTTCCTACTTCTGTCACATATTCTATACAATAATACTAAATGTATTGAACATTAAAGTTACTAATATATATTCAGCTTTTCTATGCAAAACTTTGAAAGTTGAATTTTACATTTACTTCTGAAGCCTAAATGTATTTGTCAGGAACAATTTATCATCATGGCTATAGAACTGATTATAGTGGATTTGTTTATAACCTGGACTGCATCAACTTTGATTTTTCCCTAGAAATGTCTATGCCTTTATTGTTAGTAATATTTTATAAGATTTGTGCACTCATGACACATTGGTCATGTCTTTCTCTCTCAAATCCCTCAGTCCAGTGATGTAACAATATAAATCTTTCATCAATCCCCACCCTGTTCTCTCTGGGACAATTAGAATTTTGTTTATTAAATGTCCTAACTTGACTGGTGCATCTTGTGCAACAGCCAAGCTAAGCTACCCATGTAACACTTAAACCAGTCAAAAGTGACTCCTATAATCCTCCCAAGTAATTGCATCTATACATTGCAACAATCTTTAAATGGACATAAAAGTGCAAAAAGTAATTATTATTATGTTTAGAGCATTTTATAATTGTGCTGTTGTGTTCTATAACAATTGGATAAATCACAATCTTGTTGATATTTTCAGCAAAAAAAAAGGTTTGGTAAATAATAAATATCAATAGAAAAAGTCAGATTGTTTTGAAAAGGGACACTAAATCCAATTTTTTTTCTTTAATGATTCAGATACAGCATGCAGTTTTAAGCAACTTTATCATTTACTCCTATTATCAATTCTAAATGTAGCTACCAATCAGCAAGCACTTCCCAGGGTTCTGAACCTAAAATGGGCCGGCTCCTAAGCTTTACATATCTGCTTTTTAAATAAAGATAGCAAGAGAACAAAGAAAAATGAATAGGAGTAAATTAGAAAGATGTTTAAAATTGCATGTTCTATCTGATTCATGAAAGAATTGTTGAAAAAAAAAAAAAACCTTGGAAGATGAAAACTACGAAAAACATGTCAAATTGCCATTGAGGTTGTTAACCTGTTGCTAAAGGGACATGAAACCCAAAAATGTACTTTCATGATTCAGATAGAGAATACAATTTTAAACATTCCAATTTACTTCTATTATCTAATTGGCTTGATTCTTTAGATATCCTTTGTTGAAGAAATAGCAATGCACATGGGTGAGCCAATCACATGAGGCAGCTATGTGCAGCCATCAATGGAAAACTACTGAGCCTATTTAGATATGCTTTTCAACAAATCATATCAAGAGAATGAAGCAAATTAATATTTAATATCTGTTGTTAACTTTTTATGTTACACAAATATGGAAATATGTATATAGGTCTCTCTGTGGGTTAGAACAGGGGCATTATGGGTTCAGTGGATATGGGTGTTCCTTGTGCTATTGCTTGTGCTACTTTTTATCAGTGTAAAGTGCTTGTTAAGTTTATAATTGCATGCTTAAGGGATTAAATGCCTAACAGTCGCTAGCCGCAGAGAGGGTACACTTTAAATAACTAACTTCTATAAAGAAAACACAAACAACTTTTTATGGGTAAATTTTAACCGTCACAGGTTAAAAATATTTATTAACTTAAATAAATAATAATAACGAACCAACAAGGACTATGATGGCGGCTATAAATAATGCTACAATAAAAACCCAGCACTGCTGGAGGTAAGCGGCCCAAACGAAATCTGCAGCAGAGAGGGACCACTGCTCATGGAAATGCTACTAAGGGGTTAATGAGATCACGTGACCCACCCGCAAGGGGAAGGAAGGGCACCTCACGTGCACTTGAGGCTATCCACCCCTCTCACTTTTAGATTGGTCATCACTCCCCCCGTTCACCCTTTCCAGCGCAACAGGGCCGCTACCTCCCGCCACAAGGTAGCATCGTCATGATAACTGTGCCGCCACATTACATATATACCCAACCGGACTTAGAGGAGGGTTGCTATGGCTCTACGGATATCCTTAATAAAAATATCTAGGGCTATGGTCTCTAAATGTACCCTATCCTGCCTGTAATAGTGTAGCTTGTCGGCCGTAATGGACTCATGCTTAACTATGAATCCCTTATTTCCTGTGACGGTTCTACCAACTGATGAATGAATCTTTTTTCTAACTCTATACGCTGCGCTATGGTTAGACATGTGATGCCATTCCAGTCTTGGAATTATGTTGGACCACCCGACCAACACGTTATGTATCCGAGCTCGGATCCAGGCAATCTCTGCCTGCATAATTTTAATTAACTCCAAGACCGGGATGGTGCCCAAATCATTGCCTCCTAGATGAATAATGATCACGTGAGGTTTACCCCAGCGTACTAGGGCCTCTAAAATGCAGGATGGAAGTGAAGGCCAACACATCCCTCTTTCCCCTAACCATCTGACTGATTCTAAATTACAGGGGAATCTAAAATTTTGGCCCCCGGGAAGGGATAGACTGCGGATGGAGGCCCAGTGCACATAGGAGTGCCCCACGATCCAAATCCTCTTGGCGCAGCTGGATGCTCCTGTAAAAACAAACAGAGTTAGCAGTGGAACCAAACAATTATTCAACAACAACCAGTCGAACATAGCAATAGTAGCAGCCCCTATACGGAATGAATGAGGGGCTATCTTAGACACATCCAAACCGGCGTGGGAGGCTGCCCTGGCTAAAATTCTGTGGAACTGGAACAGTGATAGCAAAGTTCCATTGGCATGCATTAAAAGGGGGCCCTGTTTTGCTGGCCTATACTCTAGAAACTGGTTAATGGAAAGCACTGGTTAGCATTGCCCCTCAGATTTTGGTATAGGAATCCACGCACCCTTGCCATCCTGATCCATTTTTGAGCTTGGTAGGTAAAGCAAGGGAATCCGTAGCAGTTCTAACATGGCTGAATTGAACACCCTTATCTATCCTAGTCTTGGATGGCGACACAAGCTTGCTTATCCGGAGGGCTGCCGAATAAGCTAACATGAACGCAGCTCTAAATAATAAAAAATAGTTGGTAGAGCAAACGTGCCTCAAAGCCTCTACCAGCCGCTCAAGCCAGTTGTGCGTGATGGGCTCCCTAGAGTCCTTATGTTGTGGTTGCAGCCTGCCCCAACCTTTCACAACTTGACGCACAAATTTAGAGTTAGCCGGATCCGGCAAGGCGAGCGTGCGGTAGAAAAAGGATAAAGCCGCTAAGCATGAGTGAACGGCTCCCTGACTGGCGCCTGCATGCCAGAGACTCACCAGCCAGTCACACACCTCTGCTGCCTCAAGTTCTGATGACAGCAAAATACTTCCCATTCCTGCCACATTCTCACGTAGGAGCGCCAGGTGTTAGGGGCTAGTGACGCATGCACTAAAGGGAGCAGGGATGGAGGAGCTGCCAAAGGAAACCGGGACAAGGTAAGCCTTCAGCGGCAGCCTGAGGGGCTAAACGTCAAAATGTCACCCAATCAAACCCTGATAGAGCGTCCGCTAGGACATTATTAACCCAGGGGCATGCTGCGCTTGAAACTGGATGTTGAGTTCTAGACAGCGTAATACCAGATGTCGCAACAGACAAACTACAGCGGCCAATGTGGCCGAGAGACCATTAATGGAGTGTACAACGCTGAGATTATCTGTCCAGAAAATAACTGTCCTGTTAGCAAATTGAGTTCCCCAGAGTTCAATGGCAATACTATCGGGAAGAGTTCTAAAAGGGTAAGGTTACAGGTTAGACCCCTGATTCTCCAATCCTCAGGCCAGGGTCCAGCACTCCACTGACCTCTGAAATATGCCCCATATACCTTGGATCCCGCTGCATCTGTAAACAGGTGCAAAAGTTGACTTGAAATGGGTTCAGACCGCCATAATCGAATCCCATTGAACTGCTGGAGAAAGTTTTCCCAAATTTGTAAATCAGCTCTCATACCCTCAGTTACCCAAATTTTGTCTGATGGCTTAACTTTGCCTTTGAGTTTAGCTTCCAATCTACGGTTAAAGACCCTTCCCATCGGGATGCCTCTACCTTCAAAATTCAGAAGACCAAGAAGGGACTGCGACTGCCTAAGTGTTACTGTTAATTTAGAAACTGCCGCTTTAACCGCCTCCAGAATATTTTGAACTATACCGGAGGGTAACCTGCAAAGCATGTCTATGGTATCAATTTCGATACCCAGGAATATAATGCAAGTCCCTCGGCCCTCAGACTTATCCTCCACTAAAGGCACCCCAAATTGCAACATTAATCTACGCATGGACTCCATTAATTGCTGACACTCGTCGGTACCATGTCCTCCTACTAAGAGGAAGTCATCAAGGTAGTGAGCTATATATGATCAGTCCCCGCTTGATGAGCTACTGCCCAGTGCAAAAATGTACTACATTTTTCAAACAAGGCACATGAGATGTTACAGCCCATGGACAGGCACCTGTCAACATAGAAACCACCCTAAAACTTGCAACCCATAAGATGAAACGATGAGGGATGTAGTGGCAACAAACGGAAGGCAGATTCAATGTCCAATTTCGCCAACAAAGCACCTGGTCGCACCCTACACACCAATCCCACTGCACTATCAAAGGATTGGTAATGCACCAAGCTAAGCACAGGGTCAATTGCATCATTGACTGAATTGCCTCTAGGGTGGGAGAGGTGCTGTATTAGACAAAATTTACCTGACTCTTTTTTGGGTGATATTATGAAATTCGACAAAAGGGGGGGAAGGTAAGGGGCCTATAACACACCCCAAGGTAATTTCCTTTCTAAGCTTTTCCCTGACCACCTCCGGGTATTGGTAAGCTGATTTCAAATTACGAGCACATGAAAAACCCTTAATGCCAGTTGTTACTGGGATATGGAAACCACTAGAGAAACCGTCGGATAGCAGTGTTGCTGCTTGGCGGTCCGGATACACCCTGAGCCAAGGCTCAAGGGCGTGTACATTCACCGGTGTTTGAGCTCTTTGGAAAAAGAGCAAGTTTATTTTGTGGTCTGCTGGATGCGAAGTAACGCTTCTTTGCACGTTCGAGACCTGCATGGGCTCCGCCACAATACCTGCATGCGTGACTAAATGCGCTAGAACTACCTCTGTCACATTTATTTTCCTGGAATGCCCAGCAAGTACCCCCCTACGCTTAGCCTTAGAGGACCGAAAGGACTGATTAGAAGAATTGTTGGAGGAGGAGGGAGACCCATGAGAGCCAAGGCGTTGCCACAGATGTGTATCTTTTGTATCAAAGGTGAGAACTGGGTTCCCAACCATCTTCTGCCTAAATTCAGCATCACACTCTCTCCATGCTCCTTCACCAAATTTCCTCTGAATCCAGTGTATATTGTCTGTATATTTGAGAATGGCATGGCACTGGCTAGGGTATTTTTCCAAGTAGCGCGATGTAAAAACTCTAAAGCATATCAGCCACTCCTCTAAGGTTTCAGGGCGCTTAAATCTTTTGGGCCCAGTACCATCTGCACTCTTTTCCCTCTGTCTACAGGCCTCTGCTGATAACTCAAATATGTTTACATATTTACCCTGTTGTATTTTCCTAATAGTCTTAGGTTTTAAGTGCCCGTGTAAAGAGGGGGTATAAGATGGCAAAGAATCGCCATGAAGAGCAACTTTTCGCTCTGAAACTAAGCTAACCGGTGGGCGCTGCTCAACCTGGGCATTTTGGACTTGGGAGGGTTCTGCTGCTGCAATCGCCAGTTGTGGCTGATTTGTTTTTCTGACTGAACCTGATTGGAATCCCTGCCACATTCTTTTTTTTTTTTTTTTTTTTTTTTTTTATAATATCTTTATTGTGTTTCCAGCATTTGAAGAAAAGTAATACAGTAACAACCGAAGTATTATCAATATATGCAAAAACAAAGAATTAGGGATAACAGTCCTTCAGGTTCCTAGAGCTGGAAACAATTTCCATGTAATTATACAATAAAAGCAAATGATATAACTAAACTGCATAGCTGTTTCGTTTTTTTTTAAACAACATAAATCTCTATACAAGAGCTGATACTCATTTCTCAATTTATCTTCCCTCACAAACAATACACAGAGACCTTTTTTTTTACAAAACAACACTTGCACCCCCATGTCCCAGCATATGTTGTCTAAAAGAGACATAATGTCAGTAACTGTGCATACAAGTCTTTGCACTTAACTTTCATATAATGGTATTCTAGCTTTAATAGGTCATTACATTTGTGTACCCACTGAGCTATGCTAGGCACGTTTTGTGTCTTCCAACTCTGAGCTAACAATATTGCGTGTTAAATAATTTATGTATCCTAACTGGAGTCATGTACCACCTGTGTAAGATTTTAAGGTTTAGCTCTATTATGTTAGCTGATACAGAGGCTTTTGAGACCTTGTAAAAAATATTTTTTGCTTCCCTGTGGTCAATGTCTATGCCTAACTCCTCTCCCCATCTCTCCACATAGTAAGGGACATGAGCCGGGGGTTGTATTTGTAATAGTTTATATAACAACGATAGGGAGTGTTGTGTAGGTTCTGACGCAGCGCATAGCGTTTCAAATTGTGTCAATGGTCTTATTAGGTTTCTTCTATCGATATGCTTAAAAATGTACGAAGTGCATTGGTGATGGAATAGCCAATTATTGAAGATTAAAAGACCTTTTGCTATCAACTCTCCTCTCGTGTGTAGTTTAATCTCATTTCCCAATTGGAATACTTGTAAGGTTCTATGTGTTGTATCCGTGCTGTAAGAGGGAAAGTTCAACCCCGGTAAGAACTCTCTATTTTCGAGTAGTGGTGTCAGTGGTGAGTACCTAGATGATATGTGCGGAAATTTTTGTAGCACTCTATCCCAAACTCTAAAAGTCTCTCCACACATTAGATTTATGTTATTGTCCTTAAATAAACCTCCCTGGGAGGTCCAGCATTGCGTTCCCAGGTGGTTAAAGCCCATTATCTCATGTTCTATTTGAACCCATATTTTATTGTGGAAGTTATGTGACCAATCGAGGATCCTTTGCAAGTGTATAGCTAGGTTGTATTTCAGTATGTCAGGGGCTCCCAAACCTCCACTGTGAAGAGGTGTACACATAATATTTTTGTTAATTCTGGCGTGTTTTTTGTTCCAGACAAATTCTAATATTTTTGCCTGTAGTGATGGAAGAAAGGAGCTCAGCAGGGGCACGGGCAGGGCTTGCATTACATACAGTAAGCGTGGTAGGACGTTCATTTTAAAAATATTTATTCTCCCTATCCACGACGTGTGAAGTGATCTCCACGAGGAGAGATCGGCTATGATTTTTCTTTGTAGTGGGATATAATTTACCTGAAACAAGTCTTTTGTGTTATTTGGATTCCCAGGTACCGCAGTGATTTTTCTGGCCACTTAAAAGGACATAATTAGTTTCAGCTGAGAGAGTTGTATATGTGGGAGGGAGATATTAAGTATCTCCGATTTTGATTTATTAATTAGGAAATTTGATGCCAGCTGAAATTCCCTCAGGTGTTCTAATATCAGGGGCACCGATATGAGTGGGTTTGTGGGAGTGAACAAGATGTCGTCTGCATACAGCATGATTTTATAATTGTTTTCTCTGATTTTGATTCCCTCTATATCTTTGTCCTTTCTTATCGATATAGCTAGAGCCTCCACCACACACGCAAACAGCAGGGGGGATAGGGGGCATCCCTGTCTTGTGCCATTTTGTATCAAGAAGGGTTGGGACAATGTACCATTGACCCACACCTGTGCTGAGGGAGACCTATATAATGACATGATCTTTGATATAACTGGGTTCCCCAAACCAAATTTATTAAGTGTCGCCTGCAAAAATCTCCACCGGACGCGGTCGAAAGCTTTCTCCGCGTCCGTGGAGATCAGTACTAGTGGTATGTCCCTCGACACTGCATAGTCTATTAAGTCCACCGATCTCACAGTGTTATCCCTTGCTTCTCTATTAACTACAAACCCTACTTGATCTCTAGCTATTATGCGCGGTATAATGGAGTTCAATCTATTAGCCAACAATCTGGCGTAAATCTTAATATCATTATTAAGTAATGATATAGGCCGAAAGTTGTCTACTCTGTCACTTGTTTTACCTGGCTTAGGGAGTACCACTATGTGAGCTGCCAAGGATTCTTTTAGAAATGGTTTTGTTTCTGATAACGTCTGGAATAAATCCAGCAGATGCGGTGTGAGTATGTCTATATATTTTTTATAGTAATATGTTGTGTAGCCATCCGGCCCTGGTGCTTTCTCATTTGGGAGATCCTTAATTATTTTTTTAATTTCATTTAGCGTGAAAGGTTCCTCTAGGTAGGCCCTATCCTCCTCTTTTAGTTCAGGGAAGTTCAGATCATCCAAGAACCCATCTATATGCTCTGATGGTGGTTCCTGCAAATTATAAAGGTTCTTGTAATATGTACGAAATGCCTCTGCTATATTTTTGGACGACACCTGCTCCCTCCCGTTGGAGTCCTGAATTCTCAGGATATGTGTTTTATTTATCTTTCGTTTTAGTTTCCTAGCGAATAGTCTGCTGCACTTATTATTACCCTCAAAGTGTTGTTGTTTGAGCTTGAGAGCCATCTTTTTGCAATCTTTATCTATTATATCGTTGAGTTTGCTTTTATACTCCGATAGTAAGGCTAGTGTCTGTGTGTCTTCGGGGTGTTTTTTAAGCTCTCTATCCAGGTCCTCCAACTTATTTAGGACCGATTCGTAGTATGCTCTCTGTTGTTTTAATTGGTGTGCCCTCATGCTCATCAATTCTCCCCTTAAGACCGCTTTATGTGCTTCCCAGCAATATCTGACATCCACCCCCTCACCCGAATTTAGTTGAAAAAAGTTTTCTAATGCTGTCTCTATTCTAATCGTATATATAGGGTCATCCAGCAAACTGTCATCTAACTTCCACAGATAACTAGTGTTCTCCCTAGTGTCCCATCTCATAAGACAGCTTACCATAGAATGGTCCGTCCACGATGCCGGGAGTATTTGACAGTTAATCGCAAGCACTATACTAGAGACGTCAGCGAAAATATAGTCAATCCTGGAGTGTCTAGCGTGAGGGTGGGAGAAGAATGTATAATCCCTCTCTCTATCGTGTAGTGCCCTCCAAACATCATGTAAAGCGAGTTCTCTTATACATATTTTGAGTTTGTTTATGATTGCATGTGCGGTGGAGGACGTCCCCGTGGAGTTGTCCAACGCAGGATCTAATGTGCAATTGAGATCACCACACATGATCAATGAGCCTTTAGCAACCTCTAGTACTGCGTTTGTCAAGCTTCTGAAAAAGGCACCTTGCGCTGTGTTCGGGGCGTATGCATTAACAAGTGTTACTTGTTTTTGGAATAGTGACCCCACTAGAATGATGAATCTGCCCTGCTTATCTTTTACTTGTGTGTTAGTTTGAAATGGTATGCCCCTTTTAAACAGGATGCCTACTCCCCCCTTCTTGGTGTTGTTAGAAGCGTAGAAAGACTCACCAAACTTATGTTTGAACATTCCAGGTTCTCAATGTTTTAGGAAGTGAGTCTCCTGTAGGAAGATCACATCTGCCTTTTTTTCCCTAAAGTCTCTCATTGCTAGGTTTCTCTTAAATGGACTATTAAGGCCCTTCGCATTAACCATGAGGAAGTTAAGTCCCCTATGTGTATTTGTGGCGTTCTCAATCTTTCCCGGGGGGCCCCATCTATGTATTTTGGAAAATAGAGGATGCGTGTGTGGTGCACAACTCTTGTCTCAGTGTGTATTTGCTCATTGGGGAAAAAATACATCAGCTCTTGCATTACTATAACAAAACTCCAAACATATAAAAACCAAATAACAGAACAATATAATAAAACAATAAAAATACAACTTTTTGTCATAATATTAGGGGAAATGCAGGACAGCATCCCCTCCCTCGAGATCTAAAATTTTTAGCATAACTTTTATAGATGTTTATAGTCTCTATAAGTCCTGAATCTATATGTATATATGCAAGTCAACTAGCTATGTTCATACATTTTTAGCAATCAAAACAATCTCACCCAGAATTGGATCGCTTCATGTCTCCTGTGCAGTAGAAACTGTGACCTCCATAGAGGCAGGTTTTTGTTTGTCCCTTCTGCGTTTTCTGTTGGATACTTTCTGCCTTCTTTGTTTTCCCCTCAGGTGACTGGGATCTTCCAGGTCGTTGATATCTTCTTTGTCTCCCTGGGAGTCAAAGTCTGCTGGGACATCAAAAGTGATATTTAGACCCTTGGAGAGAGAGTCCAGATCCTGGGGTTCTTTGTAGGTGTAAACATTGCCCTCATATGAGATGGTCAGGCTGAAAGGGTATCCCCATCTATATCTGATCTTTTTATCTCTAAGAGCTTTAGTTATGAAAGCAACTTCCCTCCTCCTTTGCAGCGTATTAGGGCACAAGTCCAGAAAACATGAAGATTATGATCAAGATATGGTATATCTCTCAGTTGGCGGGCTTGCGACCATATTTCCTCTTTATCTTTATATCTTAGGAACCTTAATATCACATCTCTTGGTGGAGCAGTGTTTGGTGGAGGGGGTCTGAGGGCTCTATGAACCCTGTCAAGTTCAATTTCAGGGGCTTGCTGGTCTTTTTTAAGGTGACGGAAGAGTTGCTGAACGTAACTTTCCAGGTCCCCTGGTACAATTTTCTAGGGAATCCCTCTAATCCTCAGGTTATTCCTGCGGTTCCTGTTATCTATATCATCCAGTTTATCCTGGAGAGCTGAGATCTTGGCTTCCTGAATGTTGGTTATGGTTGAGAGGGAGTCTGTCTTATTGATCAATATATCCTGGGTTTCCTCCATTTCTTCTACTCTGTACCCAATGTCCGATATTTCCTTCCTGATGGAAGTGAGTTCTGATTTAATTAGGCTTTTCAGGGAATCGAAATCAGACTTAGAGGGGAGATTGGCTATGTCTGCTTTAATTTGTGAAATAAAGTCAGTAGATGCCGTTTGCTGTTGCATTGAGCCTTGTGGTGCTGTAGCGAGTCCCCCTGTGTCTTTTTGTTCTAAGATAGAGGTGTCAGTGTGGCTGAAAAAACTACTCACAGACAAGGGAAGTGTAGAGGATTGTTTTGTATTTTTGTGTCTTCGCGCCTTTCTTGGACGCCATTTTTGTAGCTCTTGTCCCCTCTAGGAGGCTAAATAAGCAAATATGTGACCCAGGTCTGAAGTTATAATTAAGCTTTTGTGTCTTTCTGAAACGGAGAGTAGATATTTGAGGTGTGAAAACCACTGCTCATACACTTAGAATATGATTAACTGTGATATGTGTCAGGGATACCCACATCTGGCATCTATGTCGGTATTTCTATTTATGATGTGACGCGTGGATTTATGAAAGCGGCATAGTTATTTCATGTTAGGGTATCAGCTGCTGCTAGTTTCATATTGCCGATGTAATAACTTACTGCGTGATCGCTCCTCAGGCTAGGCCGGAATGCGCTGGCCGAGGATCTCTGGTAGCTGCGTGATTCGTTATGCGCCTTGATGAGGGGTCTGGGCTGTATCATCTGATCCGCGCATTTGTGCTTTCCTTTTGGTCGTGTCTATCTTACTTCCTCCATGCACAGTGTCGAGCGTTTCACCAGAGCTCTGAGAAGAGAGAAGTATGGCGCTTGCTGCTGCTGTGCCGTAAGTAGTGACCGGAGATGCTTCCAATGTTGGCTGAGAATCAGTCCATCTCCGCAATCAGAGTGACTCACTGTGTTTTCTGCCTCTCCGCAATACAAAAGGGCTCTCTGCAGGTTACAATTCTAGTCACAAACTAGGGAAGGGATGCCGTGCAGCTCAGAGCACTAACTTTGTGCGGCCATGTTCCGGCATGGCCAGGCTCCGCCCCCCTGCCACATTCTTTTAACCATGGAAAAAAATATGCATTTTTTACCCTTACCCCTCAACCCCAGGGAGGTGTCACTGTCACATTCTGAGTCTGAGAATGACGAGTTATCTAAATCAGGTCTGTCGTGAGTAAATGTGCCTGACTTACCGGGAACCGACACTGTATTGTCTTGCAATGGTGTATCTGATGTAGAATCCCTGGGCAAAGGACCATCATCTTGCTGGTTTGAAGTAGTAGGAACACCCTGGTGCAGGCATGGCCTTAACTGCATGTCAGCTGATGCTCTGGATGGGATACCGGGGGCTGTAGAAGAGACAGATGTACCAGGCAAGCATTTGTTCCTCCGGCTGAGCTGCGTTCTGTAAAAGAGAAAACAAATCGCGAGCACTACGGACACAGGGAAAGGAAGGATTAGTAGCCCCTAAACCTGTTAAATTCTGCATACTCGCACTCACATGCTCAGCACCTGACTCACTCCTAGTGCCCGTGCTAGGGACTTGAAAAATTGCTCCCTGCTGGGCTCCCCCAACTGCCTGGTGTATGTTAGTGTTGCTTGCAGAATCACTCCTAATTTGGGCATTAATAACATTAACAGGCCCTGTTTGAAATTGCGATGGCACAGACACATTCACACCTGCATTATCAACATATGCTCCTGATGCATTATTCATATTATGCACATTCAAATTCCCCCTATTTGCGGTTGTCCCTGATGCTTCATTCACAGTTTGTGTGATTGTGCCAAACTGCATTGTCCCTTCATGCAAGTTAGCAATGTGCTGTGCTTGCATTTGCATTGCACTTATTTGCCCCTGTGCTTGCGTCTGCATCGCACTTATTTGCCCCTGTGCTTGCGTCTGCATTGCACTTATTTGCCCCTGTGCTTGTGTTTGTATCTCACTTATTAGCCCTTCATTATCATGTCCAGTAACCTGATTCGTAAGCCTGGCTCCCCTTCCCATAGGGTTTGAGATATGGGCCTGAGCTGTATTGCCCCTTTGCCTTTTAAGCCCTCTATTGAGATTTCTGCCTGTCCCTGCTGTATTCTTAAGTCCCCAGGCGTTACCACGAAGAGCCCCTCCCCCACTTAACATGGATGCTGAGGAACCCCTATCAGCAACCTTTTGCCACCATACATTTGACCCCCTTTTACCTACTAATCCTCCCCTGGCCGGTATCCTCTTTTGGCGCTCACCTGCAGAGACATCCAGAGGACCCGACCACTCGCTGCCGCTCCCGATGCTGAAATGACCGACGGACCGGAAACCGGAAGTTGGAGCCCACGTGATGGGCACTTCCGGTTGCGCAGTTGTGGCCTGCACTGGAGGACTCACCATGGAGGAGGCCTGGATTGGGACCCGAGGACCCGACGAAGACATTACCGCCGCGATGGATGCCAGGAACACAGCCTACGCAGCAGAAGGAGGGATCGTGGTGAACAGAGAGGATACTGCCGATTCAGGTAAGGCTACAGGAGGCATAAGGGCTGCTACTGGGGGTATGCCGGGACCTGCATGGGCAACACATGAGGTACTGGGGGTGGACAGTGGTGGCACCATCATTCCCCCACCAACCGGAGGAGGGCCTAATAGTATTGAAACAGGCCCTGGGGACGCCATGTGGTCTGCTGAGTAGGCCAGAGCCTCATTAGGAGTAGCCACATGGGTAGGGGGCCTGTCGGATTGAGGCCTGGAAATCGGAGAGGCCATTGTATTGCCATCCGAGTAGGCCGGAGCCTCATTAAGGGTTAGTACATGTGTAGGGGGCCTATCGGATTGAGGCCTAGCAATCGGAGAGGCCATTGCGTTGTTTGGATTACCCCCAGGGCCGCCCTGATTGACTGAAGTCTCTGGGAGCATATGGGGGCTAACAATCTGGCCTTGATTTTGGGGATAGGCCGATTCCTGATCAGGCCGAGCCATTGCAGTAATTGCATAGGCCGAATGATCCCCCTCACTAAGGGCATGAATGTCAGCCCTACTAACTGTATGCACTACTTGCTTTGCCAATGCAGGGGGTTTAATCGATTGAGCCTGTGTGTATTGTGTAGGTGGTATGATATCATCTAGCTCTTCAATGGTATCTAATGCACTTATCTGTTTTTTCTGCTTTTCTGTTCCAGGTTTCCTGAACTCCAACTCATGGAAACACTGTGGAGGGCGTGTGGATCGTCTGGAACGCTGCATTGTCAAGAGAAATTGGAAATTTCACTGAACAATCACAGAAAAAACGTCTGCACCGGATTCCAGGAAGAAGAGGGCCAGGAAGCTGAATTCTCCACTTTTTAAGGTGAGCAAGGGGGCTCCTCCCTCCTAAGCAACATTGTTGCCACTAACCTCCCTAGCCAGCCCTCTTCTCCTATCACTCCCTACGGCCTTAACCCTTAGCTTGCTACAGGCCCAATTGTACCCTACACTGCCTTTGTCTGAAGTTTCATTTTCTCTTAAATTGTTCTCAAAACATTATATCATGAAAATAAAAAGAGCAGTATTTACGTGTCTGCTTTTGTTTGAAAATTGGCACGTAAAAGTTGTTTAAATTGAAATGATTACTTTAGTATTGATTTCACACTCACAGGCTAATAAACATGACTGCCACTGGTTTACTTATGGAGAAGGACGCACCTCCACAAGGTTTATTTAGGACAGAAACATCAGTTAAACAAATGAAATATATTTAATGAAATGACCTCTTTTAGATGAAAAAAAGCAACAGTTAACTACACTAATTTTTTATAATACATACTATTTGTATCTCACTTTCATGTGTTGATCAGGGCCACTCTTAGTATTTGCGGGGTCCTGGCCAAAACAAATTTGTGGGTCCCCTTGGCTGAGTGCCTTTATTCCCCTCCCCCATCCCAACATTCAGTGTTTCATATATAAAGAATAGCACTATGTATTACACCTCCTGATACCATAAACATTTTTTCATAAACAAAATACAAGATGTACATTGCACCTTCTCATACCTTCACCCCTGACATTGTGGCACCCCCTAATGGTAGGCCCTACCCAAAGGGTAGGTCTGGTGTTGATGACTAGGATCTGAGTTATTTTACAGAAGTGTATTGTATACCTTATATTGTCATTTTTAACTGCAATGTTGCAAACATTACAGAATGAAATATGAACTCTGTGAATACATTATCTTCCTTTGCTTTTTTTCAATATGATGATGACTGTGAATTTGATATTACGGCAAACTGAAGCGTTTGTGTGAATATAAAAGCACAGAAATACCCGATATGCTGCAGTTTGCCTTTGACAAAAAAAGAATGCTGATAGTGCTGCAAAAATATATTATTTTTCCTTGAATTATACTAACTACATCTAGGATTGTTGGCGTAAAATATACAAATTGTATGTTAGTGTAGTTGTAAGGGATAGTTTAAGCCATAAATCTTCATCTCTTAAGTTTTTACGTTTTGAAGTTTTACTTAAATAGATTACTTTTGCTATTTCTAATCTTTTATAAGAATAAAATCTGCAAGGTTGAATGTTTTCTTGTATTTAAAGAGAGTAAAATATAAACGCTTGCATTTTCTATGTTCTTTAATGTGGAATCCTTCAAGGTCTTAAAATAACAAGGGTAAAATAAACTCAGAGAAACTAGGACGTATTTGGAGACAAAACAGTATTATTTGATAATTAAATTCAGCAGTCTCAGCTTAAGTAGTGTTGAGTCTTCTTTCACAAAATTGAAAAAGGCGTTGAGCACATTTTTATTCCAATCGAACATGATGACTATTTATATCATTTGAGACCACACTTGTTACTGAAATCTGCTGAATGTCCTGAAAAACATGAGCCGTTGTATACTAAAGCATGCCATGTCATTTCCCTATAATGCATTGTGCGTGGTAGCAACTTGCCACTGGAATGTTACTCATGTATTATGTCTACATTATATTCCAGGTCTAATCACCAAGCCAAGGAAAGACCGTCTCTGTGGGTTATGTTATCTATATTACCTTGACATTGGCATCAAGTATTGTATGGCCAATCAAAGAGCACTTTAGTCAAGAAGACATAAAAGTATCATAGGGGAAAATGCATTATTTATGTTGTACCCTTCTTTTTGCCATAATTTAACTTAGAAAATTACACGGTTTCTAATTCTGAATGTCCACACTGCAGAAATTACAAGTCTTATTATACTGCTTGTCTTTTTTGTTTTGTAATATATTTATCTATACCTTTAAATGTATAAATATATACAGGTATAGATATATACAGATAGATATAGAAATATGTATTTAAAAATGCATAGAATATATTCCCCTATATAAAGAACACTGCAATGTAAAATATTTACAGTAAATACACAGTAAAACACATTATTAATGGGATATGAAACCGAAAAAAATGTATTTCATGATTTAGACAGAGCATACCATTTTAAAACAGTTTCCATTAATGCGCATTGAAGATAGCAATTCTTCATGTGCGCTAACACTAGTTTGTTAATCCTAATGCCCGTTTTGAATATTTTACATTCCTATGTTCTTTACATAGAAAATAATGTACTTTGTATTATTAAATATTTATTTCAATATATATCTGATAGAGTTCATGTGAAATACATATCGATACCTATATATCTATAGGAATGGATTTACATATACATGTATAGGTATGTATAGATATATTCAGTATAAAAATATGTATTTACAATAAAAAGGACATTGTTCTAGTTGTGTAGAACATTGGAATGTTAAATATTAATAATTCATGTAGGGTTTAGCGCACTTGAATAAACGCAATCAGGTTAGCGCCTGAGTGTTTTTTTTTCAGTTTTCAAGCTCCATTGAAGTCTATGTAAGAATACGTTAACACAGGCGTGATATTCTAAGTTAAACTCTTTGCATGCATTGGGTGTTTGCTCACACGCAAACGTTTTGCTTTCAACTCATAACGCAAGTGCAGCCTGACGCGCGCAAAAAGCCTCTGTCTAGCGATGTTAACAGGCGAGCAGGAACGCTAAGTAGCACTCATAATCTAGCCCAATGGAGGATTTAGGTGTTTAGGGGGATCCAATGTGATTTAATAATTGAATTAAAACTTCATTATTTTCTATCGGCTAGATTTAGAGTTTTGTCGGTAACGACCCACGTAGCTAACGCTGGCTTTTTTCTGGCCGCACCTTTTAAATACCTCTGGTATTGAGAGTTCACAGAATGGCTGCGTTAGGCTCCAAAAAAGGAGCGTAGAGCATATTTAACGCAACTTCAACTCTCGATACCAGAGTTGCTTACGGACGCGACCAGCTTCAAAAACGTGCTCGTGCATGATTCCCCCATAGAAAACAATGGGGCTGTTTGAGCTGAAAAAAAACCTAACACCTGCAAAAAAGCTGCGTTCAGCTCCTAACGCAGCCCCATTGTTTGCTATGGGGAAACACTTCCTACGTCTGCACCTAACACTCTAACATGTACCCCGAGTCTAAACACCCCTAACCTTACACTTATTAACCCCTATTCTGCCGCCCCCGCTATCGCTGACCCCTGCATATTATTATTAACCCCTAATCTGCCGCTCCGTAAACCGCCGCTACTTACATTATCCCTATGTACCCCTAATCTGCTGTCCCTAACACCGCCGACCCCTATATTATATTTATTAACCCCTAATCTGCCCCCCACAACGTCGCCTCCACCTGCCTACACTTATTAACCCCTAATCTGCCGAGCGGACCGCACCGCTATTATAATAAAGTTATTAACCCCTAATCCGCCTCACTAACCCTATAATAAATAGTATTAACCCCTAATCTGCCCTCCCTAACATCGCCGACACCTAACTTCAAACATTAACCCCTAATCTGCCGACTGCAGCTCACTGCTATTCTAATAAATGTATTAACCCCTAAAGCTAAGTCTAACCCTAACACTAACACCCCCCTAAATTAAATATAATTTAAATCTAACGAAATTAATTAACTCTTAATAAATAAATTATTCCTATTTAAAGCTAAATACTTACCTGTAAAATAAATCCTAATATAACTACAATATAAATTATAATTATATTATAGCTATTTTAGGATTTATATTTATTTTACAGGTAACTTTGTATTTATTTTAACCAGGTACAATAGCTATTAAATAGTTAAGAACTATTTAATAGCTAAAATAGTTAAAATAATTACAAAATTACCTGTAAAATAAATCCTAACCTAAGTTACAATTAAACCTAACACTACACTATCAATAAATAAATTAAATAAAATACCTACAATTAAACCTAACACTACACTATCAATAAATTAATTAAATACAATATCTACAAATAAATACAATGAAATAAACTAACTAAAGTACAAAAAATTAAAAAAAAATAAGTTACAAAAAATAAAAAAATATTTACAAACATCAGAAAAATATTACAACAATTTTAAACTAATTACACCTACTCTAAGCCCCCTAATAAAATAACAAAGACCCCCAAAATAAAAAAATGCCCTACCCTATTCTAAATTACTAAAGTTCAAAGCTCTTTTACCTTACCAGCCCTGAACAGGGCCCTTTGCGGGGCATGCCCCAAAGAATTCAGCTCTTTTGCCTGTAAAAAAAACACATACAATACCCCCCCAACATTACAACCCACCACCCACATACACCTAATCTAACCCAAACCCCCCTTAAATAAACCTAACACTAAGCCCCTGAAGATCTTCCTAACTTGTCTTCACCATGCCAGGTATCACCGATCGTTCCAGGCTCCGAAATCTTCATCCAAACCCAAGCGGGGGCTAGACATCCATCATCCGACGGCTGAAGAAGTCCAGAAGAGGCTCCAAAGTCTTCATCCTATCCGGGAAGAAGAGTAGATCCGGACCGGCAACCATCGTCTTCCAAGCGGCATCTTCTATCTTCATCCGATGAGGACCGGCTCCATCTTGAAGACCTCCACCGCGGACCCATCTTCTTCTTCCGACGACTTCCCGACGAATGACGGTTCCTTTAAGGGACGTCATCCAAGATGGCGTCCCTCAAATTCTGATTGGCTGATAGGATTCTATCAGCCAATCGGAATTAAGGTAGGAAAATTCTGATTGGCTGATGGAATCAGCCAATCAGAATCAAGTTCAATCCGATTGGCTGATCCGATCAGCCAATCAGATTGAGCTCGCATTCTATTGGCTGATCGGAACAGCCAATAGAATGCAAGCTCAATCTGATTGGCTGATTGAATCAGCCAATCGGATTGAACTTGATTCTGATTGGCTGATTCCATCAGCCAATCAGAATTTTCCTACCTTAATTCCGATTGGCTGATAGAATCCTATCAGCCAATCGGAATTCGAGGGACGCCATCTTGGATGACGTCCCTTAAAGGAACCGTCATTCGTCGGGAAGTCGTCGGAAGAAGATGGGTCCGCGGTGCAGGTCTTCAAGATGGAGCTGGTCCTCATCGGATGAAGATAGAAGATGCCGCTTGGAAGAAGATGGTTGCCGGTCGGGATCTACTCTTCTTCCCGGATAGGATGAAGACTTTGGAGCCTCTTCCGGACTTCTTCAGCCATCGGATGATGGATGTCTAGCCCCCGCTTGGGCTTGGATGAAGATTTCGGAGCCTGGAACGATCGGTGATACCTGGCATGGTGAAGACAAGGTAGGAAGATCTTCAGGGGCTTAGTGTTAGGTTTATTTAAGGGGGGTTTGGGTTAGATTAGGGGTATGTGGGTGGTGGGTTGTAATGTTGGGGGGAGGGTATTGTATGTGTTTTTTTTACAGGCAAAAGAGCTGAATTCTTTGGGGCATGCCCCGCAAAGGGCCCTGTTCAGGGCTGGTAAGGTAAAAGAGCTTTGAACTTTAGTAATTTAGAATAGGGTAGGGCATTTTTTTTATTTTGGGGGTCTTTGTTATTTTATTAGGGGGCTTAGAGTAGGTGTAATTAGTTTAAAATTGTTGTAATATTTTTCTGATGTTTGTAAAAAAAAAAATATTTTTTGTAACTTAGTTCTTTTTTATTTTTTGTACTTTAGTTAGTTTATTTCATTGTATTTATTTGTAGATATTGTATTTAATTAATTTATTGATAGTGTAGTGTTAGGTTTAATTGTAGGTAATTGTAGGTATTTTATTTAATTTATTTATTGATAGTGTAGTGTTAGGTTTAATTGTAACTTAGGTTAGGATTTATTTTACAGGTAATTTTGTAATTATTTTAACTATTTTAGCTATTAAATAGTTCTTAACTATTTAATAGCTATTGTACCTGGTTAAAATAAATACAAAGTTGCCTGTAAAATAAATATAAATCCTAAAATAGCTAAGATATAATTATAATTTATATTGTAGCTATATTAGGATTTATTTTACAGGTAAGTATTTAGATTTAAATAGGAATAATTTATTTAATAAGACTTAATTTATTTTGTTAGATAAAAATTATATTTAACTTAGGGGGGTGTTAGTGTTAGGGTTAGACTTAGCTTTAGGGGTTAATACATTTATTAGAATAGCGGTGAGCTCCAGTCGGCAGATTAGGGGTTAATACTTGAAATTAGGTGTCGGCGATGTTAGGGAGGGCAGATTAGGGGTTAATACTATTTATTATAGGGTTATTGAGGCGGGAGTGAGGCGGATTAGGGGTTAATAACTTTATTATAGTAGCGGTGAGATCCGCTCGGCAGATTAGGGGTTAATAAGTGTAGGCAGGTGGAGGCGACGTTGAGGGGGGCAGATTAGGGGTTAATAAATATAATATAGGGGTCGGCGGTGTTAGGGGCAGCAGATTAGGGGTACATAGCTATAATGTAGGTGGCGGCTCTTTGCGGTCGGCAGATTAGGGGTTAATTATTGTAGGTAGCTGGCGGCGACGTTGTGGGGGGCAGGTTAGGGGTTAATAAATATAATATAGGGGTCGGCGGTGTTAGGGGCAGCAGATTAGGGGTACATAAGTATAACGTAGGTAGCGGTCGGCAGATTAGGGGTTAAAAAAATTTAATCGAGTGGCGGCGATGTGGGGGGACCTCGGTTTAGGGGTACATAGGTAGTTTATGGGTGTTAGTGTACTTTAGAGCACAGTAGTTAAGAGCTTTATAAACCGGCGTTAGCCCAGAAAGCTCTTAACTACCGACTTTTTTCTGCGGCTGGAGTTTTGTCGTTAGATTTCTAACGCTCACTTCAGCCACGACTCTAAATACCGGAGTTAGAAAGATCCCATTGAAAAGATAGGATACGCAATTGACGTAAGGGGATCTGCGGTATGGAAAAGTCGCGGCTGAAAAGTGAGCGTTAGACCCTTTCCTGACTGACTCCAAATACCAGCGGTAGCCTAAAACTAGCGTTAGGAGCCTCTAACGCTGGTTTTCACGGCTACCGCCAAACTCTAAATCTAGGCCTAAGTGAAGAACATAGGAATGTAAAATATGCGTTTCTCAATTAAGATTAGGTTAGCGCACATGAGAACTTAGTATTCTTAAGGCGTGTTATTAAAATCTTACAAATAAAATATTATTAAAAATTAAATATAAATTATTAAAAATGAATAAACATACTGTAAAATTTTAATGTATTTTTCAATTATTTGTTTTTACACTTTTTATTTGAGAGTTACAGAAAACCAGAGGTCTGAGGTAACGCTACGCCGATTAGCGTTAAATTCAATTGCGCTCGAGAGAATGAGTTTACTTTCAACTTGTAATACGCACTCTACTTCCTATGCGCAGAAACACCCGCTATAAGCCCCTTATTGGTCACACGTAATTGTTAGAGCTCCACTGGTCCTATATCTTTAAACAAATTGAAATAGAAATAGAAGAGGGACCTGCTTTTAAAGGAACAGTAAACATCTTTAGATTTTAATATGGAATTTAGTTATGTGTAGTAAAACACCTTTGCAATGTACTTTTATTAATTATTTTGTACCCTTTTTATATAATTTAGCTCTGAAAATTATAGATTCCCTGGTCATTAAACTTTGGTATTTGAACAACGGTTACCCTTCAGGCACCGCTGCTATTATTGACTGATCTCCTGGATTCAGCTTGTTCCTAACTTCTAGATGCCTTTTTCTCAATGCACATCTGAATTCATTCACAGAAAAAGGTAAAAAAACTTTATTTACCATTACAGTGATTTACTATTTGAACCTTTAAATTGTATCGTCTAGAACAGGGTTATTTAAACATTTTTTTCCCAAGGCCCAGTGCCATGATGTCACATACCTTTGCAATCCTATTTTTATGTTTGGTCTGAAAGTAATATACAACAAGATAGCTGCATTTGTTGGCAAATTGACTAAAATGTGTGTGTACTTTATTCCTGATTGTATTCAAACTTGAACGTGATGTAAAAGGTAACACACACATACTCTCATACAACACATACACACCACACACTCTCATACAACACACACACACACACCACATACACTCATATAACACACATACACCACACACTTTTATACAACACACACACCACACACACACACACTGTCCTGCAACACACACACAAGCTGCAACCCAGTAAACATTGTATTGCGACCCAGTAATGGGTACCGACCTGTGGTTTGAAGAACCTTGGTCTAGCGTGAACCCTGGCAAAAAAAAGATAACAACATCTGGAACAGAAGATAAGAAAGCAGATAAGAGTCAAAGGACAAGTGATGGCCCCCAATTGTCATGTTGCATGCAAAGAATGTTCCCAGTCAGGGAATCTGTCTACAGATTTTTAGGGGCCCCCAATGCAGAATTAGCTGCTGGGATTAAACACTGCAAGAGCCAGGGCTTGTGCAGGGCTTGTCAGTCATTTATGAGGTTGTGGACACATTAAGAAGTAGTTTCATAAATGGGGGCCACATTGTTAAATGCCATTTAGCTAGTATAATATTTGAGGTAACCATAAAGAAATTAAACTAAGGAGAAAAAAAGCACGGTAGCAAATTGGTGTGTAATAAGAATGGTGTGACAAAGAATACCTAGGGGTTAAAAAGCAGACTTATTTAGAGCTATTAAATGATAGGAATATTTGTTAAAAAAACATGAAGGAAAAGGAGAGAAATATAGAGGTATAAGGATTGGGCATTTTGAGTTTCGAATCCCAGATATTTATATTACGATGTGTTATCAGATGTGGAAATCATTGTGGGTTAGAGTGTAGTGCCAGCAAACAGAACTGCAGCTGATGGGAGTTATAGTGATGCCCTTATCTATAAAAGTATAAGGAGAAGTGTGAGGTAACTTTGGGGAAGGAAAACTTTTTTTGCTTAGAGTACTTAAAACACAAGAGCCATATGGCAGAGGATTAGAAGTCTACTAGATGGCTTATCTAGATTTTATGAATAATTGTTACCATATAATAACTACTTCTAGTTTCATACAGCTGTGCCAAATGAATGGAAATCACGTCCAAGCGTATTTAACTTTCATACCAGAGTGGATATTGTTGTCACTGTTATAGACTCATTTCTACACTGTATCACACTTTGAGAAATGGATGTGTGAGCACACACTAGTGAAACAATATGCAACAGCTACTGTTTAGGATATTTTCAGAGCAAAAGCTGACATTTTGTCAGAGCTCTACTTGCAGAAGTAAGACATATGGGGAAAATCCTTTATTGGTTTGTGGTAATGTCTACATTTATGACCTATTCTTCCAATTAGGCTATCAGGTGGGTTAATATGGACTGGTTGCTTTTTTTGGGGTGGGGGTTGTTCTTTTTTTTTTAATCATCTCAATTTGTTTATTAAAGTAATTGAAAGTTTTTGCCCCATCTTAGATAATGTCAGTATACATTAAATTATCAGATACTTAAAGGGACATGATGGTCAAAATTAATATGTTCATGAGTGGATTTTAATAGAAGCATTTTTCAATACATTTTTATTACCAGAAATGCTTCTTGTTAACCTTTATTACTATTTTCCAGTGGCATATGCAAAGACTGTAAAGCCATTAAAAAATGCCTGGGACATGCATAAAGCTATCCTAAGAAAAAAGTAGCATGAAATATGAGTAGACATGTTGGGCCTTTTTGGTTCTACCGTCAAATTCTATGTTTCTATGCTGTGCATGCCCTGTGCAAGAGAATTATACCAGCGTTGGCTTGTATGATATAAATGAAGTCATCACTGACATGACATGATGATATGATATGGATATATCACCGCTTTACTCTCTGAAATGGCATAGTATTCAAATGGGGGTACATGGGGCATGAGCAGCATATGTAAATGTGCCTTTGAAACAGTGTAAGCTCTTACTATGCTAGAAGCATTTTTACTATTACAAACATTTTCCAAAAATACTCATGCACATTTTAATTATGTTAGTTTAACATAAGAACTCTAACAAATCCTCCTCCAATCCAATATAAACCAATAAAGATTCTAGGCATTTTTGTGCCCTTTTGGCTTCCAATTTCACATAAGCTCTATTCACATTTTAACAAATATAAAAACTTCATGATTTCATTTAAACTTATGGAAAATGTTCAAAAAGCAAATATCATGAAATGTTTGTTACAATAAATTGTTTGAACTTCCCCTACCTTAAGTATTTCAAGGTATCATAAAAAGAAACCTTTAAGTATAGATTGAAACAAATTATTAGTAAATCATTAACTGTATATATCTACAACTGAGTTAGTTTGGAGACTAAAAAATGGTGTTGGTGTTAATGTACAGGCTATACATGAAGTGTTTAGTCAGGCTTGGCAGAGTTTGCTGTTGAAAAGGAGATAGAAAGTGAAAGAGGCTCAGCCTGTGAAAGAGAGAAATAGACAGAGATGTTCAGCCGGGGCAGGAGTGGACACTCAAAATGAGAGTATGAAATGTGTTATAATAGGACCTAACTTCATCTTGACCACAAGAGTCTCCTTATGTTTATATCACATTTTCAAGAATGATGTGGGTCCTATGCAAACATCCAGTGTGGCTATATGCCTTACATTCTAATATTTAGACATTACTAAAAACATATTAGTGCACTATATCTTCAACATCAATAGAGAATCAAAACTATTTGCATGCATATTTGATCACTAAATACATTTCCTCAAGATGAATAAAGTATTTTACACAGCCAATTTAGATTCTATAATTTATCAATTGACCTAAGAATAATAGTGTTTTACGTGGCACTGTACAAAATACATCATATTGTTCATATGGTTATGTGTAAACAAAAGTAAGCATATACATTACCAGCCTTTGTGTGTAAATAAAATAGATATTTCTGTTGAGGTCTAGAATATGATAATTCTGCTCTATACCATCCATTTATTTTTATACATTCATCCATGTGATTTCTTTGCACATGGTAAAATGCAAAGACATTGGCCCAGATTACAAATGGTGACTATAGCTTTCTCCTTTCATCCTGTTGACTGATTTGAATTTGAATAATCAAATCAGCCAATAGAAATGTAAGGGTTCATCTATATAAAAGGGGTACCTTGCATTCACTCTTCAGTGTGTGGCTGGAAACCGCATTAATTAGGGGTTACGTGACGCTGGGCTGAAGATGAGGACCGGCGTCATCACCACCATGGCCAATGACCTTGCCACCACCAGGATGAAGATAGAAGATGGACTGCGGTCAGGATGAAGATGGACCTGTGATGGATGAAGATGGAGCGCCACCGGGATGAAGATGGATTTTTTTTTTATTTAACATTACAGGTTTTTTTTTATGGGTTGAAAAAGAGCTGAAATACCTTTTTAAGGGTAATGCCCATCCAAATGCCCTTTTTGGGGAATGGGTAGTTTAGGGTTTTTTAAGTTAGTTTTTATTTTAGGGGGAGTTGGGGGTTGTAATGTTAGGGGTTCATTGTTTTATTTAATGCAAAAGAGCTGTTAGCTTTAGGGCAATGCCCTACAAAAGGCCCTTTTAAGGGCTATTGGTAGTTTATTTGTAAAAAAGGGTTATTTTAATTTTGGGGTGTTTTTTGGGGGGATATTAGAATAGGAATAATTTTTTATTTTTGGTATTTTGATTGTTATTTTTTGTAAGGATAGCTTTTGTTATTTTTTGTAACGGTAGGTTGTTGTTTTTTTGTAAATGTTATTTTATTATTTTTTTTGTAAAGGCTAGGGGGTCAATTTATTAAATACCGGGTGGACATGATTCGCTGTAGCGAATCATGTCCACCCCACATCACTAAGTGCTGACAGCATACGCTGGTGACATTTAACATTGCACAAGCATACGCTGTCAGCATTTATAATTGCACAAGTATTTCTAGTAAAATGCTTGTGCAATGCAGCCCACTGCACATTTGCGGCCAACTGGCCACTAGCAGGGGGTGTCAATCATCCCAATCGTATTGGATCAGGATGATTGCAGTCTGCCATCTAAAAGGTGATGGACAAGTTAAGGAGCAGCGGTCTTACGACCACTGCTTCTTAATTTAAGTTTCCGGCGAGATAGAAACTTCGGGCGGAGAAAGCAGCATTCACTGCTTGTTAAGTTTTTAAGGTTTTTTTTTTTTTTTAGGCTTAAGTTTAAATTTTATTTTACAGGTAAGTTTTACATTTTTAAATGTAATTAGTATACACAAAGAACAGCACAAGCTGATTCAAACTTCTGAAGAGAATCTTCGGGTAATACATAGTACTCACTCTGCTACATACATGTGTCTTTTTCAATCAAAACAAGGAGAAAGGAAAGCACATCCAGACCGGACTGGGTACACATCCCATGACCCATAAACAGGCTCAGCTTTGGTTGCTATCGCATTCACGTAAAGCTACACTATTTACAGAGTCACAGGCAGTTCGGGTCTGCCTAGGTGCAAGTCCATAGGGAGAATTACAGAAGCAGACACTGCAGCACACACATAAAAAAAAGTCCAGCACTCACTCACAAGCTCTAAGTTAGGATTAAAAGCAAAACTGGAAGAGTTAGTTACCGCATTTGGCTAAATGGGACAAGCCCAGGTACCATGTCAAGGTCTCTTCCACATACCTGAGTCCCAAATACAGCCACACTCACAAACATTTTTTTTGTAGCAGCTGGGACACAGTAACTAACCAGGGAACAGTTTTAGAGGATAGTTATTTTCCTTTGACACATGCTATAATCAAATTTATTGTAGTCCTCTTGTTATCGTTTTTGTGATATTCCAAGGGATTACAACAACTGTTACCAAATAAATGATGATATTTCAATATAAATTTATTTTCTTGGAACTTACAAACTGAGGTAACATCACATCCTACCCTTGAATACAGTAACTCATTTTCTTTTGACCTGTTGTAACTTACTGCTTTTATCACAGGAGAAACAACGCCATAGCTCTCTTTATGACATTGTTCATTTGTAAAACAACCAAGTGAACACTGTATTTCCCTATTTGGATAACATTCATTCCCTCATTACTTGAAACTAACATACTTCAGCTCCTATCATCTAACTCAGATGAATGTTGCCAACACAACGCGTTTTGTCCACACACTTGCAGGTTTTGGCATATGCTGACATGCAGAGACAAGTCTTCCTGCCCTAATGTCATGTTTGTGCCTGTACCATAATAATAGGACATGCTTCACTGTTGTCAATATCAAATGCAGTAACATTTTAGATCTTATTAACAATCATAAACACAATTACTGTAAAATACTGTTAATTTGTATTATTCACTATGCTTATATTACATCTGCTCATTTCTACAAGTGTATGAACGTAAAAAAAATGGGCCCTCGTTAAGAAAAAAAATAAGAGAGGTCTCAAAGCTGAAATGTTCTTCATGGACACTATATTTACCTAGGTAACCCCTTAAAAAATGTAGTACTTAGACCTGAATCCTTCCCATTATCTTGATCATTACATTAGGAAGTTCTAAATCTATGGAACATAAATGTGCAAATTTTTAATATATGTATATGTAACTTGCAATGTGCTCTAGACATCATTTTTTGTTCCAAAGAGCTAGGACCATCCTGAGCTGAGATATTGAAGTTTCCATAAACATTTGTATAACCAAAATTTCATGCACCATGACACAATGATGGCTGCCGTGGTTAAACCAAGTAAAATAAAATTAAGAAACTGGTAGATTTGCAATACCAATACATAAAGGTAATCACTTAAAAGAATTAAGAAAATGTAAAAATAGTTTAGCAATTATTGGACCACTTGACATGGAATCACCCTTTTAAAAGATACAGCAAACACAAAACGCAAAATAAGTGTCATATCACATAAGACCACATACAAAACAAAAGTGTACATTTAATTAATTTTAATTATATAAATGTAAAAAAAAACTTTGGCACGTGTGGTTTAAAAACCCTTGTTATAATCCACTGCAGTTCTCTCTGGCAGTCATAAGCTAAAATGCTTAAAGGGACACTAAACCCAAAAAAAATCTTTAATGATTCAGATAGAGAACACAATTTTAAACAACATTGCAATTTTCTTCTATTATCTAATTTGCTTAATTATAGCAATGGACATGGGTGAGCCAATTATGCGAGGCATCTATGTGCAGCTACCAATCAACAGCTACAAAGCCTATCTAGATATGCTTTTCAGCAAAGGATATCTAAAGAATGCAGGAAATTAGAAAATAGAAGTAAATTGAAAGTTGTTTAAAATTGCATGTTCTTTCTAAATCATGAAAGAAAAAAATTGGGTCTCATGTCCCTTTAACAATCAATTTTAAGGAAAAAATATCTGACTTTTGAAGAGATGAAAACAAATCATATCACTGATCCTCTGAATGGTATGTGATATATTGGGACAGAAAAAGTTATGATTTCTCAGAGTAATTTAAATACAATGACAAATCTATATCTATGACAGCTGATTTGATCTTAGAGGGCCTAATCTAATTCAGAAGAGGGCTTTTGGAGGCCTTTTGCACTTTTGATGTTAATGCAAGGGCTCACCCTGTGCAACTATACACCTAGTCAATTTAAATGTCAAAGAAAGGTTTATCCTCATATATAAAAGATCTTTGGGTATATTTATATAATTTTGATCTGCACGTAGGGGATTCCATAAATATCTACTCATAGAAAGGCACATTTTATTTATACAAGGTGATCACTATTACCCCAGTCATCACCTGGCTATTCAAACATATATAGGGACTTTATTTAATGGGAAAACAAAGTCACAACTAAACTTTAATGATAAAGAGAGATCATGTAATTTAAAAAGAAAATGTCAATTTGCTTTTAAGATCAATATGTGCACAGTTTATATATAGGCACTATTTCTTATGCACAAGCTGCAACTGAGCATGTGCAAGAGATCACAGTATATACAAGTCTGTGGTTAGCTGATGACTGTCACAGGATACAGCAGGCAAGGATACCAAATTAAGCTTTGACATTTCTCAGGAAAAAATTCCACTGCTCATCTGCAATTCAAGGTAAGTGTTCTACATTATTTAATAGTCCTTTAAAAGAGGGATTCTGTGCTTTAAATACAAGGAATCTTAATGGTCTTTTTTTAAATGTATTTATTTATTTAACAAATTGGGCTTAAACTTTCTATTCTCAAGACACACATCAAGACACACATACATAAATATTAGAAACAAATGCTAATTGTTGGGTTAAAAGATGTTTATAATGGTTTTGAAATAAAAAAAAACTCCTGATAGACTTCTAAATGAAACCCACATTGATTGAAATGATGACATTTATACCTAAAATCAAATAAAACCATTAGGGTTCACAAAGACATTATTACATTATTACATACTAGTCCTAAAGCCCGTTCACACGGGCCATTTTTTGCAGTACAGTGGTCCCACCCCTTGCGTTCTCTCCCTCCCACTCTCTTTTGCGCTCTCTCTCCCCCTCTCTTTTAAGCGTTTTCTCTCTCCCCCTCTCTTTTAAGCGTTCTCTCTCTCCCCCTCTCTTTTGCGCTCTCTCTTCCCCCCTATCTTTTGCACTCTCTCCCCCCTCTTTTGCTCTCTCTCTTTCCCTCTCTATCTCCCCTCTCTTTCTATCTCCCCTCTCTCTTTCTCTCTATCTCCCCTCTCTCTCTCCATCTCCCCTCTCTCTCTCTCTCTCTCTCTCTCCATCTCCCCTCTCTCTTTCTCTCTCTCCCCTCTCTCTCTCCATCTCCCCTCTCTCTTTCTCTCTCTCCCCTCTCTTTCTCTCTCCATCTCCCCTCTCTCTCTCCATCTCCTTTCTCTCTCTCTCTCCCCCCCCTCTCTCTCTCTCTCTCTCTCTCCCCCCTCTCTCTCACTCCCCTCTCTCTCTCCCCTCTCTCTTGCTCCCCTCTCTCTTTCTCTCTCCCCTCTCTCTCTCTCCCCTCTCTCTTTCTCTCTCTCCTCTCTCTCTCTCTCTCCCCTCTCTCTCTCTCTCCCCTCTCTCTCTCCATCTCCTTTCTCTCTCCATCTCCCCTCTCTCTCTCTCCCCCCCTCTCTCTCTCTCTCTCCCCTCTCTCTCACTCCCCTCTCTCTCTCTCCCCTCTCTCTTGCTCCCCTCTCTCTTTCTCTCTCCCCTCTCTCTTTCTCTCTCCCCTCTCTCTCTCCCCTCTCTCTTTCTCTCTATATCCCCTCTCTCTCTATCTCCCTCTTTCTCTCTCTCTCCCCTCTCTCTCTCTTCCCTCTCTCAACCTCTCTCTCTCTCTCCCCTCCCTCTCTCTCTCTCCTCTCTCTATCCCCTCTCTCTCTCCCCTCTAGCTCTCTCTATCTCCCGTCTCTCTCTCCCCCCTCTCTCTCTCAACCTCTCTCTCCCCTCTCTATCTCTCCCCTCTCTCTCTCTCCCCTCTTTCTATCTCCACTCTCTCTCTCCTCTCTCTCTCTCATGTCTCTCTCTCTTCCTCCTCTCTCTCTCCCCTCTCTCTCTCTCCCCCCTCTCTCAACCTTACTCTCTCTCTCTCCTCTCTCTCTCTCTCTCCCATCTGTCTCTCTCTCTCTCCCCTCTCTCTCCCCCTCTGTCTCTCTATCTCCCCCTCTCTCTTTCTCTCTCCCCTCTCTCTCTCCCCCTCTTTCTCTTCCCTCTCTCTCTCCATCCACATCTCCCCTCTCTATCTCCCTCCTCTCCCCCCCCCCTCTCTCCCCTCTCTCTCTCTCTCTCTCCCCTCTCTCTCTCTCTCTCCTCTCTCTCTCTCTCTCTCTCTCTATCTTCTCTCTCTTTCTCTCTATCTCCCCCCTCTGTCTCTCTCTCCCCCCTCTCTCTCTCCCCTCTCTCTCTCCCCTCTCTCCTCTCTCGCTATCTCCCCCCTCTCTTTCTCTCTCTCCCTTCTTTCTCTCCCTTCTCTCTCTCCACATCTCCCTCTCTCCCCTCTCTCTCTCTCCCATCTGTCTCTCTCTCTCTCTCTCCCCTCTCTCTCCCCCTCTGTCTCTCTATCTCCCCCTCTCTCTTTCTCTCTCCCCTCTCTCTCTCCCCCTCTTTCTCTTCCCTCTCTCTCTCCATCCACATCTCCCCTCTCTATCTCCCTCCTCTCTCCCCCCTCTCTCCCCTCTCTCTCTCTCTCTCTCTCTCTCTCTCTCTCTCCCCTCTCTCCTCTCTCTCTCTCCTCACTCTCTCTCTTTCTCTCTCTCTATCTTCTCTCTCTTTCTCTCTATCTCCCCCTCTGTCTCTCTCTCCCCCCTCTCTCTCTCCCCTCTCTCTCTCTCCCCTCTCGCTATCTCCCCCCTCTCTTTCTCTCTCTCCCTTCTTTCTCTCCCTTCTCTCTCTCCACATCTCCCTCTCTCCCCTCACTCTCCCCCCTTTCTCTCTCTCTCTCTTCCCCCTGTCTTTTTCTCTCTCCCCTCTCTCTCTCCCCTCTTGATCTCTCTCTCCTCTCTCTGCCCCGCCCCTTCATGCTAGGCTCCGCCCCTTCACGGACCTTCACGCTAGGCTCCGCCACCTTCAAGGACCTTCACGCTAGACTACGCCTCTTTTACGGTCAGCCAAGCCCCACGCACGCTCGGCCACGCCTACTTCTGATCGCGGCAGTCGGCAGATCAGGTAGGGATTTAAGGTCAGGTGTGTTTGTCATTATGCTGTCTCTACTGCGCATGACAGCTTCAGACAAGCACACTTGGCCTTTTATAGTATAGGATAATGTTATGTACCTTTGAGCAGGTCAACAACATGTTATTAACACCTTATTAGACAGAGATGGTGATGGATTTAGAATAGTAACATTGCAATATATTAAATGATGTTGAAAAAAAGGACTAAAAGTCCATCAAGTTCATCCTTCACAGCTAGGGTTAGATTACAAGTGGAGTGTAAAAATATTAGCACTACTGAGAGCTAACACTGCTCAAGTTAAATCAAGAGCACTGCTATTCTTGAGCTCATATTACAATTTGAAAGTAAAAAGTTACCTTGGGTAAAAGCCTCAGGCGCAGTAGCAGCTGGAGGTCATGTGGACAGGCTAATTACCTCTCCCCATAGACTTCTACAAAACCGTCAGAAGAAAATGTTATTTTTATTAAGAACAATGCTGTTTCATTGTTAATATGGTTTTAAAGTGACATTGGATATTGCAAGGTGTTTGACTAGGAAGGGTACATACATACACATACATATATACTTTATTTTAATATGTTTTATGTGTGTTTTGTTATACTTTTTTTTTAGCCCTAACACTTTACCTTCAGGCCTCAAAATTGTTTTAATTTTTGTAACTAACAACTAGTGATATAAGCAATGTTAGTTTAGCAAGGCAGTGCTATCCATTGAAAGTATAGGGTGCTGCAGTAAATCTGGTAATTCTTATTTACCATGGAATTATAATTCCAGATTGTGCACTATTCTGAGCGTGGGCCTGTGATATTGATATCAATAGCACTGCATATGTAATAAAGGCCATATATATGTATATATACTCACACACACACTGCATACAAAGCTTTAAAGCATTGGTGCTAATAAAATCTCCTTTGCTTTAGTCTTGAAGGGACAGTAAAGTTAAAATTAAACTCAGGATTCTGACTGAGCATGTAATTTTAACCACTTAATGACCGGACCATTTTTTAATTTTCTTACCCTTAATGACAATGGCTATTTTTACATTTCTGCAGTGTTTGTGTTTAGCTGTAATTTTCCTCTTACTCATTTACTGTACCCACACATATTATATACCGTTTTTCTCGCCATTAAATGGACTTTCTAAAGATACCATTATTTTCATCATGTCTTATAATTTACTAAAAAAAAAATAATAAAATATGAGGAAATAAATGGAAAAAAACACACTTTTTCTAACTTTGACCCCCAAAATATGTTACACATCTACAATCACCAAAAAACACCCATGCTAAATAGTTTCTAAATTTTGTCCTGAGTTTAGAAATACCCAATGTTTACACGTTGTTTGCTTTTTTTGCAATTTATGGGGCAATAAATACAAGTAGCACTTCGCTATTTCCAAACCACTTTTTTTCAAAATTAGCGCTAGTTACATTGGAACCCTGATATCTGTCAGGAATACCTGAATATCCCTTGACATGTATATATTTTGTTATAAGACAACCCAAAGTATTGATCTAGGCCCACTTTGGTATATTTCATGCCACCATTTCACCGCCAAATGCGATAAAAAAAAAAAAAAATTCGCTTTTTCACAAAATTTTTTCACAAACTTTAGGTTTCCCACTGAAATTATTTACAAATAGCTTCTGCAATTATGGCACAAATGGTTGTAAATGCTTCTCTGGGATCCCCTTTTTTCAGAAATAGCAGACTTATATGGCTTTGGGGTTGCTTTTTGATAATTAGAAGGCCGCTAAATGCCGCTGCGCACCACAGGTGTTTTATGCCCAGGAGTGAAGGGGTTAATTAGGGAGCTTGTAGGGAGCTTGTAGGGTTAATTTTAGCTTTAGTGTAGTATAGTAGACAACCCCAAGTATTGATCTAGGCCCATTTTGGTATATTTTATGCCACCATTTCACCGCCAAATGCCAGCAAATAAAAAAAAAAACTTTACATTTTTCACAATTTTAGGTTTCTCACTGAAATTATTTACAAACAGCTTGTGCTATTATGGCAGAAATTGTTGTAAAAGCTTCTCTGGGATCCCCTTTGTTCAGAAATAACAGACTTATATGGCTTTGGTGTTGCTTTTTGGTAATTAGAAGGCCGCTAAATGCTGCTGCGCACCACACGTTAATTATGCCCAGCAGTGAAGGGGTTAAATTAGGTAGCTTGTAGGGAGCTTGCAGGGTTAATTTTAGAGATCAGCCTCCCACCTGACACATCCCACCCCCTGATCCCTCCCAAACAGCTCTCTTCCCTCCCCCACCCCACAATTGTTCCCGTCATCTTAAGTACTGGCAGAAAGTCTGCCAGTACTAAATAAAAGAGTTTTTTTTTTTTTTTTTAAATAAAAATAATAAAATATTTTAGCTGTGATGGACCCCTTCCATAGCCCCAACCTCCCTGATCCCCCCTCCAACTCTCTAACCCTCTCCCCTACCTAATTACCGCCATCTTAGGTACTGGCAGCTGTCTGCCAGTACCTAGTTTGGCCCCAAAAATCCCCCAAAAAGTATTTTTATTTTATTTTTAACTTAAAAACTATTTCTGTAGTGTAGCAGTCCCCCCACAATACCCCCACCCCCTCCCAGATCCTTTTATATTTAAAAAAAATGTTTTACCTTTTAATCCCTTTCTGCCCTCATTCATTGGTGTCAGTGTAAATAAAACGAGAGAAGCGCTCAACCTGGAAACGAACAATAGCATAATAGCTTGTTCTATGGCTAATTACCACCCAAGAAGCAGCCTCTTTTTGCTCAACATGTGCCTTTCACAGAGAAAAACTTTCCTGAAGCATATCAGTCTGATCCTGACTTCACAGTGCAGTCCAGCCCCGAAATACCAGGCAATTCTTCTCTGAACGAGAGAAACAGCAAAACCCCAGACGTATGTTTTGGCCTATTGTGGGCCTCGTCAGTGAGGTGCAGCCATATCCCTCTAGGCACACTGAGCAACGGGTCCACGTCTGGATTCCCACATCACACTTAGGGAGACTTCCCAAAATGTCATAATTTGCATAAATAAAAAGAGAGAAGCGCTCAACCTGGAAACGAACAATAGCATAATAGCTTGTTCTATGGCTAGTTACCACCCAAGAAGCAGCCTCTTTTTGCTCAACATGTGCCTTTCACAGAGAAAAGCTTTCCTGAAGCATATCAGTCTGATCCTGACGTCACAGTGCAGTCCAGCCCCGAAATACCAGGCAATTCTTCTCTGAACGAGAGAAACAGCAAAACCCCAGACGTACGTTTCGGCCTATTGTGGGCCTCGTCAGTGAGGTGCAGCCATATCGCTCTAGGCACACTGAGCAACGGGTCCACGTCTGGATTCCCGCATCACACTTAGGGAGACTTCCCAAAATGTCATAATTTGCATAAATAAAAAGAGAGAGGCGCTCAACCTGGAAACGAACAATAGCATAATAGCTTAATTTATGGCTAGTTACCACCCAAGAAGCAGCCTCTTTTTGCTCAACATGTGCCTTTCACAGAGAAAAACTTTCCTGAAGCATATCAGTCTGATTCTGACTTCACAGTGCAGTCCAGCCCCGAAATACCAGGCAATTCTTCTCTGAACGAGAGAAACAGCAAAACCCCAGACGTACGTTTCGTAATTCTTTTATTAGAAAAATAATCATATATGCATATATACAAAATAAAATCATAATAACAAATGCAAACAAAATATCTCTTGTTACAAAACTGAAATATTGACCCAAATTTTTGTCATCAGAAAAAAAACAAAATGCAAACAGTAAACTTAAATAATCACACAAAATAAAATTACACATATTTCAAATACAGACAAAAACAAACTGGAGGAAAAAAAAACAAAAAAAAACTAAATAATCCAATCCTTCCACTTCTTTGTCTTCCAGATGCCTTCAGAGTCTAATTCCCCATATCGCCTCCTATCAAAAGAAAAATACAAAAACAACTTCCCACGGATCATACCCACACAATTACCTACAGTAACTGCCTCTTTCTTAAAAATCAAAATATTACGCACATCCCACAACACCTCCTTCACACAACATGCCAACAACCATATCAATCTTGCTTTCTCCTTTTCCACACCACTTCCACACAAACCATACATCATCATATTAAAAGTAAAAAACTGCACTCCAGTCAAACCCTTAATCATCCTTTTCAAACTTCTCCAAACATCCCTAGCATACTCACAATTCCAAAACAAATGAATAACACTCTCGCTTTGAAAACAACCATCTCTAGGACACACTTCGGAAGCCACTAAACGACGCATTCTCTGAAAATCCCTTGTTGGCAAACACTTATGCACACTCATCCAACTAATATCTTTCTGCCTATTCATCAAATACTTATTACACACATTTTTCCATACCAACACACATTCATTTTCATTCAAACCCCCAATCAACTCAAGACCTTCCTTCTTCTCCAACATTTTCAACACCATTCTGTTTGCACACCACATCTCCCTACTAACATTCTCCAAACCATATTTTTTAATCCAACATTCCACCCTTACATAAAACCACGGAACAGCAAAACATACCGGTTTCTTTCTATCAATCTCAAATAAACCATATCATCTTAAAACATTTCCACAAGCATACTTTACCATACAACCAGCCATGCTATCCTTACCACTCAGAACTACACACCTACTAACATATTTCACAGCCAAAAATCTCTCCACATTTGGAAAACCCTTACCACCAACATTCTTACTCTTAACAACAACATCTCTTTTCAAACGCTCCATACCAGAACTCCAGAAAAAAGAAAACAACACTCTCAAAATTCTCAGAAAAATCCTCTCAGGTGGCGGAAAAACTAACGCCAAATATAACATAATAGGGATCAAAACCGATTTAATAACTAACATTTTTCCTTCCAAAGATAAAGTCCTTAAAGACCAAAACTGAAGTTTTCTACTCACTTTATCAAAAACATTCTCCCAACTTTCCAAGCCTTTCAAATCCACATCAAATTTCACACCCAACACCTCAATTGCACCTTCAGTCACAGGCCATGCACAGGAATCAATCTCCCTATCATTACCAAAAAATTTAATTTTACACTTATTCCAATTAACTCTGAAACCACTTGCCATACAAAAACATTCAACTAAAGTTTTCACCCTCCTCAAACCAGCCTGAGTCTCACATACCACACTCACATCATCCATATACCCAATCACTTTTAAACACCTTCCATTACTACCAGGAACACTCACACCTCTAACTAATTTATCCTTCCTCAAACTAGTTAATAATGGCTCAATGACACATACAAATAACACAGGAGACAAAGGACATCCTTGCCGCACTCCAGATTTAACACAAAATTCCTCAGTCAAAAAACCATTAACCTGGACTTGACTCACAATATCACTATACAAACATTTAAACCATCCAATAATCTTACCAGAAAAACCTAAACGTTCTAAAACATGAAACATGAAATCATGCACTACCCTATCATACGCTTTTTCAAAATCCACAATAGCAACAGCAACAGACCTCATCCTCTCCCTCACATACCACAGTACATCACGTAGTAACAACAAACTTTCAGAAATCTGACGCCCAGGAACAGCACACACTTGCTCTTCACCCACAACCTTACCAATCACTCCATGCATTCTATTTGCCAACACCTTTGCAATAACCTTATAGTCAACATTCAACAACGTAATCGGCCTCCAATTCCTCAAATCTCTCTTATCACCCTTTTTAAATAACAAAACAATCAAACCTTTCCTCATTGAAACAGGCAAAACATTCATTCTAAAAACAAACTTACAAACATCCAACATATCCACCCCAATCAAATTCCAAAAACAAGTATAAAATTCAACAGGCAAACCATCACAACCAGGTACCTTCCCATTCTTAAAACTCCTAACAACCTCTGCAATCTCATCCAAACTTAGATCCCTTTCTAACAAATCATTATCATAGTTTTCCAACTTAACCTCAATGTTTTCCAACAACTCATTTTCCAATAAAACATCTCTTGTTTTTTCTTTATACAGCTCACTGTAAAACTCATGAACTTCATGCAAAACACCATCCGTACCATTAACTTCACACTCAACCTTATCAAAAACACTAACAAAACCAGTCTTTCCTTCAAAAGCTTTCTTAAAAAAATATTTACTACAAGACTCATCCTTTTCCATTTTCTCCAATCTTGCCATAAAAACAATTTTCTTTCCTTTTTCATGCATACACTTTTTAATTATCTTTCTTGCTTCAGCAATTTCCTCATGCACATCAATACCACAATTTCTCAATTCATACAAATACAACAACCTCAGATACCATTTATCATACAACTCCCTTTCCATTCTAGCTTTCTCACAGCCTTTCTTAATAAAAAACCTCTTTATTTCCACCTTCAACCATTCCCACCACATAAGCACATTACTAAAATCACATTTTCTTTCACGCCACCTTTCATACATCCAAACAAACTGACGCTTAAACTTCTCATCTTCTAACAAATCCACATTCAGTTTCCAAACACCCTTACCATACTTGATCTTCAAATCACAATTTACCTTACACATCAAAAGGGCATGATCTGTAAAGGGCATCCGCTTTAAAGAAAAATCATCAACACATAAAAATTTAGATAAAAAACAAAAATCAATTCGAGATTTTATCCCACCACTAGCACTAAAGAAAGTAAAACCCTCCCCTGAAAAAGAAACAGACCCGAAGGCATCCTTCAAACCGAAAGATTTAAGCAAATCAAGTAAAAACTTCCCTGAGCTATCCACCCTACAATCACTCCCACCCTCTCTGTCCCCATTCTTAATAATAAAATTAAAATCCCCAACCAAAAAAGTTGGCTCTCGACCTGGCAGAAAAAACTTTAAAGTTTCAAAATTAAGCAAACGTTCTACCCTATTTGGAAAAGCATATACTTTGGAAAAGCATATACATTAAACAAACGAAAAACAGTCCCACAAAAACTAAAACTAACCAAAAGTACCCGACCTGGGACAATATGAACTACATTAAGGATAGAAAAACTAAACCCCTTAAACAAAACTCCCACCCCCCCATTCCTATCAGAAGAACAAGACCATACTTTAGGACCATATTCCCAGTCAGCACATTTAGGATGTTCAGAGAGACCACATTCCTGCAAACAAAAAATATTAGCAGAACATACAGATAATAATTTAAAAATTGCAGCTCTCCTTGCTATAGTTGTCATACACTTGACATTAAGGGAAGAAATGGTCAGAAACATCACGAAAAAAAAATTAAAGAAAAAAAAAAAAAAGAAAAAGAAATAACATCAGGACTTCTTCTTTCCTTTCTTTTCCTTAGGACTCAAAGGAGATCCTTTAAATCTGCCTCTGTGACGTTCCGACCTCCTAGGCTCCCCCTTGCCAGCCTCATAACCAGTAACTTCAGCAAGTTGGTTCACATCTCTTTTATCTAGATAACCAACAGAAGAGGCATCAGAAAAGTCACCTATACACTGGCTTGAGTCAGAAGGAACGTCTTTAGTAGAGACAGAAGGAAACTCTGAAATTAAAGAGTTAGCATCACTTGTAGTATCTGGATCTGCACCATTAACTACTGGAAGATTCAAATCAGGACTCTCCAATCCATCAGAATCCGCATCTATTTTTCGCTTGGAGGCAGATTTTTTCCCTTCAGTGTCCATATCCTCCTCAGAACTAGAGGACACAACAGCAGACCAATCAATGTTCTCCCCTTCACCAAGAACAGCATCAGGAGCAGCATCACAAGATGACTCAGTGAAGGAAAAATTCTCTGTCCCAGGAACAGCAACAGTGTCATCCACAGAATTGGGCAACAGGGCTTCAAGAACATCTGAAGCAGCTATCACATTAGATGCAGCTAAATCCACTTCCTGAAGATGAGATTGGGCTTCCTCCACCTTCTCAGCCACAGGAACCACCACAGGAGCATCAGACACCTCTCCGACAGGAACCCCAAATGCAGATTTCTTGCACAAAAGAGGTAATATAGAGTTCAATGCCTCATCAGAGACCTCCTCCTCATTCACAGATGGCTCAACTGCAACTGAAGATGTTTTTTTTTGCAACATCAGCATAGGAAGGCTTCACTCTATCAAGCCCCTGCAACATCATCAAAGGACACATCCTGCACAGATGACTTGAAGAACCACACAGGTCACAGGTCCGGCGTTTACTACAGTGGGCAACAAGATGATCCTCCTGACCGCAATTTCGACATCTGGTACCTGGGCAATTTTCAGCAATGTGACCAAACAGGTTGCAACTACGGCAAAAAAGAGGCATGTCATCATAGTATAGGAAACCTCTATTTCCACCAATGGCGAAAGTCTGTGGAGGGTGTTTCTTTCCACCAATACCTAATTCATCAGGCACAAACCGCACCCAGAACCTGCGCTTTCCATTGAAAGTCCCAAACTGATTCTTCAGCTTGCTACCTCCTTGAACATCATCAAAGTAGCGACAAAGAAACAGACGAATTTCCACATCAGTGACCCAAGTGTTGTACATATGTACGGTCACCGGGATTCTTCTCTCCCTCTGCACACAGGCAACAAATTTCATGCCAACCAACTCTGGAGCAGCAGCCATATCAATAGTCCGTTGATAGCAGGTCTGTAAATAATGCTCATCGGTGAAAGCCACATCAAAAATCCCTCTTGAAGGGAATGACTGAACACAATGCAAACTTGCTCTTGGCATCTTCAAAAACACCCTCCAAAACCACCTGCTGGACATGAGCCAAACCAATCTTCTCTCGAAAGTCCTCAGAAATCAACACTCGAAGTGTATGGGGAACATTTGGCACATTGGTAGCCATATTTGCCCTTTTGCCTCTTTAGGCTGGATTTCAGAGCGCCCCCCCAAAAGCAGCATGTGGCTGAAGTCCAGGGACGATGCCACAAGGCCAAGGGGACGGCCCTACTACCCAGTTGCTCTACGCCTAAGGAGTAGCCACCGCCCCAATAGCAGCAGGAGCCCAAACCCCAAAGGGAAAGAACCCCAGGCCGAAGGAGCAGGTCTCCAGGCAGCAAACCAAGACAAAGACCAAGCACAGAAAACTGCACTTGATCCAAGCCAAAGGCCCGAGAAGCAACCTCAGCTGATCATTTCGGCCTATTGTGGGCCTCGTCAGTGAGGTGCAGCCATATCCCTCTAGGCACACTGAGCAACGGGTCCACGTCTGGATTCCCGCATCACACTTAGGGAGACTTCCCAAAATGTCATAATTTGCATAAATAAAAAGAGAAAAGCGCTCAACCTGGAAACGAACAATAGCATAATAGCTTGTTCTATGGCTAGTTACCACCCAAGAAGCAGCCTCTTTTTGCTCAACATGTGCCTTTCACAGAGAAAAACTTTCCTGAAGCATATCAGTCTGATCCTGACTTCACAGTGCAGTCCAGCCCCCGAAATACCAGGCAATTCTTCTCTGAACGAGAGAAACAGCAAAACCCCAGACGTACATTTCGCCCTATTGTGGGCCTCGTCAGTGAGGTGCAGCCATATCCCTCTAGGCACACTGATTAACGGGTCCACGTCTGGATTCCCGCATCACACTTAGGGAGACTTCCCAAAATGTCATAATTTGCATAAATAAAAAGAGAGAAGCGCTCAACCTGGAAACGAACAATAGTATAATAGCTTGTTCTATGGCTAGTTACCACCCAAGAAGCAGCCTCTTTTGCTCAACATGTGCCTTTCACAGAGAAAAACTTTCCTGAAGCATATCAGTCTGATCCTGACTTCACAGTGCAGTCCAGCCCCGAAATACCAGGCAATTCTTCTCTGAACGAGAGAAACAGCAAAACCCCAGACGTACGTTTCGGCCTATTGTGGGCCTCGTCAGTGAGGTGCAGCCATATCCCTCTAGGCACACTGAGCAACGGGTCCACGTCTGGATTCCCGCATCACACTTAGGGAGACTTCCCAAAATGTCATAATTTGCATAAATAAAAAGAGAGAAGCGCTCAACCTGGAAATGAACAATAGCATAATAGCTTGTTCTATGGCTAGTTACCACCCAAGAAGCAGCCTCTTTTTGCTCAACATGTGCCTTTCACAGAGAAAAACTTTCCTGAAGCATATCAGTCTGATCCTGACTTCACAGTGCAGTCCAGCCCCGAAATACCAGGCAATTCTTCTCTGAACGAGAGAAACAGCAAAACCCCAGACGTATGTTTCGGCCTATTGTGGGCCTCGTCAGTGAGGTGCAGCCATATCCCTCTAGGCACACTGAGCAACGGGTCCACGTCTGGATTCCCGCATCACACTTAGGGAGACTTCCCAAAATGTCATAATTTGCATAAATAAAAAGAGAGAAGCGCTCAACCTGGAAACGAACAATAGCATAATAGCTTGTTCTATGGCTAGTTACCACCCAAGAAGCAGCCTCTTTTTGCTCAACATGTGCCTTTCACAGAGAAAAACTTTCCTGAAGCATATCAGTCTGATCCTGACTTTACAGTGCAGTCCAGCCCCGAAATACCAGGCAATTCTTCTCTGAACGAGAGAAACAGCAAAACCCCAGACGTACGTTTCAGCCTATTGTGGGCCTCGTCAGTGAGGTGCAGCCATATCCCTCTAGGCACACTGAGCAACGGGTCCACGTCTGGATTCCCGCATCACACTTAGGGAGACTTCCCAAAATGTCATAATTTGCATAAATAAAAAGAGAGAAGCGCTCAACCTGGAAACGAACAATAGCATAATAGCTTGTTCTATGGCTAGTTACCACCCAAGAAGCAGCCTCTTTTTGCTCAACATGTGCCTTTCACAGAAAAAACTTTCCTGAAGCATATCAGTCTGATCCTGATTTCACAGTGCAGTCCAGCCCCGAAATACCAGGCAATTCTTCTCTGAACGAGAGAAACAGCAAAACCCCAGACGTACGTTTCGGCCTATTGTGGGCCTCGTCAGTGAGGTGCAGCCATATCCCTCTAGGCACACTGAGCAACGGGTCCACGTCTGGATTCCCGCATCACACTTAGGGAGACTTCCCAAAATGTCATAATTTGCATAAATAAAGAGAGAAGCGCTCAACCTGGAAACGAACAATAGCATAATATCTTGTTCTATGGATAGTTACCACCCAAGAAGCAGCCTCTTTTTGCTAAACATGTGCCTTTCACAGAGAAAAACTTTCCTGAAGCATATCAGTCTGATCCTGACTTCACAGTGCAGTCCAGCCCCGAAATACCAGGCAATTCTTCTCTGAACGAGAGAAACAGCAAAACCCCAGAAGTACGTTTCGGCCTATTGTGGGCCTCATCAGTGAGGTGCAGCCATATCCCTCTAGGCACACTGAGCAACGGGTCCACGTCTGGATTCCCGCATCACACTTAGGGAGACTTCCCAAAATGTCATAATTTGCATAAATAAAAAGAGAGAAGCGCTCAACCTGGAAACGAACAATAGCATAATAGCTTGTTCTATGGCTAGTTACCACCCAGGAAGCAGCCTCTTTTTGCTCAACATGTGCCTTTCACAGAGAAAAACTTTCCTGAAGCATATCAGTCTGATCCTGACTTCACAGTGCAGTCCAGCCCCGAAATACCAGGCAATTCTTGGGTGGTAACTAGCCATAGAACAAGCTATTATGCTATTGTTCGTTTCCAAGTTGAGCACTTCTCTCTTTTTATTTATGCAAATTATGACATTTTGGGAAGTCTCCCTAAGTGTGATGCGGGAATCCAGACGTGGACCCGTTGCTCAGTGTGCCTAGAGGGATATGGCTGCACCTCACTGACGAGGCCCACAATAGGCTGAAACATACGTCTGGGGTTTTGCTGTTTCTCTCGTTCAGTCGTGAAGTCAGGATCAGACTGATATGCTTCAGGAAAGTTTTTCTCTGTGAAAGGCACATGTTGAGCAAAAAGAGGCTGCTTCTTGGGTGGTAACTAGCCATAGAACAAGCTATTATGCTATTGTTCGTTTCCAGGTTGAGCGCTTCTCTCTTTTTATTTATGCAAATTATGACATTTTGGGAAGTCTCCCTAAGTGTGATGCGGGAATCCAGACGTGGACCCGTTGCTCAGTGTGCCTTGAGGGATATGGCTGCACCTCACTGACGAGGCCCACAATAGGCCGAAATGATCAGCTGAGGTTGCTTCTCGGGCCTTTGGCTTGGATCAAGTGCAGTTTTCTGTGCTTGGTCTTTGTCTTGGTTTGCTGCCTGGAGACCTGCTCCTTCGGCCTGGGGTCCTTTCCCTTTGGGGTTTGGGCTCCTGCTGCTATTGGGGCGGTGGCTACTCCTTAGGCGTAGAGCAACTGGGTAGTAGGGCCGTCCCCTTGGCCTTGTGGCATCGTCCCTGGACTTCAGCCACATGCTGCTTTAGGGGGGGCGCTCTGAAATCCAGCCTAAAGAGGCAAAAGGGCAAATATGGCTACCAATGTGCCAAATGTTCCCCATACACTTTGGGTGTTGATTTCTGAGGACTTTCGAGAGAAGATTGGTTTGGCTCATGTCCAGCAGGTGGTTTTGGAGGGTGTTTTAAAGATGCCAAGAGCAAGTTTGCATTGTGTTCAGTCATTCCCTTCAAGAGGGATTTTTGATGTGGCTTTCACCGATGAGCATTATTTACAGACCTGCTATCAACAGACTATTGATATGGCTGCTGCTCCAGAGTTGGTTGGCATGAAATTTGTTGCCTGTGTGCAGAGGGAGAGAAGAATCCCGGTGACAGTACATATGTACAACCCTTGGGTCACTGATGTGGAAATTCGTCTGTTTCTTTGTCGCTACTTTGATGATGTTCAAGGAGGTAGCAAGCTGAAGAATCAGTTTGGGACTTTCAATGGAAAGCGCAGGTTCTGGGTGCGGTTTGTGCCTGATGAATTAGGTATTGGTGGAAAGAAACACCCTCCACAGACTTTCGCCATTGGTGGAAATAGAGGTTTCCTATACTATGATGACATGCCACTTTTTTGCCGTAGTTGCAACCTATTTGGTCACATTGCTGAAAATTGCCCAGGTGCCAGATGTCGAAATTGCGGTCAGGAGGATCATCTTGTTGCCCACTGTAGTAAACGCCGGACCTGTGACCTGTGTGGTTCTTCAAGTCATCTGTGCAGGATGTGTCCTTTGAAGATGTTTCAGGGGCTTGATAGAGTGAAGCCTTCCTATGCTGATGTTGCAAAAAAAACATCTTCAGTTGCAGCTGAGCCATCTGTGAATGAGGAGGAGTTCTCTGATGAGGCATTGAACTCTATATTACCTCTTTTGTGCAAGAAATCTGCATTTGGGGTCCCTGTCGGAGAGGTGTCTGATGCTCCTGTGGTGGTTCCTGTGGCTGAGAAGGTGGAGGAAGCCCAATCTCATCTTCAGGAAGTGGATCTTGCTACATCTAATGTGATAGCTGCTTCAGATGTTCTTGAAGCCCTGTTGCCCAATTCTGTGGATGATACTGTTGCTGTTCCTGTGACAGAGAATTTTTCCTTCACTGAGTCATCTTGTGATGCTGCTCCTGATGCTGTTCTTGGTGAAGGGGAGAACATTGATTGGTCTGCTGTTGTGTCCTCTAGTTCTGAGGAGGATATGGACACTGAAGGGAAAAAATCTGCCTCCAAGCGAAAAATAGATGCGGATTCTGATGGATTGGAGAGTCCTGATTTGAATCTTCCAGTAGTTAATGGTGCAGATCCAGATACTACAAGTGATGCTAACTCTTTAATTTCAGAGTTTCCTTCTGTCTCTACTAAAGACGTTCCTTCTGACTCAAGCCAGTGTATAGGTGACTTTTCTAATGCGTCTTCTGTTGGTTATCTAGATAAAAGAGATGTGAACCAACTTGCTGAAGTTACTGGTTATGAGGCTGACAAGGGGGAGCCTAGGAGGTCGGAACGTCACAGAGGCAGATTTAAAGGATCTCCTTGGAGTCCTAAGAAAAAGAAAGGAAAGAAGAAGTCCTGATGTTATTTCTTTTTTTGTTTTTCTTTAATTTATTTTTGTGATGTCTCTGACCATTTATTACCTTAATGTCAGGTGTATGACAACTATAGCAAGGAGAGCTGCAATTTTTAAATTATTATCTGTATGTTCTGCTAATATTTTTTGTTTGCAGGAATGTGGTCTCTCTGAACATCCTAAATGTGCTGACTGGGAATATGGTCCTAAAGTATGGTCTTGTTCTTCTGATAGGAATGGGGGGGTGGGAGTTTTGTTTAAGGGGTTTAGTTTTTCTATCCTTAATGCAGTTCATATTGTCCCAGGTCGGGTACTTTTGGTTAGTTTTAGTTTTTGTGGGACTGTTTTTCGTTTGTTTAATGTATATGCTTCTCCAAATAGGGTAGAACGTTTGCTTAATTTTGAAACTTTAAAGTTTTTTCTGCCAGGCCGAGAGCCAACTTTTTTGGTTGGGGATTTTAATTGTATTATTAAGAATGGGGACAGAGAGGGTGGGAGTGATTATAGGGTGGATAGCTCAGGGAAGTTTTTACTTGATTTGCTTAAATCTTTCGGTTTGAAGGATGCCTTCGGGTCTGTTTCTTTTTCAGGGGAGGGTTTTACTTTCTTTAGTGATAGTGGTGGGATAAAATCTCGAATTGATTTTGTTTTTTATCTAAATTTTTATGTGTTGATGATTTTTCTTTAAAGCGGATGCCCTTTACGGATCATGCCCTTTTAATGTGTAAGGTGAATTGTGATTTGAAGATCAAGTATGGTAAGGGTGTTTGGAAACTGAATGTGGATTTGTTAGAAGATGAGAAGTTTAAGCGTCAGTTTGTTTGGATGTATGAAAGGTGGCCGATTACGTTGTTGAATGTTGACTATAAGGTTATTGCAAAGGTGTTGGCAAATAGAATGCGTGGAGTGATTGGTAAGGTTGTGGGTGAAGAGCAAGTGTGTGCTGTTCCTGGGCGTCAGATTTCTGAAAGTTTGTTGTTACTACGTGATGTACTGTGGTATGTGAGGGAGAGGATGAGGTCTGTTGCTGTTGCTATTGTGGATTTTGATAAAGCGTATGATAGGGTAGTGCATGATTTCATGTTTCATGTTTTAGAACGTTTAGGTTTTTCTGGTAAGATTATTGGATGGTTTAAATGTTTGTATAGTGATATTGTGAGTCAAGTCAAGGTTAATGGTTTTTGACTGAGGAATTTTGTGTTAAATCTGGAGTGCGTCAAGGATGTCCTTTGTCTCCTGTGTTATTTGTATGTGTCATTGAGCCATTATTAACTAGTTTGAGGAAGGATAAATTAGTTAGAGGTGTGAGTGTTCCTGGTAGTAATGGGAAGGTGTTTTAAAAGTGATTGGGTGTATATGGATGATGTGAGTGTGGTATGTGAGACTCAGGCTGGTTTGAGGAGGGTGAAAACTTTAGTTGAATGTTTTTGTATGGCAAGTGGTTTCAGAGTTAATTGGAATAAGTGTAAAGTTAAAGTTTTTGGTAATGATAGGGAGATTGATTCCTGTGGATGGCCTGTGACTGAAGGTGCAATTGAGGTGTTGGGTGTGAAATTTGATGTGGATTTGAAAGGCTTGGAAAGTTGGGAGAATGTTTTTGATAAAGTGAGTAGAAAACTTCAGTTTTGGTCTTTAAGGACTTTATCTTTGGAAGGAAAAATGTTAGTTATTAAATCGGTTTTGATCCCTATTATGTTATATTTGGCGTTAGTTTTCCGCCACCTGAGAGGATTTTTCGGAGAATTTTGAGAGTGTTGTTTTCTTTTTTTCTGGAGTCCTGGTATGGAGCGTTTGAAAAGAGATGTTGTTGTTAAGAGTAAGAATGTTGGTGGTAAGGGTTTTTCCAAATGTGGAGAGATTTTTGGCTGTGAAATATGTTAGTAGGTGTGTGGTTCTGAGTGGTAAGGATAGCATGGCTGGTTGTATGGTAAAGTATGCTTGTGGAAATGGTTTTAAGACGATATGGTTTATTTGAGATTGATAGAAAGAAACCGGTATGTTTTGCTGTTCCGTGGTTTTATGTAAGGGTGGAATGTTGGATTAAAAAATATCGTTTGGAGAATGTTAGTAGGGAGATGTGGTGTGCAAACAGAATGGTGTTGAAAATATTGGAGAAGAAAGAAGGTCTTGAGTTGATTGGGGGTTTGACTGAAAATGAATGTGTGTTGGTATGGAAAAATGTGTGTAATAAGTATTTGATGAATAGGCAGAAAGATATTAGTTGGATGAGTGTGCATAAGTGTTTGCCAACAAGGGATTTTTCAGAGAATGCGTCGTTTAGTGGCTTCAGAAGTATGTCCTAGAGATGGTTGTTTTCAAAGCGAGAGTGTTATTCATTTGTTTTGGAATTGTGAGTATGCTAGGGATGTTTGGAGAAGTTTGAAAAGGATGATTAAGGGTTTGACTGGAGTGCAGTTTTTTACTTTTAATATGATGATGTATGGTTTGTGTGGAAATGGTGTGGAAAAGGAGAAAGCAAGATTGATATGGTTGTTGGCATGTTGTGTGAAGGAGGTGTTGTGGGATGTGCGTAATATTTTGATTTTTAAGAAAGAGGTAGTTACTGTAGGTAATTGTGTGGGTATGATCCGTGGGAAGTTGTTTTTGTATTTTTCTTTTGATAGGAGGCGATATGGGGAATTAGATTCTGAAGGCATCTGGAAGACAAAGAAGTGGAAGGATTGGATTATTTAGTTTTTTTTGTTTGTTTGTTTTTTGTTTCCTCCAGTTTGTTTTTGTCTGTATTTGAAATATGTTTAATTTTATTTTGTGTGATTATTTAAGTTTAATTGCATTTTGATTTTTTTCTGATGACAAAAATTTGGGTCAATATTTCAGTTTTGTAACAAGAGTTATTTTGTTTGCATTTGTTATTATGATTTTTTTTTGTATATATGCATATATGATTATTTTTCTAATAAAAGAATTACGAAAACGTACGTCTGGGGTTTTGCTGTTTCTCTCGTTCAGAGAAGAATTGCCTGGTATTTCGGGGCTGGACTGTACTGTGAAGTCAGGATCAGACTGATATGCTCAGGAAAGTTTTTCTCTGTGAAAGGCACATGTTGAGCAAAAAGAGGCTGCTTCTTGGGTGGTAACTAGCCATAGAACAAGCTATTATGCTATTGTTCGTTTCCAGGTTGAGCGCTTCTCTCTTTTTATTTATGCAAATTATGACATTTTGGGAAGTCTCCCTAAGTGTGATGCGGGAATCCAGACGTGGACTCGTTGCTCAGTGTGCCTAGAGGGATATGGCTGCACCTCTCTGACGAGGCCCACAATAGGCCGAAACGTACGTCTGGGGTTTTGCTGTTTCTCTCGTTCAGAGAAGAATTGCCTGGTATTTCGGGGCTGGACTGTACTGTAAAGTCAGGATCAGACTGATATGCTTCAGGAAAGTTTTTCTCTGTGAAAGGCACATGTTGAGCAAAAAGAGGCTGCTTCTTGGGTGGTAACTAGCCATAGAACAAGCTATTATGCTATTGTTCGTTTCCAGGTTGAGCGCTTCTCTCTTTTTATTTATGCAAATTATGACATTTTGGGAAGTCTCCCTAAGTGTGATGTGGGAATCCAGACGTGGACCCGTTGCTCAGTGTGCCTAGAGGTATATGGCTGCACCTCACTGACGAGGCCCACAATAGGCCGAAACGTACGTCTGGGGTTTTGCTGTTTCTCTCGTTCAGAGAAGAATTGCCTGGTATTTCGGGGCTGGACTGTACTGTGAAGTCAGGATCAGACTGATATGCTTCAGGAAAGTTTTTCTCTGTGAAAGGCACATGTTGAGCAAAAAGAGGCTGCTTCTTGGGTGGTAACTAGCCATAGAACAAGCTATTATGCTATTGTTCGTTTCCAGGTTGAGCGCTTCTCTCTTTTTAATTATTGGTGTCAGTGTGGCTAATGCGTGCACGTGCACGCGCGCCACCGTACACACGCACGTTTACATCCACACTCGCCCCTCGTGCACGCACACGCGTGCACGCACCCTCACACCAGCGGACACTGGCACCATCGCTACCGGTGCAGAGAGGGCCACAGAGTGGCTCTCTCTGCATCGGAGGCTTGTAAAGTGGTATTGCAGGATGCCTCCATATCGAGGCATCACTGCAATACCCTCAGAGCTGCTGGAATCATTTGTGATCGCTTCCAGCACTCTGTTAGACAACTGACGTACCAGGTACGTCCATTGTCATTAACTGTTAGTTTTTGCATGACGTACCTGGTACGTCAGTTGTCATTAAGGGGTTAAACATTCTTATTTCTGTTATGTAATGCACTATTAGGAGCTTGCTTCTGATTGGTGGCTTTTGTCATGTCTCACCAGATATGTTCAGTTTGCTCCCAGTAGTGCATTGTTGTCCCATCAACAAAAGATACATAGGGAATAAAGTACATTTGATAAGAGAAATACACTGGAACTTTTTTAAAAATTGTGCACTCTATCTGAATCACAAAAAAAAGGTTTGAGTTTCATGACCTTAAATGTTCCTTAACCCATTAACAACCACGACGTACCCTGTATGTCGCTGGTTGTTAATAGATTTTCTGGTTATAATAGCATGAGTCTTCTTGCGAGTGGCAAGACCGCGCTATTAGATCCTCCCTCCCTCCTGCAGGCTTGTTAAAATAGCACTGTCTATTAGATCCTCTCTCCCTCCTGCAGGCTTGTTAAAATAGCACTGTCTATTAGACCCTCCCTCCTGCAGGCTTGCTATAATAGCGCTGTCTAATAGACCCTCCCTCCCTCCTGCAGGCTTGCTATAATAGCGCTGTCTATTAGACCCTCCCTCCTGCAGGCTTGCTATAATAGCACTGTCTATTAGACCCTCCCTCCTCCTGCAGGCTTGCTAAAATAGCGCTGTCAATTAGACCCTCCCTCCCTCCTGCAGGCTTGCTAAATAGCACTGTCTATTAGACCCTCCCTCCCTCCTGCAGGCTTGCTAAAATAGTTCTGTCTATTAGACCCTCCCTCCCTCCTGCAGGCTTGCTATAATAGCGCTGTCTAATAGACCCTCCCTCCCTCCTGCAGGCTTTCTATAATAGCGCTGTCTATTAGACCCTTCCTCCTGCAGGCTTGCTATAATAGCACTGTCTATTAGACCCTCCCTCCCTCCTGCAGGCTTGCTAAAATAGCGCTGTCAATTAGACCCTCCCTCCCTCCTGCAGGCTTGCTAAAATAGCACTGTCTATTAGACCCTCCCTCCCTCCTGCAGGCTTGCTATAATAGCGCTGTCTAATAGACCCTCCCTCCCTCCTGCAGGCTTGCTATAATAGCTCTGTCTATTAGACCCTCCCTCCTGCAGGCTTGCTATAATAGCACTGTCTATTAGACCCTCCCTCCCTCCTGCAGGCTTGCTAAAATAGCGCTGTCAATTAGACCCTCCCTCCCTCCTGCAGGCTTGCTAAAATAGCGCTGTCAATTAGACCCTCCCTCCCTCCTGCAGGCTTGCTAAAATAGTGCTGTCAATTAGACCCTCCCGCCTGCAGGCTTGCTAAAATAGCATGCTTTCGTTGCTGGCAGCAAGACTGCGCTATTAAAAAAGTCAACCCTATAGAAAGACCAGCAGCATAAAGGGTACATCACTGGTCATTAAGGGGTTGAATTGTCTTGGAGCTCTCTATATGAGCTATTAATATATTTATATAAAGTATTCATATCACTTTTCACTTTTCACTTTCTAGAGTAAACAGAAACAGTTTGGTTAACCTCTCCTCATAGGTTAAATCTTCGAATCCCTTTATTAAAGTTGTAGACATTCACTCAACTTCAAGTTCTGCAATGTCCTTATTAAAGCATATTCAGTATGAGAATTTTTTTTAAAAACTAAGGCCTAGATTTGGAGTTCGGCGGTAAAAGGGCTGTTAACGCTCCGCAGGCTTTTTTCTGGCCGCACCATAAATTTAACTCTGGTATCGAGAGTTTAATCAAATGCTGCGTTAGGCTCCAAAAAAGGAGCGTAGAGCATTTTTACCGCAAATGCAACTCTCGATACCAGAGTTGCTTACGGACCGCGGCCGGCCTCAAAAACGTGCTCGTGCACGATTCTCCATAGGAAACAATGGGGCTGTTTGAGCTGAAAAAAAACCTAACACCTGCAAAAAAGCAGCGTTCAGCTCCTAACGCAGCCCCATTGTTTCCTATGGGGAAACACTTCCTACGTCTGCACCTAACACCCTAACATGTACCCCTGAGTCCTAAACACCCCTAACCTTACACTTATTAACCCCTAATCTGCCGCCCCCCGCTATCGCTGACCCCTGCATATTTTTTTTAACCCCTAATCTGCCGCTCCGTAAACCGCCGCAACTACGTTAATCCCTATGTACCCCTAATCTGCTGCCCTAACATCGCCGACCCCTATATTATATTTATTAACCCCTAATCTGCCCCCCCTCAACGTCGCCGACACCTGCCTACACTTATTAACCCCTAATCTGCCGAGCGGACCTGAGCGCTACTATAATAAAGTTATTAACCCCTAATCCGCCTCACTAACCCTATCATAAATAGTATTAACCCCTAATCTGCCCTCCCTAACATCGCTGACACCTACCTTCAATTATTAACCCCTAATCTTCAGATCGGAGCTCACCGCTATTCTAATAAATGGATTAACCCCTAAAGCTAAGTCTAACCCTAACACTAACACCCCCCTAAGTTAAATATAATTTTTATCTAACGAAATAAATTAACTCTTATTAAATAAATGATTCCTATTTAAAGCTAAATACTTACCTGTAAAATAAACCCTAATATAGCTACAATATAATTATAATTATATTATAGCTATTTTAGGATTAATATTTATTTTACAGGCAACTTTGTAATTATTTTAACCAGGTACAATAGCTATTAAATAGTTAAGAACTATTTAATAGTTACCTAGTTAAAATAATAACAAATTTACCTGTAAAATAAATCCTAACCTAAGATATAATTAAACCTAACACTACCCTATCAATAAATAATTAAATAAACTACCTACAATTACCTACAATTAACCTAACACTACACTATCAATAAATTAATTAAACACAATTCCTACAAATAAATACAATTAAATAAACTAGCTAAAGTACAAAAAATAAAAAAGAACTAAGTTACATAAAATAAAAAAATATTTACAAACATAAGAAAAATATTACAACAATTTTAAACTAATTACACCTACTCTAAGCCCCCTAATAAAATAACAAAGCCCCCCAAAATAAAAAATTCCCTACCCTATTCTAAATTAAAAAAGTTACAAGCTCTTTTACCTTACCAGCCCTGAACAGGGCCCTTTGCGGGGCATGCCCCAAGAATTTCAGCTCTTTTGCCTGTAAAAAAAAACATACCATACCCCCCCCCCAACATTACAACCCACCACCCACATACCCTAATCTAACCCAAACCCCCCTTAAATAAACCTAACACTAATCCCCTGAAGATCTTCCTACCTTGTCTTCACCATCCAGGTATCACCGATCCGTCCTGGCTCCAAGATCTTCATCCAACCCAAGCGGGGGTTGGCGATCCATAATCCGGTGCTGAAGAGGTCCAGAAGAGGCTCCAAAGTCTTCCTCCTATCCGGCAAGAAGAGGACATCCGGACCGGCAAACATCTTCTCCAAGCGGCATCTTCGATCTTCTTCCATCCGGAGCAAAGCGGCAGGATCCTGAAGACCTCCAGCGCGGAACATCCATCCGGACCGACGACTGAACGACGAATGACTGTTCCTTTAAGGGACGTCATCCAAGATGGCGTCCCTCGAATTCCGATTGGCTGATAGGATTCTATCAGCCAATCGGAATTAAGGTAGGAATTTTCTGATTGGCTGATGGAATCAGCCAATCAGAATCAAGTTCAATTCCGATTGGCTGATCCAATCAGCCAATCAGATTGAGCTCGCATTCTATTGGGCTGTTCCGATCAGCCAATAGAATGCGAGCTCAATCTGATTGGCTGATTGGATCGGCCAATCGGATTGAACTAGATTCTGATTGGCTGATTCCATCAGCCAATCAGAAAATTCCTACCTTAATTCCGATTGGCTGATAGAATCCTATCAGCCAATCGGAATTCGAGGGACGCCATCTTGGATGACGTCCCTTAAAGGAACAGTCATTCGTCGTTCAGTCGTCGGTCCGGATGGATGTTCCGCGCTGGAGGTCTTCAGGATCCTGCCGCTTCGCTCCGGATGGAAGAAGATCGAAGATGCCGCTTGGAGAAGATGTTTGCCGGTCCGGATGTCCTCTTCTTGCCGGATAGGAGGAAGACTTTGGAGCCTCTTCTGGACCTCTTCAGCACCGGATTATGGATCGCCAACCCCCGCTTGGGTTGGATGAAGATCTTGGAGCCAGGACGGATCGGTGATACCTGGATGGTGAAGACAAGGTAGGAAGATCTTCAGGGGATTAGTGTTAGGTTTATTTAAGGGGGGTTTGGGGTAGATTAGGGGTATGTGGGTGGTGGGTTGTAATGTTGGGGGGGGGGTATGGTATATTTTTTTTTACAGGCAAAAGAGCTGAAATTCTTGGGGCATGCCCCGCAAAGGGCCCTGTTCAGGGCTGGTAAGGTAAAAGAGCTTGTAACTTTTTTAATTTAGAATAGGGTAGGGAATTTTTTATTTTGGGGGTCTTTGTTATTTTATTAGGGGGCTTAGAGTAGGTGTAATTAGTTTAAAATTGTTGTAATATTTTTCTTATGTTTGTAAATATTTTTTTATTTTCTGTAACTTAGTTCTTTTTTATTTTTTGTACTTTAGCTAGTTTATTTAATTGTATTTATTTGTAGGAATTGTGTTTAATTAATTTATTGATAGTGTAGTGTTAGGTTAATTGTAGGTAATTGTAGGTAGTTTATTTAATTATTTTATTGATAGGGGTAGTGTTAGGTTTAATTATATCTTAGGTTAGGATTTATTTTACAGGTAAATTTGTTATTATTTTAACTAGGTAGCTATTAAATAGTTCTTAACTATTTAATAGCTATTGTACCTGGTTAAAATAATTACAAAGTTGCCTGTAAAATAAATATTAATCCTAAAATAGCTATAATATAATTATAATTTATATTGTAGCTATATTAGGGTTTATTTTACAGGTAAGTATTTAGTTTTAAATAGGAATCATTTATTTAATAAGAGTTAATTTATTTCGTTAGATAAAAATTATATTTAACTTAGGGGGGTGTTAGGGTTAGACTTAGCTTTAGGGGTTAATCCATTTATTAGAATAGCGTTGAGCTCCGATCGGAAGATTAGGGGTTAATAATTGAAGGTAGGTGTCGGCGATGTTAGGGAGGGCAGATTAGGGGTTAATACTATTTATGATAGGGTTAGTGATGCGGATTAGGGGTTAATAACTTTATTATAGTAGCGCTCAGGTCTGCTCGGCAGATTAGGAGTTAATAAGTGTAGGCAGGTGTCGGCGACGTTGTGGGGGGGCAGATTAGGGGTTAATAAATATAATATAGGGGTCGGCGGTGTTAGGGGTAGCAGATTAGGGGTACATAGGGATAACGTAGGTGGCGGCGCTTTGCGGTCGGAAGATTAGGGGTTAATTATTTTAAGTAGCTGGCGGCGATGTTGTGGGGGGCAGGTTAGGGGTTAATAAATATAATACAGGGGTCGGCGGGGTTAGGGGCAGCAGATTAGGGGTACATAAATATAACGTAGGTGGCGGTCGGCAGATTAGGGGTTAAAAATTTTAATCGAGTGTCGGCGATGTGGGGGGGCCTCGGTTTAGGGGTACATAGGTAGTTTATTGGGTGTTAGTGTACTTTAGGGTACAGTAGTTAAGAGCTTTATGAACCGGCGTTAGCCAGAAAGCTCTTAACTCCTGCTATTTTCAGGCGGCTGGAATCTTGTCGTTAGAGCTCTAACGCTCACTTCAGAAACGACTCTAAATACCAGCGTTAGAAAGATCCCATTGAAAAGATAGGCTACGCAAATGGCGTAGGGGGATCTGCGGTATGGAAAAGTCGCGGCTGAAAAGTGAGCGTTAGACCCTTTAATCACTGACTCCAAATACCAGGGGGGCGGCCAAAACCAGCGTTAGGAGCCTCTAACGCTGGTTTTGACGGCTACCGCCGAACTCCAAATCTAGGCCATAATATATATTCAGAATAAAAATTTAAATCCTGTAAATATTTATCTGTAATGATCTTGAACTATAAGAACAGATGAGAGATATTGATAATTTTAGCCTTAAGATAGAATATTACTCCCATGAATTAGAGCTCTATTTTGTAACAGCTTATAGTAATATTTAATAATTCATATTACCCCAATGAAATCTTCAAATATTCTTTGACCCTCTAATTAAGAGAAAAATCTACAAGCTTTGAGCTTTTATTCAGAAGATACATATATATATATTGGACATATAATTTTATGGACTTTACTAATCACTTAAAGGACCATTTTAATAATTGGTCCCCAAAACTGTACTCCGAACTCTAGGCTTTCTTCTCTTGTGTACATGTCCATTTTTACAGGTACAAGAATCCCTTTTCCTTTTGCATTTTAGTTTATCTAAGTTATGTCCCATTTAAGTAATTGGCAGTATGCTTATTTTTTATTTCAAAATGTAAATTGTAAATTCTTAAATGTATTAGTTATACATTTTATTTCCTTTTTATAAGCAAGCCTATTATTCCTGTTTTTGAAAATTCCACTGAAGAGCAATTATATCCTGCTCTGACTTAATCGCCTTAACCTTCAGGCATCTATTTATCAAGCTGTCAACCGCAAATACGCTGGAATTCCGCAGCATATTTGTGGCGAGCCTGATTCGCCTTAGTTATCAAACCCTACAGACCAGCAAAAGTAGAATTTAGTGACGTAACATACGATCCGCCGACACAGATCGATGCTTACGTCATTACAGATGTTCAGAACGCAAGTTCGGCACTATCTGACTACTTTTGCTAGTTATCAAAAGTCTACCAGGTACGCTCGGCACTATTCTGGCCCAGCGTACCTGGTTTTCAATCCGCCGCCCTGGAGGCGGCGGATGCCATAGGAATCAATGGGAGTCTGAAAGCAGCAAAAGCTTCTGTTCGCTGCTGCCCGATATCCCATTGATTCCTATGGGAACATTTACACCACACACCCTAACATGTACCCTGAGTCTAAACACCCCTAATCTGCCACCCCCTACACCGCTGCCACCTACATTATACTTATTAACCCCTAAACTGCCGCTCCCGGAGCCCGCCGCAACTAAATAAAGTGTTTAACCCCTAAACCGCCCCTCCCGGAGCCCACCGCCACCTACATTATACTTATTAACCCCTAATCTGCCCCCTACACCGCCGCCACTATATTAAATTTATTAACCCCTAATATGCCCCCCCCTACACCGCCACCACTATATTAAATTTATTAACCCCTAATCTGCCCCCCTACACCGCCGCCACTATATTAAATTTATTAACCCCTAATCTGCCGCCCCCTACACCGCCACCATTATATTAAATGTATTAACCCCTAAACCTAAGTCTAACCCTAACACCCCCTAACTTAATATAATTTAAATACATCTAAATAAATATTCCTAGCATTAAATAAATTATTCCTATTTAAAACAAAATAATTACATATAAAATAAACCCTAAAATAGATACAATATAACTAATAGTTACATTGTAGCTATCTTAGGGTTTATTTTTATTTTACAGGCAACTTTGTATTTATTTTAACTAGGTACAATAGTTATTAAATAGTTATTAACTATTTAATAATTTCCTAGTTAAAATAAACGCAAATATACTTGTAAAATAAATCCTAACCTAAGTTACAATTACACTATAATTAAATAAATTACCTAAATTAAATACAATTAAATAAAATTAAATAAAATTATCTAAAGTACAAAAAAAACCCCACTAAATTCCAGAAAATAATAAAATAATTACAAGATTTTTAAACTAATTACACCTAATCTAATCCCCCTAACAAAATAAAAAAGCCCCCCAAAATAAAAAAGCCCTACCCTACACTAAATTACAAATAGCCCTTAAAAGGGCCTTTTGCGGGGCATTGCCCCAAAGTAATCAGCTCTTTTACCTGTAAAAAAAAATTACAACCCCCCCAACATTAAAACCCACCACCCACCCAACCAACCCTACTCTAAAACCCACCCAATCCCCCCTTAAAAAACACTAACCCCTTGAAGATCACCCTACCTTGAGACCTCTTCACCCAACCGGGCCGAAGTCTTCAACGAAGCCGGGTGAAGTGGTCCTCCAGACGGGCAGAAGTCTTCATCCAAGCCGGGCAGAAGAGGTCCTCCAGATGGGCAGAAGTCTTCATCCAGGTGGCATTTTCTATCTTCATCCATCCAGCGTGGAGCGAGTCTATCTTCAAGACATCCGACGCAGAGCATCCTCTTTATCCAGAGTCTTCTTCAACAATGACGGGTCCTTTAAGTGACATCATCCAAGATGGTGTCCCTTCAATTCCGATTGGCTGATAGAATTCTATCAGCCAATCAGAATTAAGGTAGGAAAAATCCTATTGTTGATACAATTAGCCAATAGGATTGAACTTCAATCCTATTGACTGATCCAATCAGCCAATAGGATTGAACTCGCATTCTATTGGCTGATTGATTCAGCCAATAGGATTGAAGTACAATCCTATTGGCTGATTGCATTAACCAATAGGATTTTTTCTACCTTAATTCGCAGAGGGGGTCCATCTTCAAGACATCCGACACGGAGCATCCTCTTCATCCGGAGTCTTTTTCAACAATGACGGGTCCTTTAAGTGACGTCATCCAAGATGGTGTCCCTTCAATTCCGATTGGCTGATAGAATTCTATCAGCCAATCGGAATTGAAGGGACACCATCTTGGATGACGTCACTTAAAGGACCCATCATTGTTGAAGAAGACTTCGAATGAAGAGGATGCTTTGTGTCGGATGTCTTGAAGATGGACCCACTCCGCGCCGGATGGATGAAGATAGAAGATGCCGCCTGGATGAAGACTTCTGCCCGTCTGGAGGACCTCTTCTGCCTGGCTTGGATGAAGACTTCTGCCCATCTGGATTACCATGTCGCCCGGCTTCATTGAGGACTTCGGCCCGGTTGGGTGAAGACGTCTCAAGGTAGGGTGATCTTCAAGGGGTTAATGTTAGGTCTTTTTAATGGGGTATTGGGTGGGTTTTCGAGTAGGGTTGGTTGAGTGGGTGGTGGGTTTTAATGTTGGGGGGGGTTGTAATTTTTTTTTACAGGTAAAAGAGCTGATTACTTTGGGGCAATGCCCCGCAAAAGGCCCTTTTAAGGGCTATTTGTAATTTAGTGTAGGGTAGGACTTTTTTATTTTGGGGGGCTTTTTTATTTTGTTAGGGGGATTAGATTAGGTGTAATTAGTTTAAAAATCTTGTAATTATTTTATTATTTTCTGTAATTTAGTGTTTGTTTGTTTTTTGTACTTTAGATAATTTTATTTAATTTTATTTAATTGTAGTTAATTTAGGTAATTAATTTAATTATAGTGTAGTGTTAGGTGTAATTGTAACTTAGGTTAGGTTTTTTTTTATTTTGAAAAAAGTTTTATTGAATTTTTCTTAATCTCTTTTTTTTTTTTTCTTTAACAATTCCATAAGAAAATAAAACATTACATAACATAATTTGGCATGTACAGTCAATCATAATGAGGCATTTAGTATAGTTTCAATATTGTTAATTTTCAGGGTATAGTGCCGAATCTAAGATCATTAATTAAGTGAAAACAGAGACAGATCCTGTCCGCCTGATGGTTGTGAACTATGGTTAGCATTCGGTCCCGTCTCTCTCTTGAATTGGCATAAACGAGTGGGTTATTTTATAGGGTCTCAGCATCTACCGTTCTCCTAGCCTCCTGGTACATAATGAATGGTTCCCATTGTATAATGAACGCATCTTTGGTGTTCAGGTTCTCTGCTGCTAAGCTTGCCATCTCATAGTGATGGGTTATTTTCCTTTCGATAAAGGTAAAGTTTGGAGGGTTGGATTTCCAGTGTTGTGCAATGCAGATCCTAACTACTGTACAAATGGTCCTAGCTAGTTTTTGGTGTTGTTTTAGTATGCTGGGGATAGGGAAGTGCAAAAGAGCATGTTCAGGAGATAGTGTAATAGGTTTGTGAAAGATTTTGCTGAGAAGCTCTGAGGTTTTCTCCCAAATTTCTTTCGCTCTGCAACACTCCCACCACATGTGTATGTACGTTCCTCTCTCAACACACCCTCTGTAGCATGGATTCAGGGAGGGTTCGTCAGATCCTCTGAATCTAGTTGGATAAAAATACCATTGGAAAGCCACCTTGAGGTAGTTTTCTTTTAAAGTGGCATTATGCGAGAAAGAGAGGCCCTGGGCTAGATTAGACTTCCATGTTTCTAAGGACCAGGTCTTATTCAGGTCCCGTTCCCATTTCAGTATGTTTGGAGGTTTACTCTCTCTAGGGGAGTTATTAAATATAGGGTATAGTGTTGAGATTGTACCAAATGTCAGCTCTCTGGTTAAGCATAATGATTCAAAGGTTGTGCTTAGTGGCAATTTAGCGAGGTCTGTCACTGCTCTTGTTCTGGATTTAAGCTGTAGGTAATGATACCAAATATTTCTGTCATTGGGGTCTAAGTCTCGATATTGTTCAAATTAAATAAAGCCTCCATCTATGTACACATCCGCAATTCTATATAAGCCTTTATTGGCCCATTTCTTTTGTGTATGTGAGTCTATTTTTTTGCCTATTCTAGTGCGTTTTCCCTGCCAGACAAAGCGCAGAATATCTTTTTGTAGAGCATTGAGCTCTGCTATAGGGACAGAAATCGGTAAGGACCGAAATAGGTATAGAAGTTTGGGGAGCAAGGTCATTTTCGTGGAGACAATTCTACCATAAAATGAAATCTTGAGCTTTAACCATTTTGTGATTAGACTCCTGATATGTGTGAACATGGGTATATAATTTGCTTGGTATAGAGAGTAGATATCAGGCGTGAGGTTTATTCCCAGATATTTAAGTTTCTTGTGAGCCCATGTAAAAGAGAAATGGATTTCTAGTAATTTTTTGGTGTGTTGGGGTAAATTAATACTGAGCGCTTCACACTTCTCTCCGTTAATCTTGTACCCCGATAAGATTCCATAATGGTGAAGCTTTTCGTAAAGGGGGGGAAGAGAAAGGAGAGGTTTAGTCAGTGATAGGATGATATCATCCGCGAATAGCGAAATTTTGTATTCGTTGGCCCCTACATGTATACCTGAGATGTTGGGGTCATTTCTAATCTGAATGGCCAATGGTTCAATGCAAAGGGAGAATAACAATGGGGATAAGGGGCATCCCTGTCTTGTTCCGTTCCTAATTTGTATTAGCTTGGATTGGTACCCCGAGAGTTTAACAAAGGCCGAGGGGTGGGAATACAGTATAGCCAGAGCATCACGGAAGTTTCCCGTGATACCTGTTTTCTCTAGAACCGCGAACATGTAATTCCAATTAATTCTATCAAACGCCTTCTCTGCATCCAAGGAAAGGAACAGAGAAGGCGTTTTTTCAGCAGTGGCTATATTAATCAGGTCAATAATTTTGCGTGTGTTATCTGGGGCCTCCCTATTTCTTATAAAGCCCACCTGGTCCGGATGGATTAGCCTCCCAGGATGGGATTAAGCCTGTTTGCCATAATTTTTGTGAGGATTTTAATGTCTTGATTAATTAATGATATAGGTCTATAATTTTGGCAATGTTGCAAATTCTTACCAGGTTTCGGAATAACCGCTATTCTGGCCATGAGCATTTCTTTGGGAATTTCATTTTTTTGCATTATAGAATTGAACATTTGCGAAAGCAGGGGCGCTAGTTCCTCTAAGAATAATTTGTAAAAAATGCCAGAGTATCCATCCGGACCAGGTGTTTTAGAGCTTTTCAGATTTTTTATGGTATGCTTTACTTCAGCCTCAGTAATAGGGGCGTTCAGACTATCTCTCTCCTCCTCAGTGATCTTAGGGAGATGATTCAAGTCTAAGAATGTATTCAGATTGTAGGGTCTATCGGGAGCTCCTTGGCACGTGGGAAGGTTGTAAAGTTTTTGGTAGAATTCTGCAAAGGTGTTAGCAATTTGTAGGGGGGGTCATTGGTGCTCCTATTGTCTGATAATTGGAGTTGTGGGACTGTGGTGTTTCTGGTTATTTCTTTGAGCTTATTAGCTAACATTTTGTCGGGCTTGTTCCCGTATATGTAATAGTGGGTGTCTATCTGCTTGATGGACCTAGCCGCTTCTTTATTCAGTAATCTATCTCATCGTTTATAGTTTTTAATTCTGCTCTCTTTTTTCTACTAGTGTTGGCAGTGAATTGAGACCTTATTATATTAGCTTCTGACTGTAGTTGTGCAAGTTTGGCTTTGTTTTGTTTGTCACGTTTGCTGGATTCAGTTATTAGACTGCCTCTTATATAAGCTTTCAGCATTCCCCATACAAAGGATGGGTTAGGCGTACTGCCTGTATTAAGTCTTATGAAGTCTACTATGTGTTCCCTGATCTTTTGTGAGACCAAAGCATCCTGTAATATACTAGCATTGAGGGACCAAGATTTGGATCTGTTGGGGTTTAAGACCCCTGACATAGTTACTTCCACCATAGAGTGGTCTGACCAGGGGCAGTTTAAAATTTTAGCAGTGGATAGGAGTGGGACCAAAATCTGACTGAGGAATATGTAGTCCAGCCTAGATTGAGTGTGATGCATTGGGGAGAAATAGGTATAATCTTTGACCGTTTCGTTTAGTGATCTCCAGCTGTCAATCAGGTTGTGGTCTAGGGTGAAGTTAGGTTTTATTTTACAGGTATATTTGTATTTATTTTAAATAGGAAGATATTAAATAGTTACTAAATATTTAATAACTATTGTACTTAGTTAAAATAAATACAAAGTTGCCTGTAAAATAAAAATAAACCCTAAGATAGCTACAATGTAACTATTAGTTATATTGTAGCTATCTTAGGGCTTATTTTATAGGTAAGTATTTAGTTTTAAATAGGAATAAGTTATTTAATGCTAGGAATATTTATTTAGATTTATTTAAATTATATTTAAGTTAGGGGGTGTTAGGGTTAGACTTAGGTTTAGGGGTTAATGAATTTAATATAGTGGCGGCAGTGTAGGGCGGGTCAGATTAGGAGTTAATAAATTTTATATAGTGGCAGCGGTGTGGGGGGCAGATTAGGGGTTAATAAGTATAATGTAGGTGGTGGTGGGCTCCGGGAGTGGCGGTTTAGGGGTTAAACAATTTATTTAGTTGCGGTGGGCTCTGCGAGTGGCGGTTTAGGGGTTAAAAAATTCATTTAGTTGCGGTTGGCTCCGGGAGCGACGGTTTAGGGGTTAAACAATGTATTTAGTTGTGGTGGTCTCCAGGAGCGGCGGTTTAGGGGTTAAACAATTTATTTAGTTGTGGCAGGCTCCGGGAGCGGCGGTTTAGGGGTTAAACAATTTATTTAGTTGCAGTGGGCTCCGGGAGCGGCGGTTTAGGGGGTAAACTGTATAGTATAGTGTGGGTGTTTAGTGACAGGGTACCAAGAAAGCTGTAAAAAAGCCGAAGAGCAGCAAGATCGATGACTGTTAGTTAACAACAGTCCGCTGCTCATCGCCACCCGTACTTGGTGCGCGACTTTTTGACAGCTTTTTTGATAATTTTGGAGAGCGTATTCAGGTCCGCGGCAGCGATGTTAGGCGATCTTAGGCGAGTGTATTGGTGCCGTCGAATGCAGGTAAGTTGACGGCTTGATAAATAGATGCCATAGTATCATAAGCAAGGATAGAGATGCTACTATCTAATCATTTATCTAATCTTTTATAAACATTTTAAAATGAACATATTTTAAAGAGACCTTGATTACATCCTCACCATAGAAACATATCAGAAGACCACATGCTCAAAAGAGTGAGGTTACAGGGTTCAAATAATGTATTTCATATCAAGTAATTGTCATAATGATCGCCTGGCAGCAACTGATAGCATCATTTTGTTGTGTTGTTGATGTTAGGGATTTAAATAATTCTAAAATTAGTATGTGTATATATGTTGGTAAGTTGTACTATGATTAACATGTTGTTCCATTTGACAAAGGCTCTGGCTTGATTGGAAGTTACCTATTAAGGAGGAGGCTGACCTTGGGAACTTCGGATAGAGTTTATGGATGCATTTTCCTAAACTTACATATTCTGAAAATGCTTGGTCTGCTGAAAAAAAGCAAAGCTGAAATTTATATTTAAATGCAATGAGGACCAAACAACTAAGAACAGCTCTAGTAAGGGTGTGTAAATGGTTCAGTGGTGAAGCGGTTAATATATAAATGGTATGTACAAATTAAGAGAAATTATGATGGCATGGCTTGGTTTTGAATCTATTAATTAAAGAATAATAATAATAATAATAATTTAATAAATCAATGGGGATCAAGACCCAACACATGCGGCTAGATTACGAGTTGTCGGTTAAGGTAAAAAAGCAGCGTACTATCGCTGCTTTTTTAAGCCCGCTGCTGTTACGAGTCTTGCAGGTTTAGGGGCCCCGCACAATTTTTTGGCCTTACCGCAAACCAACTTACGTAAAGTTCATAAACCCTTTTTTCTATGGGACCATAGCACCAGGAATTACGAGTCTGTCCTGGGAGGCCAAAAAGTGAGCGGTACACCCTCTACCTCCAAGATCCGTAACGCATTCAAGTCAGTAGTTATGAGTTTTACACTACAACGCTGTAGCATAAAACTCATAACTAAAGTGCTAAAAAGTACACTAACATCCATAAACTACCTATTAACCCCTAAACCGAGGCCCTCCTGCATCGCAAACACTATAATAAAAATATTAACCCCTAATCTGCTGCTCCGGACATCGCCGCCACTAGAATAAACATATGAACCCCTAAACCGCCGCTCTCCCGCCTCGCAAACACTATTTAAATATTATTAATCCCTAATCTGCTGCCCCTAACATCGTCGCCACCTACATTATACTTATTAACCCCTAATCTGCCCCCCACACCGCTGCCACTATATAAAATTTATTAACTCCTAATCTGACCCCCCCTACACTGCCGCCACTATATTAAATTCATTAACCCCTAAACCTAAGTCTAACCCTAACACCCCCTAACTTAAATATAATTTAAATAAATCTAAATAAATATTCCTAGCATTAAATAACGTATTCCTATTTAAAACTAAATACTTACCTATAAAATAAACCCTAAACTAGCTACAATATAACTAATAGTTACATTGTAGCTAGCTTAGGCTTTATTTTTATTTTACAGGCAAGTTTGTATTTATTTTAACTAGGTAGAATAGTTATTAAATAGTTATTAACTATTTCATAACTACCTAGCTAAAATAAATACAAATTTACCTGTAAAATAAAACCTTTTTTATTTTGATAGGGCTATTAGATTAGGTGTAATTAGTTTAAAGATCTGTAATATGTTTTTTATTTTCTGTAATTTAGTGGAGGTTTTTGTGATTTAGCTAATTTAATTTATTTAATTGTATTTAATTTAGGGAATTGATTTAATTATAGTGTAGTATTAGGTGTTAGTGTAACTTAGGTTTGGTTTTATTTTACAGGTAAATTTGTATTTATTTTAGCTAGGTCGTTAGTAAATAGTTAATAACTATTTAGTAACTATTCTACCTAGTTAAAATAAATACAAACTTGCCTGTAAAATAAAAATAAAGCCTAAGCTAGATACAATGTAACTATTAGTTATATTGTAGCTAATTTAGGGGTTATTTTATAGGTAAGTATTTAGTTTTAAATATGAATAATGAAGTTAATGATAGTAAATTTTATTTAGATTTATTTAAATTATATTTCAATTAGGGGGTGTTAGGGTTAGGGTTAGACTTAGGTTTAGGGGTTAATAAATTTAATATAGTGGCAGCGATGTTGGGGGACGGCAGATAAGGGGTTAATAAGTGTAGGTAGGTTGCGGCGACATTGGGGGTGGCAGATTAGGGGTTAATAAATATAATGTAGGTGTCGACGATGTCGGGGGTGGCAGATTAGGGGTTAATAAGTGTAAGATTTGGGGTGTTTAGACTCGGGGTTCATGTTAGGGTGTTAGGTGTAAACATAAAATGTGTTTCCCCATAGGAATCAATGGGGCAGCGTTACTGAGATTTACGCTGCTTTTTGGCAGGTGTTAGACTTTGTCTCAGCCGGCTCTCCCCATTGATGTCTATGGGGAAATCGTGCACAAGCACGTACGACCAGCTCACCGCTGACTTAAGCAGCGCTGGTATTGGAGTGCGGTAAGGAGCTCAATTTTTCACTGCGCTCACGTCTTGCCTTTTAACGTCGGGTTTGTAAAAACCTGTAATACTAGCGCTGTAGGTAAGTGAGCGGTGAGAAAAAACTGCTCGTTAGCACCGCATTGCCTCTAACGCAAAACTCATAATCTGGCCGATGGTTTGGAAAACAAATTATCTATATTTGTTTATTAGACAAATGGTTTTCATTGTGCCACAATTCTATAGACTCCTGCAGATAACTTTGCCATAACTTAAAGGGACAGTCAACACTAAAATGTTATTGTTTAAAAAGATAGATAACGCCTTCGTTACCAATTCCCCAGCTTTGCACAACCAATATTGTTATATTAATATACTTTATATCATTTAAACCTCTACATGTCTGCCTGTTTCTAAGCCACTAAAGACAGCCTCTTCTCCCAAGCTTTCTTTATTAGCTTTTCAAAACAGAGTGCTAGTTCATGTAAGCCATATAGATAACATTGTGCTCACGCCTGTGAGTTGTGGCAGACACTGCCCTAATTGGATGAAATGCAAGTCAATATATAATAAATAAAAAGTCATGTGATAAGGGGGCTGTCAAAAGAGGCTTAGATACAAGGTAATCACAGAGATAAAACATGTATTAATATAACCATGTTGGCTGTGCAAAACTGAGGAATGGATAATAAAGGGATTATCTATCTTTTTAAACAATAACATTTTTTGAGTTGACTGTCCCTTTAAATGGACATTACAATTGTATTTTTTTACTTATCTATGTTATATCAGCGGTATATGCATAAATTACAAGACATTGCCAGCAACATTTTCATTGGCTCTGGAACATATGTATTATTTTTTGCTTTGGCCAGTTAAGTACAGCTATAAATTTGCTCCTGAAGTATTTGTTTCACATGTCTTCATATTCAGCTTTTTGGGCAAGGGAAACCATAATCTGAGAATGTCCTTTAGCAAGCATTCAAAGCTATGAATTTCCCGGAATTTTCAAATTCAAACACTTAACATATTTTGTGGACATCCAGCCACATTTACATTGCAGTAATATCACTAATGCAAATACAACTTGCATGTTGTGCTGACAATGCCATCAATGTAACATTGTCACAACCTGCAAGTATACTGTTGAGATCAACAACAATACACTATAAGGAGGTACTTTTTTTAGATTAGGAGCTGCAACAATGTGCCTTCCCCCTGTATTTTCAAATACGAATCCTTGCTTTCAGGTAAGGCTCAAGGTGGCCTAAATTTGCACTATGCAAGTGATTATTATAGGAATAGCAAAACAAACACTACATTTATGTTTACAGGATGTATGACTACCTATAGTATAGTATGTTTTCCCAAATACATTGAAAGGTTATGTTTAGGTTAAAATGCCATGTAAGGGGCAGCTGATAAGACTAAGGAAAGTGATTAAAATTAACAATGGCAAAACTGATTACTCAGACTAAAGAGTGAGTCATGCAGCAATAAAGCTAGATTTCCTATGTTGCATCTGCCCAACATGTGTTTAGCAGATCTTTTAAGAACAAGAAGAAAATTCACTCCCAGAAAAGGTGGAGGAACCTTGGCACAAAAATTAGAGCCTGAAGGCTAAGAAGAAAAAATATGTATCTGTCATGTTACAAAACTAATACCAAAGAAAATTCATCCAATTTTGTATTGATTGCATTGATTGCTGAAATCCAAGTATGGAAATCACGCCCTGGATGATTTCCATGTTCAGCAATATTACAACTTGATTTCTTGTAATATCCTAGGTTATCTATTATGTTCAGTTCAAATCTGTATTCGGTCTAGTTCACCAATCCCTCGTATGCTCTTTACATAAACCTTCTCCTGGAATGAACCTGCGAAATGCCCTCACAACATGAGTTTGCCAAAAATATTCTCTCCTCTCATTTATCTTCAGTGTAAAAATGCCCATAGACCTTCTGAATAACAGTAGTTGACAATATGGACTTATCTATCCCTCACTTATCAAGCTATAGACTAGAATCCATCATTTCTGAAGAGCTAATTTAGAGTTGTTTTGCCAGTACTATTGCAGAATGTATGCGATAAGACTACTCCCAAAAATACTCCATGGAAATATAAAGCACATCAAAAACTCCACACTCAAAACCAGCATTTACATTGCTGCCAGTATAAGCAATGCATTGTATATGCCCTAAATAGATCACTGATAGAATAGGCAACATGCTGTAAAGGTAAACAGTAAGAAAGACTAAGGAGTAGATTTATCAAATTTCGGGCGGACATGATCCACTGTAGCGGATCATGTCCGCCCAACATCGATAAATGTCGACAGCATACGCTGTCAGCATTTATAATTGCACAAGCATTTCTCCTGAAATGCTTGTGCAATACCGCCCCTGCACATTTGCGGCCAACCGGCCGTTAGCAGAGGGTGTTAATCATCCCGATAATATCTGATCGGGATGATTGCAGTCTGCCACCTCAGAGATGGCGGATGAGTTAAGGAGCAGCGGTCTTACAACCGCTGCTTCTTAACTTAAGTTTCAGGCAGACCTGAAACTCGGGGGGTAGATTGCAGCATCCGCTGCTTGATAAATCTCCCCCTAAGGCTTTTAAGCTACTTTTTGAAAACATTTTGGTAACAATTTGTATATTTTCCAGAACTGTCTATATCATATTAGGGATCACTGACCTGCACATAGAACTCTGTCCATAAGTGTTGATTAATAGAGATTATTTTGGATTAAGGAAGTTTAAATGTTTTTAACTCCAAATACAGCAACCACTAATAATGTAGAGTTTGCAAATGTGCTTACAACTTACAATTCAATTTAATGTTCTACAATAAATCTGATACCACATTTATTGTAAACTAATAGATCCCTTTTGGTATCACCTACATTGCCATTAAAAGGGCATTGACACTCCGCGCCGGTTGTCTTCAAGGATGGATCTGCTCTGTGCCACCGGGATGAAGATAGAAGATGCCACCTGGATGAAGACTTCTTGCCGCCTGGATGAAGACTTCTCGCCGCCTGGATGAGGACTTCTCGCCGCCTGGATGAGGATGCATGTCTGGACTTCAGAAACTGTGAGTGGATCTGGGGTAAGTGTTAGGTTTTTTTATAGATTTTTTTAAAATTTGGTGGGTTTATTTTTAAATTAGGGTTTTGGGCTTTAGGTAAAAGATCTGAATGCCCTTTTTAGGGTAATGTAAAAGAGCTGAATGCCCTTTTAATGACAATGCCCGTACAAATGCCCTTTTCAGGGCAATGGGTAGCTTAGGTTTTTGTTAGAGTTATTTTTTTTTATTTTGGGAGGTTGGTTGGGTGGTGGGTTTTACTGGTGCGGTGACTTTGTATTTTTTTTTCAGGTAAAAGAGCTGGTTTCTTTAGGGCAATGCCCTACAAAAGGCCCTTTTAAGGGCTATTGGTAGTTTATTGTAGGCTAGGGTTTTTTATTTTGGGGGGTGCTTGTAATTGTTTTTATTTATGATAATTTCGCTTGTTATTTTTCGTAATTTAGTGTTTGTTATTTTCGTAATTTAGTATTTTTTGTTTTTTGTAATTTTAGACTTCAATTTTTTTATAGTGTTAGTTTTTTTTTAATGTGTAATTTAGTTTTTTTAATTGGTAGTTATTTTAATTTTAGTATAATAATTATGTTATTTTAATTGTTAGTTTAAACTTAAGTTTTTTTAATTTCTCAGGTAAGTTTTTATTTATTTTAAGATAAGGATATTTTTATTTTTATTTAAAGTTAGGGGGTGATAGGTTTAGATGTTAATAGTTTAATTTATAAGTCGCAATGTGGGGGGCTAGAGGTTTAGGGGTTAATCGGTTAATTTAGTAGTGGCGATGTGGGGGGCTGGCGGTGTAGGGATCAATAGGTTTAGTTAGTGGAGGCTATGTGGGGGAGCGGCGGAATCGGGGTTAATATTTTTTTTTTATAGTGGCGGGGATGTGGGCGGGTGGCAGATTAGGGGTTAATAAGTTTAAAATAGTGTTTGCGATGTGTGAGGGTGGCGGTTTAGGGGGTAATAAGTAGTTTTTGGGTGTTAGTATACTTTATAAAACTTTACTTTTGAGTTTTGTGAAACATTTTTGTTACACAAAATCCATAACTAATGCTCTTAGATGGTGGTATGGATCTTGTCGGTATAGGCTGTAACGCAAGCATTTTCGCCTCACCGCACAACCTGTAATACTGGCGCTATGAAAATCCCAAGCGAAAACGTCATTTTTTGAGTGCGGGATTGACGTTGCGTTACAGGCTAAAATGCTTGCAGTACAGCTATACCGACATGACTCGTAATGGCTGCATTACTGTTTTTACGCTGAAATTGCCATTTTTTTCAGCATTAAAACCGTAACGCAAAACTCGTAATCTAGGTGCTATTTAATTTGACAAACGTGATTTTATAGTTTGAAAAGATATGTTATTTTTTAATTCAGTTTTAACATTCATAGAACCAGCCCATACCTCCCAGCATCGCTAGCTAAGGCCACTGTAAGCGGTGGAGCCAAATAAGTTCAAAGAACTTATTGGTAGAATAAGGGAGAGAGTTATGTATTTCTGGGTGGGCTTTAGAAGTTTAATATTATAAAACTGAAACTTAAAGGGACATGATACCCAAATGCAGCATAGCTGTAAAAAGCTAGAAAATATCTCCTGAACATCCCCATGTAAAAAAGGAAGATAATTTACCTCTAAATTTCTTAAAGGGACACTGTAAGCAAAATTTAATGATGCTTGTTACAATATAACTATCCAAAATAAGCATCTTCTCAATAGGGTCTCATTAGGAGATCTTTACCGTATCGCTGTAATGTTCTTTCCAAAAAAAAAAAAATTCCAAACCCACTCCGTGGGTATCTTTCGCTCATATCCAATCCTGGCTGCCAACTGCAGTTGGAATATGGCGCTTAAAATTTTTTCACTGCGCATGGGCAAGATTTTGCAACGTCACCACAAACGTCACTCCCTGCAAGACTGGCTGCAACATAGTAGACTTGCTCTATCGAGCGTACATAAGATCCAGCAGCGCTTTGACAGGTAAGTGGTGTAGGCTTATAGAATCTCCCTAGTAATAACGAGCAGTCTTAATAAATATTGAAATAGAATATTGGAAACCACTTATTATAAAAACATTAACAGAATATCTATGAACTTTAATATAGATTCATTGACTTTGCAATTAGTAAAATAACTCCATTAACACATCAGTGTCTATAAATAGATTTCTCTACTATATATTAAATTCAATTCATAAAATTGTATGCATTTTGGTAATAACGATTTCTCTTTATATAAAATAATTGCATATTTTTTTGTTTTAATTTTTGGAGACATAATCATTGCACTGCTTGTATCAAGCTAATTAATAAAATATCAACTTAAAATATTATATCTATTTATCATATAATGCATTATATAAATAACACAATTATATCAATTAGAAATTAAAATTATTAACTGCACAAACCAAAAAATAATTGTTTAACATAATAGTGGTTTTTAATTTAAGGTGAATAATGTTCTTGTATTTAACTCTTTATATGTAAAACATTCATACCTAATTTTCTCATACCCTAATAATTTTTTTTGTTATTTAATTAGATTCAATGAAATTAATGAAATGACATACATCATGTATGTATGTACAACATAAACTTCTAAGAGATGTTTGGATATCACTGAAATTGACACTCTTAAAAAAGTTTATATGATTATTGTTAATCACGATTAATTTAATGATATTAGCAAATATAAAATTTTACAATAGACTGGCAGAAAAAAATTATATAAAAAATAAAGTACAAATTTACCTGATATATGATGTGGATTGAAAATCACCAACTAAATGCAGCAACTAACAGAAACAGTCTGTAAAAACTATTTTAAATTTAGTTAATGATTTAGTTGGTGATCCTTCAACTCTGCATCGTAACCAGCAATAAATTGTTACCTGAAGATAAGGACGTGCAGGCTATTAGTGTTTTGATTCTACGTAGAAAGCCTGGAGAACCGATTGCATAGATTTCAGTCTCAAATGCGCAGGCGTTATTCCAATCTAGCTGCTGGTAATTTCGGCATCAATATTTGCAAATGCGCATGCGCTATTTCAGCCGATTTTGTGCGCATGCGAATGAGGACTAATTTGTGTCATAATGACATGCATAAACTGCTAATCTGATTGGTTTTAGATGTGGGCTGGATATCATGACGTAATCGTCAAAAAATAAAGATGCATTTTCTAAGGTTATGTGGCTTCGATTTGCAAAAGTAATAGGTCAGTAAGTTTTATTTTATACATGTAACCTATGATATGTGTTGTTTTTTTTACTGAATTTAGTAAAAGTTAGTAATCCTTTAAGTATTCACACCCCACTGTAGAGAGACTTAAGCAGCCAATCAGGATCCTAGTCCCTGGACTGGCAAGGGAGTGTGCTTCTAAAATCTACAGGCACATTCATGCTATTTTCCTATTTAAAGGGACAGTCTAGGCCAAAATAAACTTTCATGATTCAGATAGAGCATGTAATTTTAAACAATTTTCAAATTTACTTTTATCACCAATTTTGCTTTGTTCTCTTGGTATTCTTAGTTGAAAGCTTAACCTAGGAGGTTCATATGCTAATTTCTTAGACCTTGAAGCCCACCTCTTTCAGATTGCATTTTAACAGTTTTCACCACTAGAGGGTGTTAATTCACATATTTCATATAGATAACACTGTGCTCGTGCACGTGAAGTAATCTGGGAGCAGGCACTGATTGGCTAGACTGCAAGTCTGTCAAAAGAACTGAAAAAAGGGGCAGTTTGCAGAGGCTTAGATACAAGATAATCACAGAGGTTAAAAGTATATTATTATAACTGTGTTGGTTATGCAAAACTGGGAAATGGGTAATAAAGGGATTATCTATCTTTTAAAACAATAAAAATTCTGGTGTAGACTGTCCCTTTAATTTAAAGAAGTATACTATGAAACCTTAATGAAATTTCAGTGAAACAAACCATACCTTTAGTGTAGCCTTTTCTGGGGCCTCCTCTGCCCTGTCACCACTTTCTGTCGGAGTACCGCAAGTCTCTGTCCTCGGTCCCCTTCTCTTCTCAATCTACACGTCATCACTAGGTTACCTAATAAAGTCCCACTATTTCCAATATCATTCGCATGCCGACAACACCCAAATCTACTTCTCTGCACCAGACCTATCTCCTTCCTTGCTAACCCGTGTCACTAACTGTCTTTCTCACATCTCTTCCTGAATGTCCTCTCACTACCTGAAGCTCCTCATTTTCCCCCCTTCTTCAAAAATATCCACCCCCAATCTCTCTATAACTGTCGACAACTCCATCATTACCCCTACCCCGCATGCCCGATGTCTCAGGGTCACATTTGAGTGAGATCTTTCTTTCACTCCTCACATTCAGTCCTTGGCTAAAGCCTGCCGCTACCACCTTAAAAATATCTCTAAAATTAGACACTTCCTTACACAAGACACAACTAAGATTTTAATCCACTCTCTCATTCTTTCCCGCCTCGATTACTGCAACTCTGTCCTCTCTGGTCTCCCCAACTGCCGCCTAGCTCCTTTACAATCCATAATGAATGCCTCTGCCAGACTCATCTTCCTTGCATTTCGCTCTTCATCTGCTGCTCCTCTCTGCCAATCCCTTCACTGGCTTCCTCTTGCCTCTAGGATCAAACACAAAATTCTCACTCTGACATACAAAGCCCTCAACTGCACTGCTCCCCCCTATATCTCAAACCTTGTCTGCAGATACTCTCCCTCCCGTCCCCTCACTCTGCACATGACCTCCTACTCTCCTCCTCTCTGGTTACCTCTCCCGTTTACAGGACTTCTCCAGACTGGCTCCCATCTTGTGGAACTCTCTGCCTCGCCCCACAAGACTCTCCCCTAGTTTTGAAAGCTTCAAGCGCTCCCTAAAGACTCTACTATTCAGGGATGCATACAACCTACGCTAACCTTACTTTATACCAGTTACACTCCTCCATTGCTATCCCCTGAACCTCCTTAGCATGTAAGAGTCCAGCTGTTTGTAGATCACCTTCTTAAGATCTGACTACAACAGTGCAACACTTGGCAGGGCCCTCTACCCATTTGATCCCTATAATTGTTTTGTTGTACTCCCCCTTTGTTTATAGCGCTGCAGAATCTGTTGGTGCTCTACAAATAACACAATAATAATAATAATAATACTAATAATAATAAATGAGATCACAGCATTACATCAGAACTGGTGATGCAGTTGGCTATAGTTTTTTTTTGTTGTTGTTTTTTTCAACTTGCAGTTGAAGTATAACTGTTCACAGAGCACTTACTCTAGTGAGCTGTGTGAATTTGCATATGAGTATTATGTCCCTTTAGGGGACTTTGAAATGCAAAAAGTGTTACTATATGTTCGAATTCATTAGAGCATGTAGTTTTTGCATTAGTGACTAAAGATTATTATGCATTAAACCCAAAACATAACTCCATGCCAAAACCCTCTGTTTCAGTTTTACTTGTTTTTAGAAAGTTCAGGCATGGAAGCTATTGGCAAGGGTCTACCAATGTGTTTATTTAAGGATATATTTTATCTGACTTCTAAAGATCTAGTATATAAAGCACATTTTAAATTCCCTTAGTTTATGTAGCTTGAAGTGCCTTACATTAATCCCACCAAATGCACATTAATAGAATTTCTTGAAAGTGATGGGCTTATAAATTTGCTCCTGGGCAAATATTATGTTCTGCCAAGAACAGCCTCTTATTCCTGGAAGTCTGTAAGAAATATAATAAGCTTCCTTCTTAAATCCCTAAATGTTTCTGGTAGACAGATTCCAGGATGTTTCTTCACTGGACATTGTTTCCAAGTGATCTGTTTTCCTATTCTTATCTCTGGTCAATCAGTTATTTCGCATCTAGCCTCAGTCATGTGTTCAATCTTTATTACTTCTTGTGAATAAGCTACATCATATGTTCTTGTTTTATTAAAGCCACTTCTTTAAAGTCACTGATATTTTTATGTTCAAAATCAACATGGAATAGCTTTTTAATATCATCTGTGAGCATGTTAACATCTGTATATTGCAAATTAGCAAACTGGTGTTCATCATTTGATATAGTGTTCATGTCCTTTTGTCTTCTTAAAAACAGATACTTTCTAGACATTTATAGACAAATTGTGTTGTTCCTTAATAGACACAGGCTATTAGTGTCGTTTGGAAATAGCTGGGAGAGGTTGTTTTGTTTTTTTTGCTAGAGTTGAGACCAGTTTTGAAATGTTTAAGAAAACTATGGCAGTGTCAGTTTCATGATCTTTTCTTTAAGCTACAACTCTCACTTGTCTGATTTTTTTGTTTTGTTTTGTTTGACTTCATCAGGCCTATCAACCTGTAACACTGCCTATTCAATAGTCTAATTATAATTATATCATTATAATTATTAATCTAGTTATATAATTATCTGTGTTTCTTGTGTTCATCCTAAAATTGCCTTTCTTGCTTTAATTCTTTTTGTGTCTATTATTAATTGCAATCACCTATTCACTGTCACCTAGATTACGAGTTGTGCTTTACGGTTTTAACGCTGAAAAATTGGCAATATCAGCGTAAAAACAGTAACGCAGCCATTACGAGTCGTGTCGGTATAGCTCCACCACAAGCATTTTAGCCTGTAACGCAACGTCAATCTGGATGAAGACTTCTCGCCGCCTGGATGAAGACTTCTCGCCTCCTGGATGAGGATGGATGTCAGAAACTATGAGTGGATCTTCGGGGGTTAGTGTTAAGTTATTTTTTGGGTTTTTTGGGTGTTTTTTTAAGGGTTTTGGGCTTTAGTTAAAAGAGCTGAATACCCTTTTCAGGGCAATGTAAAAGAGCTGAATGACATTTTAAGGGCAATGACCATACAAATGCCCTTTTCAGGGCAATGGGTAGCTTAGCTTTTTGTTAGAGTTAGGTTTTTTATTTTGGGGGGTTGGTTAGTTGCTGGATTTTACTGTTGGGGGGAATTTGTATTTTTTTCCAGGTAAAAGAGCTGATTTCTTTAGGGCAATGCCCTACAAAAGGCCCTTTTAAGGGCTATTGGTAGTTTATTGTAGGCTAGAGGGTTTTTTTATTGGGGGGGGTATTTTTATAGGGCTATTAGATTAGGTGTAATTTTTTTTATTTTTGATCATTTTGATTGTTATTTTTTGGAATTTTGTGTTTGTTACTTTTTCGTAATTTAGTATTTTTAATTTTTTGTCATTTTAGACTTAACTTTTTTTAGTAGTGTTAGGTTTTTTTAATGTGTAATTTAGTTTTTTTAATTGGTAGTTATTTTAATTTTAGTATAATAGTTTAGTATAATAGTCATATTAATTGTTAGTTTAAACTTGTTTTGTTTTTTATTTCACAGGTGAGTTTTTATTTATTTTAAGATAGGTATATTGTAATTTTAATATAAAGTTAGGGGGTGATAGGTTTAGGGGTTAATAGTTTAATTTATTAGTGGCGATGTGAGGGGGCTGGCGGTTTAGGGGTTAATCGGTTTATTTAGTAGTGGCGATGTGGGGGCTGGCAGTTTAGTGGTTAATAGGTTTAGTTAGTGGCGGCGGTGTCGGGGAGTGGCGGAATAGGGGTTAATAACTTTTATTAGTGTCAGCGATGTCGGGGAGCGGCGGAATAGGGGTTAATAACTTTTATTAGTGGTGGCGATGTCGGGAGCAGCAGAATAGGGGTTAATAACTTTTATTAGTGGCGTCAAAGTCGGGGAGCAGAGGAATAGGGGTTAATAACTTTTATTAGTGGCAGCGATGTCAGGAGCGGCAGATTAGGGTTCAATAACTTTTTTTCGGTGTCGGCGATATCGGGGGTGGCAGATTAGTGGTGTTTAGACTTGGGGTTTATGCTAGGAGGTTAGGTTAAAACGTAACATTTTTTTTCCCATAGACATCAATGAGGTTGCATTATGGAGATTTTTCATTCCGCGCTTCAGGTGTACTCTCTCCCCATTGATGACTATGGGGAAAGCATGAATGAGCACGTCAAAGCAGCCCTTGGATTTTGTGCGGTATGGAGCTTAACGCCACCATATCGCATGCACAAGGAGGCTTTTCAGAAACTCGTAATGGCAGCGCTAAGGAGGGTGAAATAACGCAACATCTATTAGAGCCAGATATAAATGTATCAATTTGGGCATGATAGGTGGCAAAGATTCATAAATTAGAATCCAGACTAGATGCCCAGTTTGACACGGAATATAGTATTCATGACAAAAACCAGCGAGAACCCAGAAATTAGTAACGGAAGACACAAAAAGCATCAATAAATAGATGCAGATGTGGAAAACGTAAGCATTGCATCGCCAAGACTGAAGCGGTCCTTCTGCAAATAATGACGTTGTCCATCGACAAAAAATGCGGAACTTGAGCGCAACAAAAACAAGATGCATGACAGAGGCAAACATGATGCTTAAATATTATGCACATTACGTCTAGTACAGGCCATAGATGTCAGGAGAATGTAGGTTGAATCATACCATCCATAACACTGGACACAGATTGGAACAACCCAATTTTATCAATGTGGGAATAGCAATTGTTCTGAAGGGAACTTGCTCCAAATAGTTCTGTATCGTACCAAATAGCATCATAAATGATTGCCTTGACAGTTAGAACTTCTGCAATATCTCACAGTCTGTCAGAGTTTTTACTTCACAACAAGCAAAAACAATCTCGGCAGCCTTATGCACCGTCTTTGTCAGATTACCTTTTTCCTTTGATGAAGAGCAAGGAGTTGGTTATGGCACCATCTAAGAAGAAGGGTTGCTTATATTATAAATAGCAATATTTCCATGCCCAAGCACATGTTTATAAAACTAATGTAATTCTATTTCCCAGTTTTTCCAACTTAAAGACTCTCTTTTGTTTTCCGTGTTCTTTGATTGCAGAAATGTTCAGAAAACAAATTCATTATACATCTATTAACATGTAACTTTTGGCTTTTGGGAGACTGATTTTAATCAGACTTCTAGACTATTGTCTGCACTCCATTTGTATGCTGACATCTGGATCACTGGAACAGCCCTTACCATGGGAGAGCTTGCTGGATAGCTCTGATATTTCAGCCTACTTGCAATTACATTGCATGATGTTTGCTAAATATGTGTAGAATCTCTCTTACTCATTGGCATCCTTAATGTTGGTGTTGTGATATGCTATGTGGCACCCCCTGTTTTTGCTTGCTTTGGAGTTGTAGCCCTAGTTATTGGTACCTGCAGTAATGTTCTGTTGCTGTTGCGCATGTTTGGGGTCACTTAGACATTTCCTTATTTTCTATGAAAACATACATAAAATGAGTTTGAATAGGAAATAATTGTGTCCTTCAAACTTTTCTTTCGTCAAAGAATAATCCATGTGGAGCGATTACAGCCTTAGAGACCATTGGCATTCTAGTTGTCAATTTTTTGAGGTAATCTGAAGATATTTCACCCCATGACTCTTGAAGCACCTCCCACAAATTTGATTGGCTTGATGAGCACTTCTTACATACCATACGGCCAGGCTTCTCCCACAACAGCTCAATAAGGTAGAGATTTGGTGGTTGTGCTGGCCACTCCATTTAAGACAGAATACCAGCTGAATGCTTCTTCCCTAAATAGTTTTTGTACAGTTTGGAGCTGTGCTTTGAGTGTAGGAGGAAATTGGCTCCAATCAAGCACTGTCCACAGAGTATGGCATGGTGTTACAAAATGGAGTGATAGCCTTCCTTCTTCAATGCCCATTTTACCCTGTATAAATCTCCCACTTGACCACCACCAATACAACCAATACACCCCCAGACAATCACATTGCCTCTACCATGCTTGACAGATGGAGTCAAGCACTCATTCAGCATCTTTTCAGGTCTGCCAGTTGCAAACTTATGAAACCTACCATTCCTCTTTCTATTCTAGTAAGAGCCATTCTGTTCTGTGAAGGGAGTAGTAAGCAGTGTTGTACAAAATATTCAGTTTCTAGGCAATTTCTCACATGGAATAACCTTCATTTCTCAGAATAAGAATAGACTGACAAGTTTCAGAAAAAAGTTATTTGTTTCTGGTCATCTTGAGCCTGTAATCAAACCCACAATTGTTGATACTCAACTAGTCTAATGAAGGTCAGTTGTATTGCTTCTTTAATCAGCACAGCAGTTTACAGCTCTGCTAACATAATTGCAAAAGGGTTTTCTATTGATCAATTAGCCTTTTTAAGTGATAACCTTGAATTAGAAAACACAACATGTCACTGGAACACAGGATAGATGGTTGCTGATAATGGGCCTCTCTATGACTTTGTAGATATTCCATTAAAAACCAGCCAATTCCAGCTACAATAGTCATTTACAACATTAACAATGTCTGCACTGTATTTCTGATCAATTTGATATAATTTCAATGGGGACAAACATTATTTAAAAAAAAAGAAAATGTCTGTGACCCTAAACTTTTGAATGCCAGAATGTATGTATGTATGTATGTATGTATGTATGTATATATATATATATATATATATATATATAAAAGCAAAAGAAGCGTGCACTCACTAGGTCTTTTCAACGGTTTATTTCCTAGATAGTGAACATTTTTGGGCCTTTAGCCCCTTCCTCAGACATACAAAAAAAAAACCTGAAAACGTTCACTATCTAGGAAATAAACCGTTGAAAAGACCTGGTGAGTGCACTCTTCTTTTGCTTCTACAAATTCTGTCTGCTGCACCTGTTATCTGGAGTGCATGTCTTCTCTACTTTATATATATATATATATATATATATATATATATATATATATATATATATATACATACATATACGGTATATACTAGGCAATAAGCCTGCTCAGAGGGCAGTCTATATTTTTAAAGTGAGGTTCATATATCCCTATCCATTTATCCCTCTATCCCTGTCCCTATCCCTCTATCCCTATTCCTTTATCCCTGTCCCTATTCCTCTGTCCCTGTCCCTCTATCCCTATCGCTCTGTCCCTATCACTCTGTTCCCATTTGTTTGTCCCTGTCCCTATCCCTCTGTCCCTATCCCTCTGTCCCTATCGCTCTGTTTCTATCCCTCTGTTTCTATCCCTCTGTTTCTATCCCTCTGTTCCTATCCCTCTGTTCCTATCCCTCTGTTCCTATCCCTCTGTTCCTATCCCTCTGTTCCTATCCCTCTGTCCCTATCCCTCTGTCCCTATCCCTCTGTCCCTATCTCTCTGTCCCTATCCCTCTGTCCCTATCCCTCTATCTCTATCCCTCTATCCCTGTCCCTTTCCCCCTTTTCTGTAGTGTAGCTGCCCCACCCCACCCTGTCCTTTTTTTTCTTCTTTCTGTAGTAGGGCACTCCCCCTCCCCTTCACTTTGTAGCAGCCCCATTCCTCCCTGTCCTTTTTTTTGGTAGTACGGTACTCCCACTCCCTTCCCTTCCCCCTCCGCTGCTGAGCCGCCCACCTGCCTCCCGTTACACCTCCCGCCGGCACCAGCAGCAAATCGTTACAGACGGTGACACACACAGTGTCCCCATCTGTAATGATCAGGCATCTGGCCTCATATGGAGGTGGAGCACCGATCACGCTCCGGCTTCATACGCGGCAGATGCCTAAAGCTTCAGGAGCTCCAAGTCTCAGCTGTTATGTTACAGCTGAGAGCTGGATCTCCTGAAGCTGTCTCGCGCTGGTTAGTCTATATGCAGGATTTAGACTAACCACCGACTATACACACACACCACACTATAGAAAAGGTAGGAAAATTCAATTTAAAAAAAAACAATACTTATGCTAGGGTTTTACACACACACACAGACTTGTACAGGGACACACATCTATCTATTGCTGCAATATATATGAAAAGCCCCAAACACAGATTTCTTGAAACACTTCCCCAAACACAATACAAAGTGCTGAAATCCAACAGAACTAAAGGCAATAGGTATCTGAATAAAATAAATGTTCAGAGCCACCTCTAAACTGTAAGCTCTTTGGGCAAAATCTCCCATTAAATACCTGTAAAATACTTCTAAAATAACTAATACCTAGATTACAAGTTTTGAGCGCTATAGAGAAATTAACGAATGCAACAAAAGTTACGTTATTGCGTGCAATATGGTTGCGTTGAGCTCCATACCGCACACAATCAGAGCGCTGCTGAGATGTGCTCGTGCACGGTTTCCCCATAGACATCAATGGGGAGATAAAAATACTGTTTAAACCTAGCACCCTAACATAAACCCTATGTCTAAACACCCCTAATCTGCTGCCCCCAACATCGCTGACGCCTGCCTACAGTTATTAACCCCTAATCTGCCGCTCCCGATATCGCCGCTACCTAATTAAATTATTAACCCCTAATCTGCCACTCCCGATATCGCCGCCACTATACTACATTTATTAACCTCTAAACCGCCAGCCCCCCTCATCGCAACAAGCTAAATTAAACTATATTAACCCCTAAACCTAACCCTAACATAACCCTAACGTAACCATAGCCCTAATGTAACCCTAAACCTAACCCTAACACTCCTTAACTTTAACATAATAAAAATATAGCTAAATTAAAATGTACAATTATTAAATAAATAAACCTATTAACCCCTAAACCGCCAGCCCCCACATCGCAACAAGCTAAATTAAACTATATTAACCCCTAAACCTAACCCAAAACCTAACCCTAACCCCCCCTAACTTTAACATAATTAAATAAGATCTAAATTAAATTTACAATTATTAACTAAATAATTCCTATTTAAAACTAAATACATACTTACCGCTCGCTCCTCTCTCTCTCTAATGCCGGTAAGACGCTTGTGGCGCGAATCCTACGCCTATGTAAGTGTTCCTTGTATGATCTATCACTGCCCAAGTATAGGTGTTACTTTGTGTACTCCTGGGTGTGATAGATCGTACTTTTCTTACTGCCTTATTGTTATACCGCTGCTGAACTCTGCCTGTCTGACTACTCTGCCTCTTAACCCCTAAATTGCTGGATTGATTATTGCTGCTGAACTCTGCCTGATTACTCTGCCTCTTAACCCCTAAATTGCTGGATTAGTATAATGTTGCTGAGCCATGCCTGTCTAATTACTCTGCCTCTTAACCCCTAAATTGCTGGATTGATATACTGCTGCTGAATCCTGCATGTCTAAATGCTCTGCTTATTAACCCCTGTTGTTCTGGATTGCCTCTTTGTTGCCGAACCCTGCCTGCCTGACCATTCTAGTGGTTTGCCCTTGGACTGCTTTACTGTTGCCAAATCCTGCCTGCCTGCCTGACCATTTTAGTGGTGTGCCCTTGGACTGTTTTGCTGTTGCCAAACCCTGCCTGACCATTCTAGTGGTTTGTCCTTGGACCGCTCTGCCGTTGCCGCTGGGGACTGCCCTGCCTGTGGTGAGTGCCGCCTTCCTTATCTTACTAACTTTCTCTGCTCTGGGATTTTCCCTATCTTTCCGGCTTGACGCCAGGATAACAAGACTACTGGCCGAGTTCGGACTGATAGAGGAATATCCCATGAGCATTACATTATACTTGGGCCATGCAGCCAGATGAGGTGGCACGAGCTGTTTATCTTCAGGGACAGATGTTGGGAACCCATACCACACAGTTGCAGAATATGGATTCCAAACTAGAGGCTATTACCGCTCAACTCTCCTTACTAGTTACAGCGAGGGATACCGCTCCTGTTGTTTCACCACCAGCCCCTACTCCTAGTACTGTGACTTCTTCCTCTGCTTCTGGAAGTATACCCCGGATACCATTGCCTGACAAGTATGAAGGTACTACTGATTGCAGGGGCTTTCTAAACCAATGCAGGCTGCACTTCCGCAATGATCCTCACGCCTTTCAGTCTCACCAGTCAAGGGTCACCTTTATAATTTCCTTACTGAAAGACAAGGGGTCTCTCCCCTTTTGGAACAGAACGCTACACTCCTGCATGATGCTGATGAGTTCATTTCTGCTTTATCTTCTGTGTTTGGGGCTTCTGGCCTCTGCTGCAGAATATTCTCTCCTGGATCTCTGCCAGGGCAATAGAACTGTGGCAAAATTTGCCATTGAGTTTCGCACCTTGGCACTTGAAACCACTTGGGATGGCAGTGCTCTCAAGGCAGCCTTTCGGAGGGGTCTGCATGAACGCATCAAAGATGAACTCACTTATTGTGATATTCCTTCTTCTTTGGATGACTTTATAATGCTTTATATCAGTCTGGACTCTAGCTTTCAGGAGAGACAAGCCGAGAGAGACAGAACAAGGAGGGTCCTTCCCTCCCATCCTCCTGTTAGCAAAGCATCCGCTACCCCTTCAGCAGCTCCAGTTACCTCAGTGGAGGAACCCATGGATCTCTCCTCCTTCAAACCTTCAGAGTCTGAAAGACGGAGAAGGAGACTGAGACTATGCTTTTATTGTAGATCTAACTCCCACCAACTAAAGGACAGTGACATTCATCCGGGAAAAGCCAATGCTTAGGGGATAACACAGTGGTACCTCTAAGAATGATCTCTACTAAATCCCCTCACTCCTCTCAGATCCTGGTACCTGTTACCCTTACCTTCCTTCAGAATACTGTCCACACTCAAGCCTTCATTGATTCAGGGGCAGCTGGGAACTTCCTGGATCAATGTTTCATGATTCAAGCTGGCTTGCCTTTTCTGCAGAAAAGACATTGTCTCAAAATAACTACTCTGGATGGCACCCCCCTTGGTTCAGGCTTGATCCATTTTAAATCAGCACCCCTGACCCTGACTGTGGGGGTCCTTTACACCAAACAGCTACAGTTTGAGGTCATTCATTTCCCAGCAGAGCCTGTCATCCTTGGTCTTCATTGGCTTCGTATCCACAGCTCGACAGGGCTGAGGGACAACTGGCCTCCTGGGGTACCTCCTGTTTCCACTCCTGCCTTGCTAAAGATACTCCCCATATCCCCATAGCCAGTATACAGACTCCTTCTAACCTTCCTTCAGTATACATAGACTTTGCGGATGTGTTTGAGAAAAAAGCAGCCGACGTGCTGCCACCCCACCGTCCTTATGACTGCAAGATTGACCTCTTTCCCGGAGCCCCACTTCCTAAAGGAAAGACTTATCCACTCTCCAAAGCTGAAACCAAATCCATGGAGGAATACATCCAAGAAAACCTAGCTAAAGGTTTCATTCGCCCTTCCTCTTCTCCTGCTGGGGCAGGCTTCTTTTTTGTCAGTAAGAAGGATGGCGGGCTCAGGCCCTGCATTGACTACAGGGCCTTGAACAACATAACCATCAAGAATTGCTATCCCATACCATTAATCACCGAACTGTATGACTCACTCCAGGATGCTCGCTTTTTCACCAAATTGGACTTACGTGGGGCATACAATCTGATTCGTATCTTTTCAGGCCATGAATGGAAAACACAAGATCTGGGCATTACGAATACCTTGCAATGCCCTTTGGGCTGTGTAACGCCCCTGCAGTCTTCCAGGCATTTGTCAACACTGTCTTCCGTGACCTCCTTAACCGCACTGTCATTGTCTATCTGGATGACATCCTTGTTTTCTCTTCCAATTTGGAGGAACATCATAGACACATGAGACAGGTGCTTCTATGTCTCAGAGACAATTCTTTGGTAGCCAAGCTAGGAAAATGTGAGTTTGATCAAGTTCAGATCCAATTCCTTGGTTATGTCATCTCGAAGGAGGGTTTTGCCATGGATCCTGCTAAACTCACCGCAGTTCTGAAATAGCCTCAACCTACTTCTCTAAAAGAATTACAGAGGTTCTTGGGGTTCTCCAATTATTACAGCAAGTTTATAAAGAACTTTTCTCAAACAGACGCTCCTCTCACTGAATTAACAAAATGGAACAAAGACTCAAAACATTGGTCACCCGAAGCCATAAGTGCCTTCTCTAGTCTGAAAAAGGCTTTCTGTTTTGCTCCTGTGCTCCACCATCCTGATCCTGACCTACAGTTCACTATAGAGGTTGATGCCTCCGAAATAGGGGCTAGAGCGGTTCCTACACAAAGGGATCATTTGACTTCCAAGTCACACCCTGTAGCCTTTTTCTCTAAATGCTTTACTCCTGCTTAGAGGAACTACGATGTGGGTAATCGTGAACTCTTTGCCATTAAGATGGCTTTGACCAAATTGTGTCATTGGTTAGAGGGCACCGCCAATCCCATTCAGATTCTCACCGACCACAAGAATCTGACTTACCTAGAGACTGCTCATCGATTCAATCCTTGACAGGCCAGATGGGCCTTGTTCTTTTCCCGTTTTAACTTTGTGGTCTCTTATCTTCCTGGGACCAAGAACAAGAAGGCAGACGCCCTTTCCCATCAATTCCCTCACTCAAGTGACTCCTCTGAAGCTCCTATTGAACACATCATATTGTTAATATAGAATGCATTATTTAATATTGTGACAAATATATTTTTTTATTTCTTAATTTTTATTTGATACAATCATTCATATACAGTACCTATCCTCATCATACAAGATTTGAGTATATATAGTCAACACTGTTGTCTTATAAAGATTAACACCTAATATGACTTCTACTAATATTGTCCTGCTGGTGCTTTCATTAGTATTCCTGTAAGGGCCTTTTAAAAAGGACATTAGTTGAAATACCTTTTCTAAATATGTCAAAGTTGCTTAATGAAGCATTGTCAATTTTCAGTTAATTTAATATTTTTAAGGGTGCTAAACAATGCACAATAAAGAATGTTTTTAGAAACCAAATGATTTTCATCCAAAGAAAGACCAGACAGACCTAAAGTGGTCCCAACATCAAAAGATCCAAATATCAAGCTAACATCAGTATAGAATAGATCAGCATCTGCATCCACAATTCAACTGAATAAGGAATTTCCTACCCCATTTAGCAGAAGTACAGTAAAAAAAGACAACTGACAAAGAGGGTTGCAGTCTCTAAACCATTTATTTGAAAATAAAAAAGTGTAAACTAACTTTTACATGAGTCATAAAGTACAATGGAAGACTGGGAAAAGTACTGTTTAGTGACAAATCAAAATTGATCTTTTTTTTGGTTGCAATCACAAAGTTTATGTGAGGAGACAGAAGCACCAGTTTGTAAAACCTTCAATTAAATATGATGTATATAAATGAAGGAAAGTGTGGGGAGGCTTTGCCTATTCTGGAGTTGGTGACCTACACAAGATCAACTACACTCTTCTATTCTGTTCTGCATAGGCATGGCACCCCTTATAGTTTAAAGTTGTGGAGATAAGGTTTTTTTTGTTTTGTTTTAGCAGAACAATAGTCCTAAACACATAAAGAACCTGTATCAGGGAAGAGCAAGAAGAAATAATATTGCATTGCGTTTTTATCCACAATGACCTTAACATTATATGGTGAAAATTAAGCTGCACCAACCAAGACAAGTGTGTCTGAAACTTGAAATTAAGAGATAGACACTCACAGAAAAGAGGGACAACACATTACACAGAAAATCCAAATTTTAGGGTGATCCAATGCAAAGGCAAAGATGCTGAGCTACATCCATTCCCCAAAGGATTAACCTGAGAAAACACTTCAGAAGTGCTATTAATAATGAAGGAAGTAAATTCCACACTGACGGAAACAGAAGGACAGCTTTGTATAAACAGTTTCATTAGGAACTTTACATGTACATGCATTCTCTATCATTTTGATTAAACATTTGAAATGTTTTTCTTTTTAGATCTAGCATCATAAAATTACAAATAGTGAGATAGTATGCAATAGAGTAATTTTAGTTTTAAATGCTATAATAATATTTATAATCATATTTAACTTACACCAATGGTGTAACATAGAAGAAATAATGAAATGTTATTGCAGAAGGATTTGATTTTCCTAATTTGTTTATAATTTATTTATCAATAAAATTTTAGCATATTTTAAGTGTCTTTTTAAATGGCATATTTATTTTATTACATTTTTTTTTTGTTCTTCAATTTTCAGCCTAGGCAAGCTGCCATCGGGTATATATATAGCAAAATGAGAACATATTTGGAATTAAGTAAGTTTAGATTTTCTGGTCTTAGTGTATATTTATTACTATTGGTAAAAACTGCTTTAGATTTTTTTTTTTTTTTATGTATTAGTATGCCAAATATATCCTAAAGAAATTTTTTATGGCATCTATATATAAAAAAAAAGCCATAAAAAGTTGTAATGTAGAATTCAGGAACACATTAACTAAATCCTACTATTTTGCAAAAAAAAATAAAAAAAAAAATCGCAAAACAGCTAAGCTTAGCAAGATTTACCTTTTGATGTAGCCAGATCAAGCATCTATTCTTTGGTATGTTCAGTTTATGCACTTTTTAGTAATGAGACTTTGTGTCTTTATGATCTTTGTGATTTCCTGTATTTAATGTGATGAAATAAATAAATCAACATCTGGAACATAAGCTTTTAGTTCTACTAGTGTAGAGTAAATAAAATTCTTTCATGTAAATCAAGACAAATAAAAGCAAGGGCATGGAATGCATTTTAAAGAGTGGAAAATAATTTCCTGACATTGCTATTCATATCCACAAAAAGCTCACCTTCCAGTTGTATCTCTTTTTATAATATACAGTTGAATTTAATTATCCTTAGTATTAAAGAGACATAAAAATCACAATTGAAATGCACATGAATGTATATCAATTTGAATAGAAGCAATATATGTGTATTACTAAAAACACTTCTAGTAAAATGTATAACTCTTTAATTGACAGCTTTCACTGTGTGCACAGCATATCTAAATATGCCTTGAGCACATGTCTTAAAACATAGCTTCTGCCACATAACTAGCACAGTAATTGCTATCGGCTAGATGACAAGTTTTGAGCAACGGCTATACTGCTGAAAAATTGGCCATTGTGCGTGGTACGAGTTAAAATTGCTATACCTCAAGCATTTTAGCCTGTAACGCAACGTCCATCCCGCACTCAAAAAAATTACGCTTGAGTGCGGGATTTTCCATAGCGCCATATAACAGGTTGTGTGGTCAGGCTAAAATGCTTGCATTACAGCCTATACTGACATGATCCATTCTGCCATCTGAAACCAGTAGTTATGGATTTTGCAAAACAAAAATGTTTCATAAAACTCATAAATAAATTGTTACAAAGTACACAAACACCCATAAACTACCTATTAACCCCTAAACCACCGCCTTCCTGCATTCCAAACACAATATTAAATGTATTAACCCCTAATCTTCCGCCCACCTACATTGCGACTATTAAACCTATTAACCCTTAATCGGCCACTCCCCAACATCGCCAACACTAAATTAACCTATTAACCCCTAAACCTCCAGCCCCCCATATCATCAATAATAAACTAAACCTATTAAACCCTAAACCGCCGGCCCCCCACATCACAAAACACTAAATTAAACTATTAACCCCTAAACCTAACACCCCCTAACTTTAAATTAAAATTACAATATAACTATCTTTAAATAAATAAAAACTTGCCTGTGAAATAAAAAAAAAATTAGTTTAAACTATAAATTAACCTAACATAACTATTCTAATAAAATTTAAAAAAAATACCAATTAAAAATCCTAAATTACTTGATTAAAAAACCTAACACTACGAAAAATTAAAAACCTAAATTACAAATTTATAAAAAAACATACAACAAAATTTTTTTAAAAATCTTACGGCTAGATTACGAGTCTTTCGTTATGAGCTGTGCAGTGCTAACAAGCTGTTTTTTCTCATGCTCACATACCTGCAACGCTGGTATTACGGGTTTTTACAAATCCAGCGTTAACAGGCAAGAAGTGAGCATAGAGCAAAATTGAGCTCCATACCTCACTCCAATACCAGTGCTGCTTAAGTCAGCGGTGAGCTGGTCATAAATGCTTGTGCACGATTTCCCCATAGACATCAATGGGGAGAGCCGTCTTAAAAAAAGTCTAACACCTGCAAAAAAGCTGTGTAACGCAGCCCCATTGATTCCTATGGGGAAACACATTTTATGTTTACACCTAACACCCTAACATGAACCCTGAGTCTAAACACCCCTAATCTTACACTTATTAACCCCTAATCTGCTGCCCCCAACATCGCCGACACCTACATTATATTTATTAACCCCTAATCTGCCGCTCCGGACATCGCCGCCACCTACATTATACTTATTAACCCCTAATCTGCTGTCCCCAACATCGCCGCCACCTACATTAAATTTATTAACCCCTAATCTCCCTCCCCCAATGTCGCCGCAACCTACCTACATTTATTAACCCTTAATCTGCCGCCCCCAACGTCGCCACCAATATATTAAATGTATTAACCCCTAAATCTATGTCTAACCCTAACACCCCCTAACTTAAATATAATTTAAATAAATCTAAATAAAAATTACTATCATTAACTAAATGATTCCTATTTAAAACCAAATACTTACCTATAAAATAAACCCTAAGCTAGCTACAATATAACTAGTAGTTACATTGTAACTAGCTTAGGGTTTATTTTTATTTTACAGGCAAGTTTGTATTTATTTTAACTAAGTACAATAGTTATTAAATAGTTATTAACTATTTAATAACTACCTAGCTAAAATAAATACAAATTTACCTGTAAAATAAAACCTAACCTATGTTACAATAACACCTAACACTACAATTAAATAAATTACCTACATTAAATACAATTAAATAAATTAAATTAAATTAGCTAAATCACACAAAAACAAACACTAAATTATAGAAAATAAAAAACAAATTACAGATCTTTAAATTTATTACACCTAATCTAAGAGCCCTATCAAAATAAAAAAAGACTCCCCAAAATAAAAAAAACCCTAGCCTAAACTACTAATAGCCCATAAAAGGGCCTTTCTCTTGTTAAGTGTATCCAGTCCACGGATCATCCATTACTTATGGGATATTAACTCCTCCCCAACAGGAAGTGCAAGAGGATTCACCCAGCAGAGCTGCTATATAGCTCCTCCCCTAACTGCCATTACCAGTCATTCTCTTGCACCCAACGAATAGATAGGATGTGTGAGAGGACTGTGGTGATTATACTTAGTTTCATACCTTCAATCAAAAGTTTGTTATTTTATAATAGCACCGGAGTGTGTTATTCCTTCTCTGGTAGAATTTGAAGAAGAATCTACCTGAGTTTTTCTATGATTTTAGCCGGAGTAGTTAAGATCATATTGCTGTTTCTCGGCCATCTGAGGAGAAGTAAACTTCAGATCAGGGGACAGCGGGCAGATTAATCTGCAAAGAGGTATGTAGCAGCTTATTATTTTCTGACAATGGAATTGATGAGAAAATTCTGCCATACCGATATAATGTAAACTCAGCCTTAAATGCAGTAGCAGCAACTGGTATCAGGCTGTCATGTATGTATATTTTACACTTCAGTATTCTGGGGAATGGCACTTCACTGGAATTATACTGTATGCATAAAACTTTAGCCTAATTTGCAGGGACTAGCAACAGGCTTTTTAATAACACTCAATTTATTAATGTTAAACGTTTTTTGCTGGCATGTAAAATCGTTTAATTTTCTGAGGTACTGGGTGAAAAAATGTTTTGGGCACTATTTTTTTCCACTTGGCAGTCGTTTTATTTAATTTATGACAGTTTACTGATCTCTCTCACTGTTATGTGTGAGGGGGAGGGACCTTTTTTGGTGCTTTTGCTACGCATCAAAAAATTCAGTCAGAAGTTTATTGTCTTCCCTGCATGATCCGGTTCATCTCTACAGAACTCAGGGGTCTTCAAAACTTGTTTTGAGGGAGGTAATCACTCACAGCAGAGCTGTGAGATTGTAGTTGACTGTGATAAAAAAACGTTTATTTCTGTATTATTTTTTTTTTTTTTTTTTTTTTTTTCTGCTATCAGGGTTAGTTATCCTTTGCTAATGGGAGCAATCCTTTGCTAAAATTGTGTTTTTTACAAAGATTTGATGCTATAACTTTTCAGTTTATTAATTTTCAACTGTCATAACTTTTTCTGTGCTTCTTATAGGCACAGTACGTTTTCATATTATAGTAAATTACTTGAAAAGTATTTCCAAGTTGCTAGTTTATTTGCTAGTGTGTTAAACATGTCTGATTCAGGGGAAGATATCTGTGCTATATGTGCTAAAGCCAAAGTGGAGCCCAATAGAAATTTATGTACTAACTTTATTGATGCTACTTTAAATAAAAGTCAATCTGTACAAATTGAACATATTTCACCAAACAACGAGGGGAGAGTTATGCCGACTAACTCGCCTCACGTGTCAGTACCTGCATCTCCCGCTCGGGAGGTGCGTGATATTGTAGCGCCGAGTACATCTGGGCAGCCATTACAAATCACATTACAGGATATGGCTACTGTTATGACTGAAGTTTTGGCTAAATTACCAGAACTAAGAGGTAAGCGTGATCACTCTGGGGTGAGAACAGAGTGCGCTGATAATATTAGGGCCATGTCAGACACTGCGTCACAATTTGCAGAACATGAGGACGGAGAGCTTCATTCTGCGGGTGACGGTTCTGATCCAAACAAACTGAATTCAGATATTTCAAATTTTAAATTTAAGCTGGAAAACCTCCGTGTATTACTAGGGGAGGTGTTAGCGGCTCTGAATGATTGTAACACAGTTGCAATACCAGAGAAAATGTGTAGGTTGGATAAATATTTTGCGGTACCGGCGAGTACTGACGTTTTTCCTATACCTAAGAGACTTACTGAAATTGTTACTAAGGAGTGGGATAGACCCGGTGTGCCGTTCTCACCCCCTCCGATATTTAGAAAGATGTTTCCAATAGACGCCACCACACGGGACTTATGGCAAACGGTCCCTAAGGTGGAGGGAGCAGTTTCTACTTTAGCTAAGCGTACCACTATCCCGGTGGAGGATAGCTGTGTCTTTTCAGATCCAATGGATAAAAAGTTAGAGGGTTACCTTAAGAAAATGTTTGTTCAACAAGGTTTTATATTGCAACCTCTTGCATGCATTGTGCCTGTCACGGCTGCAGCAGCATTTTGGTTTGAGTCTCTGGAAGAGACACTTGAATCAGCTCCATTAGATGAGATTACACACAAGCTTAAAGCCCTTAAGTTAGCTAACTCATTTATTTCAGATGCCGTAGTACATTTAACTAAACTTACGGCTAAGAATTCCGGATTCGCCATTCAGGCACGCAGAGCACTGTGGCTAAAATCCTGGTCAGCTGACGTTACTTCTAAATCTAAATTGCTTAATATACCTTTCAAAGGGCAGACCTTATTCGGGCCCGGGTTGAAAGAAATTATTGCTGACATTACAGGAGGTAAAGGCCATGCCCTGCCTCAAGACAGAGCCAAACCTAAGGCTAGACAGTCTAATTTTCGTTCCTTTCGTAATTTCAAAGCAGGAGCAGCATCAACTTCCTCTGCACCAAAACAGGAAGGAGCTGTTGCTCGCTACAGACAAGGCTGGAGACCTAACCAGTCCTGGAACAAGGGCAAGCAGGCCAGGAAACCTGCTGCTGCCCCTAAGACAGCATGAATCGAGGGCCCCCGATCCGGGAACGGATCTAGTGGGGGGCAGACTTTCTCTCTTCGCCCAGGCTTGGGCAAGAGATGTCCAGGATCCCTGGGCGTTAGAGATCATATCTCAGGGATACCTTCTAGACTTCAAATTCTCTCCCCCAAGAGGGAGATTTCATCTGTCAAGGTTGTCAACAAACCAAATAAAGAAAGAGGTGTTTCTACGCTGCGTACAAGATCTTTTATTAATGGGAGTGATCCATCCGGTTCCGCGGTCGGAACAAGGACAAGGGTTTTACTCAAATCTGTTTGTGGTTCCCAAAAAAGAGGGAACTTTCAGGCCAATCTTGGATTTAAAGATCCTAAACAAATTCCTAAGAGTTCCATCGTTCAAAATGGAAACTATTCGGACAATTTTACCCATGATCCAAAAGGGTCAGTACATGACCACAGTGGATTTAAAGGATGCTTACCTTCACATACCGATTCACAAAGATCATTACCGGTATCTAAGGTTTGCCTTTCTAGACAGGCATTACCAGTTTGTAGCTCTTCCATTCGGATTGGCTACGGCTCCGAGAATCTTCACAAAGGTTCTGGGTGCTCTTCTGGCGGTACTAAGACCGCGAGGAATTGCGGTAGCTCCGTACCTAGACGACATTCTGATACAAGCTTCAAGCTTTCAAACTGCCAAGTCTCATACAGAGTTAGTACTGGCATTTCTAAGGTCGCATGGATGGAAGGTGAACGAAAAGAAGAGTTCTCTCTTTCCACTCACAAGAGTTCCCTTCTTGGGGACTCTTATAGATTCTGTAGAAATGAAGATTTACCTGACAGAAGACAGGTTAACAAAGCTTCAAAATGCATGCCGTGTCCTTCATTCCATTCAACACCCGTCAGTAGCTCAATGCATGGAGGTGATCGGCTTAATGGTAGCAGCAATGGACATAGTACCCTTTGCACGTCTACATCTCAGACCGCTGCAATTGTGCATGCTAAGTCAGTGGAATGGGGATTACTCAGACTTGTCCCCTACTCTGAATCAAGAGACCAGAAATTCTCTTCTATGGTGGCTTTCTCGGCCACATCTGTCCAGGGGGATGCCATTCAGCAGGCCGGACTGGACAATTGTAACAACAGACGCCAGCCTACTAGGTTGGGGCGCTGTCTGGAATTCTCTGAAGGCTCAGGGACAATGGAATCAGGAGGAGAGTCTCCTACCAATAAACATTCTGGAATTGAGAGCAGTTCTCAATGCCCTTCTGGCTTGGCCCCAGTTAACAACTCGGGGGTTCATCAGGTTTCAGTCGGACAACATCACGACTGTAGCTTACATCAACCATCAGGGAGGGACAAGAAGCTCCCTAGCAATGATGGAAGTATCAAAGATAATTCGCTGGGCAGAGTCTCACTCTTGCCACCTGTCAGCAATCCACATCCCGGGAGTGGAGAACTGGGAGGCGGATTTCTTAAGTCGTCAGACTTTTCATCCGGGGGAGTGGGAACTTCATCCGGAGGTCTTTGCCCAAATATTTCGACGTTGGGGCAAACCAGAGATAGATCTCATGGCGTCTCGACAGAACGCCAAGCTTCCTCGTTACGGGTCCAGATCCAGGGATCCGGGAGCGGTTCTGATAGATGCTTTGACAGCACCTTGGACCTTCGGGATGGCTTATGTGTTTCCACCCTTCCCGATGCTTCCTCGATTGATTGCCAGAATCAAACAGGAGAGAGCATCAGTGATTCTAATAATGCCTGCATGGCCACGCAGGACTTGGTATGCAGATCTAGTGGACATGTCATCCTGTCCACCTTGGTCGCTACCTCTGAAACAGGACCTTCTGATCCAGGGTCCCTTCAAACATCAAAATCTAATTTCTCTGAAGCTGACTGCTTGGAAATTGAACGCTTGATTTTATCAAAACGTGGTTTTTCTGAGTCAGTTATTGATACCTTAATACAGGCTAGGAAGCCTGTTACCAGAAAGATTTACCATAAGATATGGCGCAAATACTTATATTGGTGCGAATCCAAGAGTTACTCATGGAGTAAGGTTAGGATTCCAAGGATATTGTCTTTTCTACAAGAAGGTTTAGAAAAGGGTTTATCCGCTAGTTCCTTAAAGGGACAGATTTCAGCTCTGTCCATTCTTTTACACAAACGTCTGTCAGAAGTTCCGGACGTTCAAGCTTTTTGTCAGGCTTTAGCTAGGATCAAGCCTGTGTTTAAAACTGTTGCTCCACCATGGAGTTTGAACTTAGTTCTTAATGTTTTACAGGGGGTTCCGTTTGAACCCCTTCATTCCATTGATATCAAGTTGTTATCTTGGAAAGTTCTGTTTTTAATGGCGATTTCCTCGGCTCGAAGAGTCTCTGAGTTATCTGCCTTACATTGTGATTCTCCTTATCTGATTTTTCATTCAGACAAGGTAGTTCTGCGTACTAAACCTGGGTTCCTACCTAAGGTGGTCACTAACAGGAATATCAATCAAGAGATTGTGGTTACATCTTTGTGTCCTAATCCTTCTTCGAAAAAGGAATGTCTGCTACACAATCTAGATGTAGTCCGTGCCCTGAAATTTTATCTACAGGCAACTAAGGATTTTCGACAAACGTCTTCCCTGTTTGTCGTTTATTCTGGTCAGAGGAGAGGTCAAAAAGCTTCGGCTACCTCTCTCTCCTTTTGGCTTCGTAGCATAATACGGTTAGCCTATGAGACTGCTGGACAGCAGCCTCCTGAAAGAATTACAGCACATTCTACTAGAGCTGTGGCTTCCACTTGGGCCTTTAAGAATGAGGCTTCTGTTGAACAGATTTGCAAGGCTGCAACTTGGTCTTCTCTTCATACTTTTTCCAAATTTTACAAATTTGACACTTTTGCTTCCTCGGAGGCTGTTTTTGGGAGAAAGGTTCTTCAGGCAGTGGTTCCTTCCGTATAAAGAGCCTGCCTGTCCCTCCCGTCATCCGTGTACTTTAGCTTTGGTATTGGTATCCCATAAGTAATGGATGATCCGTGGACTGGATACACTTAACAAGAGAAAACATAATTTATGCTTACCTGATAAATTTATTTCTCTTGTAGTGTATCCAGTCCACGGCCCGCCCTGTCACTTTAAGGTAGGTAATTTTTCCATTAAACTACAGTCACCACTGTACCCTATGGTTTTCCTTTCTCTGCATGTTTTCGGTCGAATGACTGTTAATGGCAGTTAGGGGAGGAGCTATATAGCAGCTCTGCTGGGTGAATCCTCTTGCACTTCCTGTTGGGGAGGAGTTAATATCCCATAAGTAATGGATGATCCGTGGACTGGATACACTACAAGAGAAATAAATTTATCAGGTAAGCATAAATTATGTTTTTTCAGGGCATTGCCTCAAAGAAATCAGCTCTTTTACCTGTAAAAAAAATACAAACAACCCCCCAACAATAAAACCCACCACGCACACAACCAACCCCCCAAATAAAAGCCTAACTAAATAAAACTAAGCTCCCCATTGCCCTGAAAAGGGCATTTGGATGGGCATTGCCCTTAAAAGGGCATTTAGCTCTATTGCTGCCCAAAGCCCTAACCTAAAAAATAAACCCACTCAATACACCCTTAAAAAATCCTAACACTAACCCCCGAAGATTCACTTACCGGGAGAAGTCTTCATCCAAACGGCAAGATGTCCTAAACGAATCCAGCAGAAGTGGTCCTCCAGACGGGCAGAAGTGGTCCTCCAGACGGGCAGAAGTCTTCATCCAGATGGCATCTTCTATCTTCATCCTTCCGACGCGGCTCCATCTTCAAGACATCCGGTGCAGAGCATCCTCTTCAAACGACGTCTTCTTCGGAATTAATATCACTTTAAGTGACGTCATCCAAGATGGCGTCCCTTAGATTCTGATTGGCTGATAGAATTCTATCAGCCAATCGGAATTAAGGTAGAAAAATTCCTATTGGCTGATGCAATAGGCACCCTGTTTAGTGCAAAACTTGTAATCTAGATGTATGTGAGCAATTTTTATAATCAGTGACAAATACATGCCACTGACAGTTCTCTAAGGATATACAGGGTGTGTGTACATATGTTTCATGCACAATAAAAATGACCACTAAAACATTTACAAGAATAAGTTTTGCTAATACATGTTAATTTCATAAATGATTCAATACAAACTGCAATGCATTCATCTGCATTTCAAATTTGACATTTATGTCACTTTAAGGGTTACAAAATAACATCCATTAGATAAAGTAAAAAATTAATTAAGAAAATTTAATAAAAATGTGATACTTTTTTGGGAAGGGAACATGCATATATATTCCTAGTTTACAGGTGGAGTACAATTATTACTGTGAATATTTTTACTGCCAGAACCCATCTTACAAGTCTTCCTTGAACACAAACAGCACGGGTTTGCTTGCAGGAACTAGCAGGAATTAATGCTCCAGGGTCCAAGTTCAGCGGGAACACATGAAAATGGGGTTCCTGCACTATTTTTGCAGGTGGAACTAAGTTCCCCCTGGATAGAGAACAGAAATGCTTTAGTAAACACTGCTGCTGCTGGTGGGAGTAGCTGGAGCACAGTCTGGTTAGAGGGATAGTGAGATCCTCTAGTAATGGGCAGTACCACTGTCTACAATACACTAAATGCAACCTGTCAGCGGGCCTCCCGTGTGATCACCCTACGCTGTGTGGAACACAGGATGCTTACATTTCTGTGTGGCTTGCTCTGGGGTTATTAAGCTCTCCTCAGCAGAAATAGGACTATTGCACCTTAAGTGGGTGAGTTAGGAGGAAGGAGGATGTGAGGAACTGAAGCTAAGCTTGCTTTGCACGATGTGAGTTAAAAAGTATCGACACCCTGGATATTGAAATTCCCGACAGGAGCTGTCAATCTCCCCGGAAGATTGAAATTCTCCACCTAAGAGGTGGAAAACAGGGCAGGAAAGTAGCATCTTGATAAATCCTGACTGCAGGTTTGCTCGTGCAAACCTGCAATCAAAGGGGAGAAACTGGCTTGATAAATTGAGTCCTAAACAACAGGCGTTCATGTGTGCCTAGTTAAGTTATTTTAATGTTGTTTTAAAAAAGTTTTTCCCCAAACAAAAAATAAGCACATCAAGAAGGAAAGAGTCAATCCTTCAAGCTTCCTGCTTTCTGTCTGATTGGAATTCCTTTAAGTTTTTCCAGAGATAGCTGAGATGAGGTTTGCAAGAGTAATACATGTGTACACAAAGGAAAAAAGTCCTTGCAATTAAATATGTTTGTGAAACATCTTGTAGTAGGATAAGACCAGTTGCTTTATTTTATACACCAATAGAACGTGCAGTCTTTTTATTTATGTTGGTGTCTGTATGTCTATCAATTTATAGTCAGCAGGTCAGATTACCTGCAGAATGCTGATCTGTCCAATATAAGGTATTTGCTTCTGATTCATCCATACCAGTTTCATCCCAAAGTAAAAGTTGACCAGTTTTGCTTTTAATGTTACTGTGCCGTTATGCCTTTTGCTTCTTCTGCCATTGTTACTTGCTTCACATTTTCTTGGTATACCTGTTAATGGTAAAAAAGGACATTGTGACCATAATTTTACTTTAAAGGGACAGTCAAGTCCAAAAAAAACTTTCAGGATTTAAATAGGGAATGTAATTTTAAACAACTTTACAGTTTACTTTTGTCACCAATATTGCTTTGTTCTCTTGGTATTCTTAGTTGAAAGTTAATTCTAGGGGGTTCATATGCTAATTTCTTAGACCTTGAAGACTGCCTCTAATCTGAATGCATTTTGATCACAAGATGGCATTAGTTCATGTTTTTCATATAGATAACATTGAGCTCATGCACGTGAAGTTACCCTGGAGTGAGCACTGATTGGCTAAAATGCAAGTTTGTCAAAATAACTGAAATAAGGGGGCAGTTTGCAGAGGCTTAGATACAAGGTAATCACAGAGGTAAAATGTGTATTTCTATAACAGTGTTGCCTATGCAAAACTGGGTAATTGGTAATAAAGAGATTATCTTTCTTTTTAAACAACAAAATGTCTGGTGTTGACTGTCCCTTTAAATCACATTATCATTGTTTCTTACTGCAGAGTGAGTGCACACACAAACCTTATCAAGATCATGATATAAGATGTCTACATTACAGAGCCTTACACATCCTGAGAGCCAGGGAGTAAAATCTCCTAAAATTATATTAAGGCTCTAAACTTTTTGGATTGTTCAACATCATCTATCTACAAATGTACCTTCATGTGTTCTAAAAAGTGTGTCTTGCTTCTCAGTATTCAGTATCAGTTTAATCCAAAATTACAAATACAATTTCATCCCTGCCATGTAAAAATTTAACCATGGGTGGCCCAAAGGCAACTATTCATCCCTTCATTAGTTTTAATTAGCTTTCATTAACCAGTGTATAGTGTGTGTGTGTATAAAACAATATTAATTGTGAGGGGGATGGAAGTCTTGGTGAGTTCCCACACTTTTTTTGTAGGACTTGACCCCTGTAATGCTCCCTATATTTTTAATGTTGAGCACAAAGTAGAAACTCATGGTTAATCAATGTACTTGAGTAATAACCAGATAACAAAGTGAGAAGTTCTGGTAAAGCCATGATGAATGTCCATACAGGACTTCAGAAAAATTCCTCTTAGGTTTTTCTTATTTGTAAATGTACTTAAAGGACCAGTGAATACAGTAGATTTGCATAATCAATAAATGCAAGTTTAATAGACAATGCTATAGCACATAGGGGCCGATTTATCATATGTCTGGCGGACATGATCGGCTATAGCGGATCATGTCCGCCAGACATCGATAAATGCCGACAGCATACCCTGTCTCAATTTATCATTGCACAAGCAATCATTGTGCAATACCGCCCCCTGCAGATTCACGGCCAATCGGCCGCTAGCAGGGGGTGTCAATCAACCCGATCGTATGTGATCCGGCGGATTGATGTCCGCAGCCTCAGAGGCGGGGACAAGTTAAGAAGCAGCAGTCTTAAAGGGACACTGTACCAAAAAAAAATATTTTGTAATTCAGAAAGAGCATGCAATTTTAAGCAACTTTCTAATTTACTCCTATTATCAATTTTTCTTTCTTTTGCTATCTTTATTTGAAAAAGAAGACATCTAAGCTTGTTATGGGTTTAGTACTCTGGACAGCACTTTTTTATTGGTGAATGAATTTATCCACCAATCAGCAAGGACAACCCAGGTTGTTCACCAAAAATGGGCCGGCATCTAAACTTACATTTTTGCGTTTCAAATAAAGATACCAAGAGAAAGAAGAAAATTTGATAAAAGGAGTAAATTAGAAAGTTGCTTAAAATGTCATGCTCAATCTGAATTACGAAAGAAAAAATTTGGGTACAGTGTCCCTTTAAGACCGCTGCGTCTTAACTCCTGTTTCCAGCAAGCCTGAAGGCTCACTCAGAAACAGGTACATTAAGGGCCATTCAGTTGTTTAAAATGACATGCTCTATATGAATCATGAAAGTTTAATTTTGACTTGAGTGTCCCTTTAAATGGACAAGGTGCTGTAAAATTAATTTGTCCTTGATGTGTTTACAATAAATTGTTATAACAGTTGCAGAGTTTGAAAATCTATGGGAAATTGTTACCTTATTTGAGCTTTGTCCAGCTGTCTCTTAAAGGGACACTGTACCCAAAAATTTTCTTTCGTGATTCAGATTGAGCATGAAATTTTAAGCAACTTTCTAATTTACTCCTATTATCAAATTTTCTTCATTCTCTTGGTATCTTTATTTGAAATGCAAGAATGTAAGTTTAGATGCCGGCCCATTTTTGGTGAACAACCTGGGTTGTCCTTGCTGATTGGTGGATAAATTCATCCACCAATAAAAAAAGTGCTGTCCAGAGTACTCAAACCAAAAAAAGCTTAGATGCCTTCTTTTTCAAATAATGATAGCAAGAGAATGAAGAAAAATTGATAATAGGAGTAAATTAGAAAGTTGCTTAAAATTGCATGCTCTATCTGAATCACAAAAGAAAAAAATTGGGTTCAGTGTCCCTTTAAGAAAAAATCCTTGTCTCCTGATTTGTGAGATTATCCTTATCACTACCCACAGACCACCAGACACACCCAGGAAATGCTCACTAGGTCAGCCACAAATCCATCCTGTCACAGCTCCGTCCATGAAATAGTGACAGCCCCAACCTCCTTGTAGCAAACACAAAACCTCAAATACTGGGAGTTGTGCTTACGTCTGGGTGGGAAAGATAGTTCTGTATCTGAAATAGCTGGTTATAATACTTGAACCCCCACCCATAATTCACATTTCAATACCTAACGTTTGGCATTTGTGTGTATTAAATGAGATAAGATAAACAGATCTGATCTACATTTAAATGCTCATATTCTTGAGAACTATGGGGGGTGCTATTTCAAATACACAAATAAACTTGAAGGAACAACTCTACATACATGTAATACTCTGCAGCAGGTATAACAAGTAATTGGAAACACATAAAGGGGGAACATTTACAATACAGTGTCCCTTTAAGTAGAAGAAATTCAAAAGCATGCAAAGTGCATATGTGTATAATGAAGCCTTAAAGGGACACTGAACCCAATTTTTTTCTTTTGTGATTCAGATAGAACATGCAATTTTAAGCAACTTTCTAATTTACTCCTATTAGCAATTTTTCTTTGTTCTCTTGCTATCTTTATTTGAAAAAGAAGGCATCTAAGTTTCTTGTTTGTTTCAGTAAACTGGACAGCACTTTTTTATTGGTTGATCAATTTATCCTCCAATCAGCAAGGACAACCCAGGTTGTTCACCAAAAATGGGCCGGTATCTAAACTTACATTCTTGCAGTTCAAATAAAGATACTAAGAGAATGAAGAAAATTTGATAATAGGAGTAAATTAGAAAGTTGTTTAAAATGTCATGCTCTATCTGAATCACAAAAGAAAAAATTTGGGTACAGTGTCCCTTTAATAGTTTAATGGAAAGATCTTTTTTTCATGTTGGATCTGCTTATAAGGAGAGCAATGGATGAAGAATTATATAACTGTTAAATGTAGACAGAACAAAGTTATATGAGAAAAATTGTGAGATAAAATTCCAGGATATTTTTCTTTTGCTTTTGCTTCAAAGTGGAAAATAATTGTTAAGAAAACATAAAACAATTATGTTAGGACAATTAAACAACCAGGCTTAAAAGAAGGAAACCAATACTCTGGATAAATTGCAGATATTCTGTTTTCTTAAAGGAAAAAAAAAAAGTGCCAAATGTAAACTCAACAAAAACTCAACTACTGAAGTCAACAGAAATAGTGCCCATTCTACTTTTTAAAGATTTATTTTGCTCTATAACTATAGCAATTTAACCCCTTTACTACCGGGAACTTGCCCAAGTACTGGAGAATTAACATTTTTGCTATCACTGATTAAAATGAAATATAAATTTTTATGTACCTATGAAAACTATATATATATTTAAAGTAGACAACCCAAGGTATTGATCTAGGCCCATTTTGGTATATTTGATGCCACTATTTGACCTCCAGATACGATCATATAAAAAAAATCGTTAACTTTTTTGCAAACTTTGGGTTTCACACTGATATTATTTACACACAACTACTGCAGTCATATGACAAATGGTTATAAAATCTTCTCTAGTATACCATTTGTTCAGAAGAAGCAGACATTTATTGTTTTGCCACTGTTTTTTTGGCAATTAAAAATGCTGCTAATCGCACCTGCGGACCTTATGTGAAATTCCTGGCAGAAAAGGTGTTAATCAATTAGTAAGGTTGTAAACCTGTAAGGTTAATTTGTTATGCAGAGTAGCGATTACTCACCCACCTTACACCTCCCACTCCCTGATACTTACCTGATCCCTCCCAAAAAGATCTCTTCCCTCCCTCACCCTCCACTGGTCACCACCATCTTAGTTACTGGCAGGAGGTCTGTCAGTATGCAGTTTAGGGATTTTTCTTTTTGTTTTTAACCTTTTTTATTCTTTTGTTCTCAGTGTAGTGATCCCTCCTCAACCCACCCACCTCTCTGATCCCTCTATCCTAATAGTGGCGGCCATCCTAGGTACTGGCAGCTCCACTTGTAATCTACCTAGGGTTGCCATCTCAGCCATGTTTTCCTGGACACTTATGAGTTACACATGCTGCAGGGTGTGCAGAGGGCAACATGCATTGAATACCTGGACAGCACTAATCATGTTCCTCCCTTTACACCCTGCAACATGTGTAACTCATAAGTGTCCAGGAAAACATGGCCGAGGTGGCAACCCTAAATCTATCCCAAGGTGTTTAGCTTTTGTTTTTTAAAATTGTTCTTCCATTTTCTATTTCTTCCCCTTAATAAAATATAAAATTAAATTAAAATTATAGCTTTGGGAATGGTATCTTGGAATGTAGGAGATATAACGTCCCTTACAAATGCAAAACCTGTTCTTAAACATGTAAATAATATATAGACAGATATAACTGTTAAATAAACACTTTAATTAAAACAAAATATTAACATTGTTGAAAGGAAATTAGGTAAAAAAATATAATTACTCCATATGATAGGAGAGCAAAAGTAGTAGCAATTTTATTTAAAACAAATAAATATTTTAACCAGCACTACTAAAGGGTTAGAATAAGAGAACAGATTTGAATATAGATGCAAGAACAGGAGGAAAAACAATAGTATGGGGAGTAGTAACCATGCAACTGTAGTTCTACCCAGCAGTATGTTGAGTAGTAACTATGCCACTGTAGTTATACCCAGCAGTATGGTGAGTAGTAACCATGCCACTGTAGTAACCATGCCACTGTAGTTATACCCAGCAGTATGGCGAGTAGTAACCATGCCACTGTAGTTCTACCCAGCAGTATGGTGAGTAGTAACCATGCAACTGTAGTTATACCCAGCAGTATGGTGAGTAGTAGCCATGCCACTGTAGTTATACCCAGCAGTATGTTGAGTAGTAACTATGCCACTGTAGTTATACCTAGCAGTATGATGAGTAGTAACCATGCAACTGTAGTTATACCCAGCAGTGTGGTGAATAGTAACCATGCCACTGTAGTTATACCCAGAAGTATGGTGAATAGTAACCATGCCACTGTACTTATACCCAGCAGTATGGTGAGTAGTAACCATGCCACTGTAGTTATACCCAGCAGTATGGTGAGTAGTAACCATGCCACTGTAGTTCTACCCAGCAGTATGGTGAGTAGTAACCATGCAACTGTAGTTATACCCAGCAGTATGGTGAGTAGTAACCATGCCACTGTAGTTCTACCCAGCAGTATGGTGAGTAGTAACCATGCAACTGTAGTTATACCCAGCAGTATGGTGAGTAGTAGCCATGCCACTGTAGTTATACCCAGCAGTATGTTGAGTAGTAACTATGCCACTGTAGTTATACCTAGCAGTATGATGAGTAGTAACCATGCAACTGTAGTTATACCCAGCAGTGTGGTGAATAGTAACCATGCCACTGTAGTTATACCCAGCAGTATGGTGAGTAGTAACCATGCGACTGTAGTTATACCCAGCAGTATGGTGAGTAGTAGCCATGCCACTGTAGTTATACCCAGCAGTATGGTGAGTAGTAATCATGCAACTGTAGTTATACCCAGCAGTATGGTGAGTAGTAGCCATGCCACTGTAGTTATACCCAGCAGTATGGTGAGTAGTAATCATGCCACTGTAGTTATACCCAGCAGTATGGTGAGTAGTAATCATGCAACTGTAGTTATACCCAGCAGTATGGTGAGTAGTAGCCATGCCACTGTAGTTATACCCAGAAGTATGGTGAGTAGTAGCCATTCAACTGTAGTTATACCCAGCAGTATGGTGAGTAGTAACCATGCCACTGTAGTTTTACTATCCAAAGAGTGGGAAAAGAAATAGCGCTCCAAGCCAGGTGTAAAAATCCAAAATGCGCACAGTGACAAAGTGCGCAAGAGCACGAAACGTTTGCTGTTTGCACCTGTTCTTACACCTGTTTTTTGCACATTTTTGTGCTGACCACTTTTTATCTTGTATGTTTTTAAGAATTTTGGAATAAATTTTGGATTTTTACACCTGGCTTGGAGCGCTATTTCTTTTCCCACTCTTTGGATGTTACATTTGTTATAGGTGCATTTGTAGACACACTGGGACAAGCAGTTGCCGCCTATGTGTATTACTTGAGAAGATACCCTCTTCACGGCCTCTTCCATACCCTCTCTCTACCTGTGCCTACAGAGGATCATCAACTCGCTACCTAAAGACCCCAGGAGCGCTCCGTTGAGCAGGTTCGTGTTACTACACTGTAGTTATACCCAGCAGTATGGTGAGTAGTAACCATGCAACTGTAGTTATACCCAGCAGTATGTTGAGTAATAACCATGCCACTGTAGTTGTACCCAGCAGTATGTTGAGTAATAACCATGCCACTGTAGTTGTACCCAGCAGTATGGTGAGTAGTAGCCATGCCACTGTAGTTATACCCAGCAATATGGTGAGTAGTAACCATGCAACTGTAGTTATACCCAGCAGTATGGCGAGTAGTAGCCATGCCACTGTAGTTATACCCAGCAGTATGGTCAGTAGTACCCATGCCACTATAGCTATACCCAGCAGTATGGTGAGTAGTAACCATGCCACTGTACTTATACCCAGCAGTATGGTGAGTAGTAGCCATGCCATTGTAGTTATACCCAGCAGTATGGTGAGTAGTAACCATGCCACTGTAGTTATACCCAGCAGTATGGTTGGTGAGTAGTTACCATGCCACTGTAGTTATACCCAGCAGTATGGTAAATAGTAGCCATTCCACTGTAGTTATACCCAGCAGTATGGTGAGCAGTAACCATGCCAGTGTAGTTATACCCAGCAGTATGGTGAGTAGTAGCCATGCCACTGTAGTTATACCCAGCAATATGGTGAGTAGTAACCATGCAACTGTAGTTATACCCAGCAGTATGGTGAGTAGTAGCCATGCCACTGTAGTTATACCCAGCAGTATGGTCAGTAGTACCCATGCCACTATAGCTATACCCAGCAGTATGGTGAGTAGTAACCATGCCACTGTACTTATACCCAGCAGTATGGTGAGTAGTAGCCATGCCATTGTAGTTATACCCAGCAGTATGGTGAGTAGTAACCATGCCACTGTAGTTATACCCAGCAGTATGGTTGGTGAGTAGTTACCATGCCACTGTAGTTATACCCAGCAGTATGGTAAATAGTAGCCATTCCACTGTAGTTATACCCAGCAGTATGGTGAGTAGTAACCATGCCAGTGTAGTTATACCCAGCAGTATGGTGAGTAGTAGCCATGCCACTGTAGTTATACCCAGCAGTATGGTCAGTAGTACCCATGCCACTATAGCTATACCCAGCAGTATGGTGAGGAGTAGCCATGCCACTGTAGTTATACCCAGCAGTATGGTGAATAGTAATCATGCAACTGTAGTTATACCCAGAAGTATGGTAAGTAGTAGCCATTCCACTGTAGTTATACCCAGCAGTATGGTGAGTAGTAACCATGCCACTGTAGTTATACCCAGCAGTATGTTAAGTACCCAGCAGTATGGTGAGTAGTAGCAATAAATTATATTATATTAGAGCAATACAGTACAAGTATAAATTCATATTTAAAATATACTCAGTAATGGCACCTTTTATTAAACAAGAAAATTAGGTTCATAAACAAATATTGGGGCATATTTATCAAGCTTCGTATAGAGCTTGATGCCCCGTGTTTCTGGTGAGCCTTCAGGCTCACCAGAAACACAAGTTATAAAGCAGCGGTCTAAAGACCGCTGCTCCATAACCTGTCCGCCTGCTCTGAGGCGGGGAAAGACATCGCCCGAAATCAACCCGATCCAATACGATCAGGTTGATTGACACCCCCTGCTAGCGGCTGATTGACCGCGAATCTGCAGGGGGTGATATTGCACCAGCAGTTCACAAGAACTGCTGGTGCAATGATAAATGCTGAGATCGTATGCTGTCGGCATTTATCAATGTGCAACGGATATGATCCGCAATATCGAATCATGTCTGCTCGCACCTTCTTAATTAGGCCCCATTGTCACAATTTAAGAGCTATGGGGTAATTATGGGAGAGTCTGAGAAGAGAATGTGAATAGGGAGCAAAAAATACTTATTTTTGGACTGACTTGGTATATGACTAAAGCTTATTTGTGAACTCTGCATTTGTCAGGAGATCTGCAATTGTTGTTTTGTTTTTTTAGGAGCTGATTTAAGTGCTAGAGAGAGATCAGCTACTAAGTTTAATCTTAACCCTGGCCTTTCTTTGGACACTGTGTTTACTTCTTATGACCCAGTAAGGGTTTGTGGCAAGCTGGGCCTCTCAGCGATTGATTTCAGCTTGTTTTATTCTGAAACAGTACTCCACCTGACACTGGAGAAGATGTGCCTGGCCAGAAAAGCGGTTTGCTGTTAGTTACATAATACACATGCAAAAAAAAATTAATCAGTAGAGATGGCCTAGACTATTAAACCCCTTAATGTGAAATTAGCTTCTCTAGCTAAATCTCTTAAAGAGATACAAAATAATCAGAAACTCTCCCAATTCTGATCCCCCACAACTTCCTAGCCTCACAAACCCATGTGTGCATTTCCATAGAGCTAGAAAACTATACTCTGGTAAAATTATTCAAATTCCTGCTGTGTCTAAAGCCAATAACCCTTCTCTTGTGCACTCTGGAACTCTTGCTCTGTTTCCAACAAGCTCACTTCTATCCATGACCTCTTTTTCACCCACTCCCTCAACCTTCTGGTTCATACAAAAACCTGGCTCTCTCTATCGGACACAACATCCACTGCTGCATTGTCATATTGGGGTCTCCAATTCAGCCTCACTCCTAGGTCTGGAAATAGACAAGGAGGTGGTGTAATTATTTGACTTTCCTCTTGTTGCACCTTTCAACAAATACAACCCATATCTTCTCTAACATTTTTCTTATTCAAACCTTGCGTGATTTGTTTATTCTCTCCTCTCTCTATGCGTGTTGCAGTCATATAATAAATTCCAGATTACTTTGCTCCCTGGCTACCTTATTTTTTCTCCCCAGACCCCCCTGCCATCATTCTTTGGGACTTCAACCTCCCTGTTGACAATCCCACTGCCTCCTCTGCAAAACAACTTCTGCAACTCACTTCCTCTTTCGGTCTGTCACAATGAACTCTCCCACTCACAAAGATGGTAACTCCCTTGATCCGATTTTCAGCTATCGATGTGCTCTGTCAAATTGAAAAAATTCCCCTTTTTCTCTTTCTGGCCAGAATCTCCTCACTTGCAACATTACATCACTCCCTACAACTGCCCCATCTAATCCTCACACCATAATTCACAGAAGCATCAAGTCACTAGATGAGCAACAGCTCTCAAACTCTCTTAAACCTCTGCTCTCTTCCATCTCCTACTTTTTCTTCCCTGACGATTCTATCTGCCACAAACATTCCACCCTTACATCGGTCCTTTACAATTTGGCCCCTCCTACCTTAGCTAGGAAGTCACACACTCATCCTCAGCCCTGGCATACTCCTCTGACACACTACCTACACAGATGTTTCCGCACTGCTGGGAGAAATATGAGAAAATCTCAGCATTCAGCTGACTTTCTTCACTACAAGTTCGTCTTGAACCCCTAATTCTCCCCTTAACATCTTTAAGAAAGATTACTTCTCTACTTTTATTTCTACTCTTTCTTAAAACCCAAAACCTCTGTTCTCTACTTTTAATACTCTTCTCCACCCATCCCCACCTTCTATTACAAATTCTCTCTTAGCTCAAGATTTTGCCAGCCACTTCAACAAAAAAGTTGATTCCATCCCTGAAAAGCTTGCAATCATCAAAAAATGCCATACATTCAGTTCTTTCTCCCCTTATACTAAACAAGAGGTTTCTGCCCTTATACTGGCCTCCCACCTCACTACCTGTCCCCTCAATACCACCCCCTCACAGTTACTCCCCTCTATCTCTTCTACCCTTACCCCTATACTCACACACATTTTAAACCTCTCCCTCAGCACTGGTATATTTCCCTTACCTCTAAAACATGCATTGGTGACACCTATCCTCAAAAAAACTTCTCTCAATCCAACCTCCCCATTCAACTACCGCCCTATCTCCCCCTTGCCTCAAAACATCTTGAAAAGCTAGTATATACACGTCTATCACATTTCCTTACATTAAGCTCACTCTTTGACCCACTGCAATCTGGATTTCACCCCAACATTCCACAGAGACAGCAAACGTTAAGGTTATAAATGACCTATTAACATCAACTTCAAAAGGCCACTTTTCTCTACTAATCTTCCTTGATCTGCCTGCAGCCTTTGATACTGTTGACCATCCTTTATGCCCCAAACCCTCCAAACCTTCGGCATTTTGCAGCATAGCCCTCTTGTTATTCTCTTCCAACCTGTCTAAAATTAACTTTAGTGTAGCTTTCTCTGGTGCATCCTCTGCCCATTTACCACTTTCTGTTGGTGTACCATAATGTTCTGTCCTTGGTCTCCTTCTCTTCTTAATCTATATGTCATCACTAGGTTCCTTATTAAAGTCCCACTAATTTCAATATCATTTGTATGCTGATGACACCCAAATCAACCTCTCTGCACTAGACCTATCCCCTTCCTTGATAAAGTGTGTCACTAACTGTCTTTTTCATATCTCATCCTGGATGTCCTCTCAATACCTTAAGTTAAATCTCTCCAAAACTGAGCTCCTTATTTCCCCCCTTCTTCCAAAATATCCACCCTCCATTTTTCTATAAGTGTCGATAATTCCATCATTACCACAACCCCACAAGCCTAATGTCTTAGGGTCACACTTGACTCAAATCATACTTTCACTCCTCACATTCAGTCTTTGCCCAATTCCTGACAACTTAAAAACATCTCCAAAATTCAACATTTCCTCACACAAGACACAACTAAGATTTTAATCCACTCTCTCATTCTTTCCCTCCTTCACTACTGCAACTCCATCCTCTCTAGTCTCCCTAGCTACTGTCTAGCTCATTTACAATTCATAATGAATGCCTTTGCTAGGCTCATCTTCCTTACACGTCACTCTTAATCTGCTGAACCTCTTTGCCAATCCTTTTATTGGCATCCTCTAGCCTCCAGACCAGAATCAGACACACAATTCTGACTCTGACGTAAAAGGTCCTTAATTGCACTTCTCCCCCCAATTTCTCATACCTTGGGGCCTATCTATCAAGCTCCGAATGGAGCTTGATGGCTCGTGTTTCTGGCGAGTCTTTAGACTCGCCAGAAACACAAGTTATGGAGCAGCGGTCACAAAGACCGCTGTTCCATAACCCTGTCCACCTGCTCTGAGCAGGCGGACAGGAATCGCCGGAAATCAACCTGATCGAGTACGATCGGGTTGATTGACATCTCCCTGCTGGCGGCATATTGCTCTCCGCATTCAGCGATGTCTGTCGGACCTGATCCGCACTGTCGGATCAGGTCCGACAGACATTTGTTAAATAGGCCTCTTTGTCACCAGATACTCTCCTTCCCATCCCCTTCTGCCCACAACCTCCTCCTCTCCTCCTCTCTTGTTATCTCCACACATTCCTGTCTACAGGACTTCTCCAGACTGACCTCTTTTTTGTGGAACTCTCTGCATCTCTCCACAGAACTCTCCCCTAGTTTTGAAAGTTTCAAATGCTCCTTAAAGACTCTACTTTTCTGGGATATATACAACATACGCTAACCTTTTCTAACCTTAGTGCCTCTCCTCCTTTGTTATCCCCTTGAATCCCTTAGCATGTAAACCCATGAGTCTAGCTGTTTGTAGATTACCCTTATGACTACAACAGTGCAACTCTACCCACTTGACCCTATAAATGTTACCTTGCATCTCATGCCTATGTTTATGGCACTACAGAATATGTATAATAATAATAGTCTCGTTTTTTCCAGCATTTTAATTACAAACCTGATTTGCCTTTACAAGCAACTACTCCTCTACCTCACCCCACTGCAAACATTTCCAATTCTTCTTAATCAGCCTCTATTATTGTAGAACCTCATTTAACTATGCCAGATAAGTTTAAAGGGAACCAGAAGCAGTTTAGAACCTTGTGTGATAATGTTTTCTTTGAGACCCAAAACTTTAGGTTTAGAACTGCTATTTATTTGTTATCAAATGAGCCCCTTAAAGGCTTATGAGATTACGAGTGGCGCTCTAACTATTGCACACAAGCAATATAGGGTTTATCACATTTGAAGTAGCGAGCGTATTACAAGTTGAAAGTAAACACGTCCGCTCAAGCACAATTGAATTTAACGCACGTCGGGATAGCATGACTTCAGAGTTCAGCTTAACTGTTACACTTGAATAAAGAATTGGCACAAAACACATCAAAAATACATTTTAAAGTACTGTTATAACACTGTGTAATAAAAATAATTTTTTAAAAATTGCAAAAAAAAAGTTTTTAGAGCTCAAAGATGTATTAGAAAAAGGCTTGAAAGGGGCTTTAACATAGAGATTCATGCATGTACATGTCTAAAATATATGTATGTGTGGCTATATATATATATATATATGTGTGTGTGTGTGTGTGTGTGTGCTTATATATTTATGTATTTATATGTGTATATATGTAATTACAGACATATATACACATATAAACACACAAATATTTATGTATACACATAAAGACATATATAAAAGTGCATTGGTGCCTTTTGTGGTCAAGTAGCTGAAAACATGTAAAAGCATTATTTATGCAATATTCATATTTAATAAAGGGTTATACTGTGTGTAAAGGGTTTTAGTGTAAATATTTCACATTCCAATGTTCTTCACATAGCGGAATATGTTCTAAGTATTTATAAATAGACATATATAGCTATACCTATATGCAATCATCTCTCTCTCTCTATTTGAATATATATTTTATTAAAAAAACATGATATATATATATATATATATATATATATATATGTATTTATGAATAAAAAGAACATATTCTTCTATGCGAAGAACATTGGAATTTAAAATATTCATATTTCATGTCGGGTTATCGCACTTGAGAAAATGCGATCGGGTTTATGCATGAGTAAGGGTGTTAGAATTTTCCCACTTTTCGTGTTTTATTGAAATTTTTGGGAGAATACGTTAATGCGGTTGTGATATTGTAACTTCAGCTTTTTGCGTGCGTCAGGTTAGCACAGAAGTGAAAACTTTTTATTTTCTGCTTATAATACGCGCAATACCAAAACACGCACAAAAAGCAAAGCGAAGTTAGTGTGCCAGCAGCAGCAATAAATAGCTCTCCACTCGTAATCTACCCCTAAATGGGCTCATGATTTGTTATTAACTGGGGATAAAGCTCTTGATACACATGATTCTTTTGTGGAAGCTTTGAAGCTTATTTATGATGAATTTTTCTATTCAATTACTTACACAGGGTGTTAGGCCTGTGGAAGATTATATTGCTAAATTGTGTTTGTTGTCTGCTGATACAGGGTGCAATGAGGCTACATTAGCAGATATCAGTTTAGAATGATTCTATCTGAGGAACTCATGGATGAGTTACCTCATATTGACATTCCTAATTCTCTGAGTGGTTTGTTGAGACTAGTTATATAAAGTGACTGTATATTTATGGAAGAAAAATAGAGAAAGGAGTTAATCAGATTTTATTTAAGAAAGCATCCATTAAGGATTAAAGGGATACTGAACCCAATTTTTTTCTTTCGTGATTCAGATAGAGCATGCAATTTTAACCAACTTTCTAATTTACTCCTATTATCAATTTTTCTCCGTTCTCTTGTTATCTTCATTTGACAAAGAAGGCATCCAAGCTTTTTTTATTTTTGGTTTAGAACTCTGGACAGCACTTTTTTATTGGTGGATGAATGTATCCACCAATCAGCAAGGACAACCCAGGTTGTTCACCAAAAATGGGCCAGCATCTCAACTTACATTCTTTCATTTCAAATAAAGATACCAAGAGAATCAGGAAAATTTGATAATAGGAGTAAACTAGAAAGTTGCTTAAAATGTCATGCTCTATCTGAATCACGAAAGAAAAAATTTGGGTTCAGTGTCCCTTTAAGCTGTTTCAAGTGAACCTAAGTCTAAGGTTGAATCTTCCTTTAAAGGGACAGTGTACCCAAAGTTTCATATAACTGCATGTAATAGACACTACTATAAAGAAGAATATGCACAGATACTGATCTAAAAATCCAGTATAAAACATTTTAAAAACTTTCTTAGAAGCTCCCAGCAATGTTAATGCTGTTGGCATTTAACATTGCACAAGCAGTTCTGGTGAACTGCTTGTGCAATGCCGCCCCCCTGCAGATTCGCGGTCAATCAGCCGCTAGCAGGGGGTGTTAATCAACCTGATCGTATAGGATTGTGCGGATTAATGTCCACAGCCTCAGAGGCAGCGGACCAGTTAAGGAGCAGCGGTCTTAAGACCGCTGCTTCATAACTGCTGCTTCCAGTTTCACTCAGAGACATGGGCATCAGGCGCCATTCGGCCCTTGATAAATCAGTCCCCATGCCTCTTCTTACTTTGTCTAGTCCAGCAAGTTTAGCTGTTGTTCCGATAACTCTGTGAGCACTTTAAAACTGGAATTTGTAAAATGACTCACAATGTTGCGGCGCCAATTCCTATTCAGGGGAAACTCTCCAGTGTAGAACGGGTAATCCTTTGATCCAATGGAGGGAAAACCATACTTTTTATGCTAAGGGTTTGAGCCGCTGCTGTTAAAAAAACAGAGTTAGCTGATATTAACTCCTGATCTTCTGTATCCACCTTGTTGTTTGATTTCAGGTTTGAGATAGGTGTGGAGGGCTTCTCAGATCTTAATAAAAAACTATGTACAGGGTAGCAGCACTAGGTCCCGCCACAGCGCCAGTCGGCTTCTATCAGTAGAAACCGCTTCTCTGTAGCCAAGAGATGGTGATCCTTGATCCTAAAGAGTTCCCAGGCACAAATATTAAGTTAGTGGCCATCTTGGAACGTCACCCACCGGAAGTCCCGCTATATACTTTCTTAGAGAGATTTTTCTGTTGCACAGCCTTCCTGAAGATATTGTATTGGACAGAGGTGTACAATTTACATCTCACTTTTGGCAAGAAATGTGCAAATCTTTGAAAATTTCTAGTTCTTACTTCTTCCTAAGATCCACAATCAAGTGGCCAGACAGAGAGAAACAATCAGATTCTTGAACAATATTTGTGCTGTTATACTTCAATTTTACAGAATAATTGGTTTGATTTGATTTCAACTGTTGACTTTGCTTACAATAATAGCTTGTAGTCTTTCCTGAAAATGTCTCAGTTTTTTGCAAATGATGGTTTGTCTCTCCCCTGCTTTGATTTCCATTACCCTGGTACCCTCTTTGAATAAGAGACTGACTGCCATTCATTCCGATTTTGAAAAGGTTCAGTTAGCTTTACAAGGTGCTCAGAAAAAAACAAAAGCCTTATGCATATAAGTTATCTGCTGCTCCAGGTTATTCAGTTGGGGATAAGGTTTGTCTGGCTACTACTAACTTGAAATTGAAAAATTAGTTCCCCCGATTTTTGGGCCTTTTTAAGATTATGAGTTTGGTAAGCTCAGTGGTCGTTTGTCTTAAATTGTCACCTTCTTTTAAAATTCACCTTGTGGTATGTGTCCCTTTTTAAACCTTTCAGGGAATCCTCACTTGGTCAGTGCAGTACTTCACATCCTCCTGCTCCTCTCTAAGACCTAGATTACAAGTTTTGCGGTATGGTACGGTTCGGCTATACCACTGAAAAATTTACCTTTGCTCATGGAATATGCAGGTCTCCCGTATTACAAGTCGCTGCTGTACAGCTATACCACAAGCGTTTTAGCCTTTACGCAACTCTCCATTCCGCACTAAAAAAATTACTTTTGAGTGCAGGATTTTCATAGCGCCTGTATTACAGGTTGTGCGGTCCGGCTAAAATGCTTGCGTTATAGCTTATACCGCCGTGATCCATTCCGCGATCTGAGGCCAGTAGTTATGGATTTTGCGAACCAAAAATGTTTCACAAAACTCATATCTAAAATGTTACAAAGTACACTAACACCCATAAACTACCTATTAACCCCTAAACCGCCATCCCCCTGCATCGCAAATCGTATATTAAACCTATTAACCCATAATCTGACGCCCACCCACCCACATTACCAACACGAAATAAACCTAGTAATCCCTAAATAGCCGAACCCCCCACATCGCCAACACTAAATAAACCTATTAACCCTTAAACAGCTGGCCCCCTACATCACTACTACTAAACTAAAACTATTAACCCCTAAACTGTAGGCCCCCACATCGATAATACCAAACTAAACATATTAACCCCTAAACCGCCGGCCCCCCACATGGCAAATACTATAATAAACCTATTAACCACTAATCTGCCGGCACCCCACATCGCTAATACTAAACTAAACCTATTAACCCCTAAACCACCGGCCCCCCCACATCGCTTATCACTAAATTAAACTATTAACCCCTAAACCTAACACCCCCCTAACTTTAAATTAAGTTTACTATATAACTATCTTAAAATAAATAAAAACTTACCAGTGAAATAAAAAAAAGATTAAACTATAAATAAACATAACTATTTTAAGAAAACAAAATAAACACAAAAAATACTAATTAATTTATTGAATTTTTCAGCCAATAGGAATGCAATGGTACCCCAATATAAAAGGGGTACCTTGCATTCAATCCTCAGTGTGCGGTGACGATCATACGGAGAGGATCCTCCAAGCTGGATGGCTCCATGGTCGCCGGTTCTGTTCCACTGTCATCTCCGCTCATCACCACCTTCGCCCTGGATGAAGATAGAAGAGGTCCCCACAATGGATAAAGATGTTGCTGCCTGAAAGAAGACCTTCACCGCCTGGAAGAAGACCTTCTCCGCCGGACTTCAGGAACGGTGAGTATCTATTTGGGGGTTAGACTTAGGTTTTTATTTCATTTTTTTGGGTGGTTTTTTTTAGATTAGGGCTTTTTTATTTTTATGGGCGAAAAAGAGCTGAATGCCCTATTAAGGGTAATGCCCATACAAATGCCCCTTTAGGGGCAAAGGTTAGCTTAGGTTCTTTATTTCCTGGGTCGTTTGGAATATCTGGTCCGGTGGAAGGGCTATAGTCTGGAACAGGATTCATGGGAGCCTTAAAATAATTTTCATGAGTGACTTTTATTCGCATCTTTTCATAGAGCTCATCCATCCAGGACATTTAAGCTCACCTTGAGGTTACGCTTGGGGGGGGGGCTGTCATAATAGGCACTTGGCTAAGAGATTGATTTCTGTTCCTGCTGCAGTAAGGTGTACTGTACCTTTAAGGAGGCCTAGAAGATCAATTTGGGTCGATTTATCAAAGGCCATATTTAACAAGCAGCGTTCATTATACCACTGCTTTCCTAATCTTTCACCACCTCTAAAGGGGCAAAATTCAATCTCCAGGGTCTAGTTAAACCGGGGAGATTGACAGCTCCTGTCCGCACGTGTTTGACTATGCGCAGACAGGGGGCGGGATTGCACGCGAGTGCAAAATAGCGCTCGTGTGCAATGCTGAATTCCACCTCAGCTTGATAAATTGCCCTCATAGGCCTCTAGTTATGAAGCCGTCTACTTACCTGCATTTGCAGGCCCCAATACGCTCGCCTCACATCGCTGCCGCGGACCTGAATACGCTCGCCAAAGTTTTCAATAAATCTGTCAAAAAGCCAAGTACGGGGTGATGAGCAGCGGACTGTGATAGTTATCAATCAACAATCTCGCTGCTCTTCTGCTTTTTTACAGCTTTATTGATACCCCTGTCACTAAGCACTCACACTATACTATACTGTTCTACCCCCTATTCCGGCGCCCCCGGAGCCCCCCGCAACTAAATAAAGTTATTAACCCCTAAATCGCCGCTCCCGGACCCCGCCGCAACTATAATAAATATGTTAACCCCTAAACCGCCGCTCCTAGACCCCACCGCAACTATAATAAATATGTTAAACCCTAAACCGCCGCTCCCGGACCCCGCTGCCACCTACATAATACCTATTAACCCCTATCCTGCCCCCCCATACCGCCGCCACCTATAATACATTTATTAACCCCTATCCTGCCCCCCCTACACCACCTCCACTATAACAAAATTATTAACCCCTAAACCTAAGTCTAACAATAACCCTAACACCCCTTAACTTAAATATTAATTAAATAAATCTAAATAATATTACTCTTATTAACTAAATTAATCCTATTTAAAACTAAATACTTACTATAAAATAAACCCTAATATAGCTACAAAATAACTAATAGTTACAGTGTAACTATTTTAGGATTTATTTTTATTTTACCGGCAAGTTTGTATTTATTTTAACTAGGAACAATAGCTATTAAATAGTTATTAACTATTTAACAGCTACCTAGCTAAAAGAAATACAAAATTACCTGTAAAATAGAAACTAACCTAAGTTACAATTACACCTAACACTACACTATCATTAAATAAATTATTCCAATCTAAAACTAAATACTTACCTGTAAAATAAACCCTAAGATAGCTACAATGTAATTAATAATTACATTGTAGCTATCTTAGGATTTATATTTATTTTACAGGCAACTTTGTATTTATTTTAACTAGGTGCAATAGTTATTAAATAGTTATTAACTATTTAATAACTACCTAGCTAAAAGAAATACAAAATAAATCCTAACCTAAGTTACAATTAAACCTAACACTACACTATCATTAAATTAATTAAATAAATTAGCTACCAATACCTACAATTAAATACAATTAAATAAACTAAACTAAATTACCAAAAAAAACAAACACTAAATTACTGAAAATAAAAAAATATTACAAGAATTTTAAACTAATTGCACCTAATCTAAGCCCCCTAATAAAATAAAAAAATAAAAAAAATAATAAAAGTCCCTACCCTATTCAACATTACAAAGTAATCAGCTCTTTTACCAGCCCTTAAAAGGGCTTTTTGCGGGGCATTGCCCCAAAGTAATCAGCTATTTTACCTGTGAAAAAAAATACAAACCCCCCCAACATTAAAACCCACCACCCACATACCCCTACTCTAACCCACCCAAACCCCCCTTAAATAAACCTATGGAGCAGAAGAGGACATCCAGACCGGCAGAAGTCTTCATCCTATCCGGGCAGAAGAGGACATCCGGACCAGCAGACATCTTCATCCAAGTGGCATGTTCTATCTTCATCCATCCGACGAGGAGCGGCTCCATCTTCAAGACCTCAGGAGCGGAACATCCTTCCTGCATGACGACTACCCGACGAATGGCTGGTCCTTTAAATGACATCATCCAAGATGGTGTCCCTCGAATTCCGATTGGCTGATAGGATTCTATCAGCCAATCATAATTAAGGTAGGAAAAATCTGATTGGCTGATGCAATCAGCCAATCAGATTGAAGTTCAATCCGATTGGCTGATCCAATGAGCCAATTAACCAATCGGAAGTTCAATCCGATTGGCTGATCCAATGAGGCAATCGGATTGAACTTCAATCTGATTGGCTGATTGCATCAGCCAATCAGATTTTTCCTACCTTAATTCCGATTGGCTGATAGAATCCTATCAGCCAATAAGAATTCGAGGGAACCCATCTTGAATGACGTCATTTAAAGGACCAGCCATTCGTTGGGTAGTCGTCGTGCAGGAAGGATGTTCCGCGCCGGAGGTCTTGAAGATGGAGCCGCTCCTCGTCGGATGGATGAAGATAGAAGATGCCGCTTGTATGAAGATGTCTGCCAGTCCGGATGTCCTCTTCTGCCTGGATAGGATGAAGACTTCTGCCGGTCTGGATGTCCTCTTCTGCCCCATCGTATGAAGACTTTGGCCCGGCTGGGTGAAGACGACTCAAGATAGGGAGATCTTCAGGGGGGTAGTGTTAGGTTTATTTAAGGGGGGTTTGGGTGGGTTAGAGTAGGGGTATGTGGGTGGTGGGTTTTTAATGTTGGGGGAGGTTGTATTTTTTTCACAGGTAAAAGAGCTGATTACTTTGGGGCAATGCCCAGCAAAAAGCCCTTTTAAAGGCTGGTAAAAGACCTGATTACTTTGTAATGTAGAATAGGGTAGGGACTTTTATTTTTTATTTTATTTTTTTATTTTATTAGGGGGCTTAGATTAGGTGTAATTAGTTAAACATTCTTGTAATATTTTTTTATTTTCTGTAATTTAGTGTTTGTTTTTTTTGGTAGTTTAGTTTATTTAATTGTATTTAATTGTAGGTATTGGTAGCTAATTTATTTAATTAATTTAATGATAGTGTAGTGTTAGGTTTAATTGTAACTTAGGTTAGGATTTATTTTACAGGTAATTTTGTATTTCTTTTAACTAGGTAGTTATTAAATAGTTAATAACTATTTAATAACTATTGTACCTAGTTAAAATAAATACAAAGTTGCCTTTAAAATAAATATAAATCCTAAGATACAATGTAATTATTAATTACATTGTAGCTATCTTAGGGTTTAGGTAAGTATTTAGTTTTAAATTGGAATAATTTATTTAATGATAGTAATTTAAATTTAGATTTATTAAAATAATATTTAAGTTGGGGGGGTTAGGGTTAGTGTTAGACTTAGGTTTAGGGGTTAATAATTTAATATAGGTGGCGGCGGTATAGGGGGGGCTGGATAGGGGTTAATAACTTTAATATAGGTGGCGGCGGGGTCCGAGAGCGATGGTTTAGGGGTTAAACAATTTATTTAGCTGAGGCGGGGTCCGGGATCCACAGGATAGGGGTTAATAAGTTTATGTAGGTGGCGGTGGTATAGGGGGTGGCAGATTAGGGCTTAATATGTATTATGTAGGTGGTGGCGGGGGCAGGGAGCGGCAGTTTAGGGGTTAACATGTGTATTATAGTTGTGGTGGGGTCCAGGAGCGGCGGTTTAGGGGGTAATACATTTATTTAGTTGCGGTGGTGTAGGGGGGGGGCAGATTAGGGGTGTTTAGACTCGGGGTACATGTTAGAGTGTTAAGTGCAGACATTTCCCATAGGAATCAATGGGATATCGGGTAGCAGCGAACATGAGCTTTCGCTATGGTCAGACTCCCATTGATTCCTATGGGATCCGCCGCCTCCAGGGCGGCGGATTGTAATCCAGGTACGCTGGCCCAGAATAGTGGCGAGCATACCTGGTAGTTGTTTGATAACTACCAAAAGTAGTCAGATTGTGCCGAACTTGCGTTCGGAACATCTGTAGTGACGTAAGCATCGATCTGTGTCGGACTGAGTCCGGCGGATCGCAGCTTACGACACTAGATTCTACTTTTGCCAGGCAGTAGGGCTTGATAAATAAGGTGAATCAGCCTCGCCACAAATACGCTGCGGAATTCAAGCATATTTGTGGTTGACGGTTTGATAACTAGAGGCCATAGTCTCTAATTGTAGTAGTTTTTAAAAAGCTCTGTGTTTTCAGCAAGAGGTTGCTTGTGTATTGGCAGTTAATATTTGGTTATACCGGCTTAACTTCAGCTCCCCTCGACTATGCTTTTTGTGTGTTAACCCTTTTGTTTTGGACTTGATTGGTATATGACTGTAGCATTTGTTTAATGATTTTGTGCTGCTTTTACCTGTTAGACCTTGACCCTGACTGCCTGACTTTAGATTTCCTTACCCTGCATTCTTCTGCTATCAGGAGATCTGCATTTAAGTAACTTATGCAAATTTGTTGTTCCTCTGGAAGGGAGACTAAACTTTTTTTTTTATAAATGCATGTTTTCTTTGATATTTAGTTACTTTCTATTACTTAATTGTTGTTTTGTTTTGTAGGTGCTGATTAAAGTACTAGAGATAGTTCAGTAAAGTTTTTAAATGTAGTCTTGTTGCTCTCTTACCTCTGGCCTTTGTTTGAACACTGTGTTTACTTCCAGTGACCCAGTAAGGGTTTGTGGTGAGCTGGGCCTCTCAGCCATTGATTCCAGCTTGTTTTATTCTGAAATAACTGTACTCCACCTGACGCTGAAGAAGGCACGTGCCCAGTGAGGAAAGTAGTTTGCTGATTGTCACAATAATTAAAGGAACAGTAAAGTCATAATTAGACATTCATGATTTAGACAGAGCATACAGTTTTAAACAACTTAACAAATTACTTCTATTATTAAATTTGTTTCACTTCCTTCTCTTGTTATCATTTGCTGAAAGGTTTATCTAGGTAAGGTCAGGAGCAGCAAATAACATAGGTTAAAGCTACTGATTGGTGGCTGCTGTAACAGGAACACTTTTAACCACAGTCTTCTAGGGCACAAATGCAGCACAGGACAGTCCACTGTAGCTTAAAAGACTTTTATTTTTCACAGCAACAACAAACAGGCAGTTCAATTTCAAAAACAGGGTAATCCTTCTCTGCAGAAATGTAAAGCACTTTTAGTAAGTAGCAGTATTTACAATCATGTCCCAGCACTTCACAGCATTTCACAGTGTTTTGTGAGAATAATGTCTTTTTTAGTAGTTTACAGAAACAAAGGTCTTTTAACACACACACCAACTCAGTTTCAAAACCAGGGTAATCCTTCCTCTGCAGGAATGTAAAGTATTTTTAGTACTTAGCAGTACTTACAATAATGTCCCATCACTTCACAGCATTTCAGTGTTTTGCAAGAATCATGTCCTTTTTAATAGTTTACAGAAACAAAGACCTTTTAACACATTACTCTAGCTGGGCAACTCCCCCCCCAGCTCATACCCAGTGGGTTGAGCGACCATGGACATTAAAGAATGTACCTCAGACAAACCATCAGCATTGCCCTGCAAAAGACCAGACCTGTGCTTGACAGTAAAATTGAAGGGTTGCAAGCTAAGAAACCACATAGTAACCCTTGTATTTGTTTCCTTATTCTGGCTCATCTATGTTAGAGGAGCATGATCTGTTATTAATTTAAATTTTCTTCCCAACAGATAGTACCTAAGAGTCTCTAAAGCCCACTTAATGGCAAGGAATTCTTTCTCCACTATAGAATGGTTCTTTTCCTGTGGGATGTTTTCTGCTTAGGACAGGATGCTCTTTTCCCTGACACTCCTGAGAGAGAACTGCTCCTACACCAACATCAGAGGCATCTATCTGTACAATAAAATCTTTAGAGAAATTGGGAGTTACCAAAACTGGATGGGCACAAAGGGCATCTTTCAAATTCTTAAAAGTTTGTTCTGCTTCTGGGGGAACATTTTATCATATTTGGGGCCCTTGCTTTTATGAGACCTGTCAAGGGTGCCGCAATTGTAGTGAAATTCTGGATAAACCTTATATAATAACGAGTTATGCCAATTAAAGCTCTCACTTGTTTATTAGTTAGAGGCTGTGGCCAGTTCTGTATGGCCTCTACTTTTGTTGTCTGAGGTTTAACTAATCCTCTACCAATAGCATAACCCAAGTACTTAGCTTCCTGTAAACCAACAGTACATTTTGCAGGATTGGCAGTTAACCCAGCGAATTGTATTGCATCTAGTACTGCTTAAATTTTTGGAAGATGGGATTCCCAATCTGTAATATAAATTATAACATCATCCAAATTTTTTGCTGCATAATGAACATGGGGTTTCAGAATTCTATCCATCATTCTCTGGAATGTTGCCGGGGCCCCATGTAAACAAATGGTAATACGGTATACTGGAATAAGCCCTCTGGGGTTGAAAAAGCTGTATTTTCCTTTGCTTGATTAGTGAGAGGCACCTGCCAATACCCTTTCGTTAAATCAATTGTAGTAAGATAGCGTTCTTTTACTAGCTTTTCTGTCAACTCACTACAAACTACACTTTGATGCCGCTGAATTTGCAATTTCACCACTTTGAAGTTTAACAGTTGTTTATTGCGGTTTTACACCGTATTGGATATCTTCAACTTAGAGCTCCACGTTACACTTCCTGACCAGACAGGACTTCTAAATAATAAAGGACGGTAATTCCAAATACAAAGTCACGGTAACATTCCCAATTCATTTGGAAGTGAACCGCTTAATTTCTTTGTGGCTCAATTGCTATCAACTTAGTTACGATCACTTATCAATTCATATGTTTATATGTATTGCATGTAATACATGTTTTTAAATTTGATGTCTTTTAATTTATTTAATTAATATTTTTGGTGCCGGCACCCCTTGTGTGTACAAATATATTTTTTTAGTTGTTCTTATTTGAACTAATTATTAAATTTATAATGTTTTAAATATTATTTTATTTAGTTTTTATTAGTTAGGATATATAATTATCAGCACATTTTCATGTCTATTCATAACACTTTACCTCATGAATAGTTTACAAAGTATTCAACACTAGTCATTCATAATTGTTCTTTAGCTAACTTCATCCTCACATTATCCTTAGAGGCACAAGACCACACCAAGTTGATTTAATCACATACACATTGACATATAGCTTTGATACACATCTATATAGCATCATACGATCTATTTCTATTAATAATATTTTTATTACTAATAATTTCATTGCTATTTCTCTAAGCTTTCACTAGCGCTACTTAAACAATATCTTTTGTTTTTTCTTCTTTGGGGTTGGACTCAGGAGATATTCCAACCTTTTGGGTTAGCTTTTTAGAGATAGAGAGCGTTAGTGTCTGTAACACCTATTTTCCCCTCTGTGCAACTCATCTACTCTAGGCAATAGATAGGTGTCAAATTTGGAAACACAATTAAGCTTACGATAGTCATTACAGAATCCTAATGAACCATCGGGCTTTGGAACAAGCAATTGGACTTTTCCACTCACTTTGTGATTGCTCAATTACCCCAAGCTTTAACATTTTTTCTACCTCCAGTTTAATGGCCTTTCTTCGAGCCTCAGGGACTCTATAGGGCTTAAGGCAGACTTTCTTCCCTGGTTCTGTTATTATGTTATGCTTAATAACATTAGTTGTTTACCTCTTTGTTTCTCCTAATAAAATCCTTGACCTCTCGCTTCTTATGTACAGATAGAGTTTCAGATATATTCACCTCTGGTTCAGTGACAGGGAGTTCTGTAGGTTTAAGGCAACTAAAACTTCCCTATCTTTCCAAGGTTTTAACAGATTTATATGATATATTTGCTCAGGTTTTTTTCTCCATGGCTGACTTACTTTGTAATTGACATCACCCACTTTCTCAGTTATCTCATATGGGCCCTGCCAAGTAGCCAATCATTTATTTTCAACTGTAAGGACCAGAACTAACACCATATCCCTAGGTTTGAACACCCTGGCTCTAGCATTATGGTTATAGCTGTACTTTTGTGCTTCCTGTGCTTTCCCCATATGTTCCCTTACAATGGGCATGACAGCTTCCATAGGGTCCTGCATTTGGGATATATGTTCAATAACACTTTGATAAGGTGTTGTCTCTTGATCCCATGTCTCTTTAACTATAGCTAGTAGTTCTCTGGGATGCCCCCCATATAACAGTTCAAATGGTGAAAAACCTGTAGAAGCCTGGGGAACCTCCCTGATAGAGAACATTAAATAGGGTAACATAAGGTGCAAATTTCTCCCATATGTGTCAATTACCTTTCTCGGCATACTTTTGAGAGTTTTGTTAAATAATTCCACTAAACCATGAGTCTGATGGTGATATACTGAAGTCCTTAGTTGTTTTATGCCAAACAACTTACACAATTCTTTTGTAACCCTGGACATAAATAGAGTTCCTTGGTCTGTCAAAATTTCCTTAGGTATCCCGACCCTTCTAAACATTAGCATGAGTTCTCTTGCTATGGACTTTGCAGTGCTGTAACAAAGGGGAACTGCCTCAGGATATCGAGTACCATAAATCAAGGGCTACCAGTATATACCGATGTTCTCTAGCAGATTTAACCAGTGAACCCACCAAGTCCATAGCAATTATCTCAAAAGGCACATCAATTATAGGCAATGGCACTAAAGGTTTACACAAATCTTTAGCAGGAGCTGTAAGTTGATACTTAGGGCATGAAGCACAATAATCCTTGATGGCTATAAATATCCCTGGCCAATAAAACCTTCTAGGAACCCTCTCTTTGGATTTATCAACTCCCAACTGTCCCCCTATAATGTGGTTATGTACAATATTTAATATAGTGTTTCTAAAAGTCTGGGGCACCAAAAGTTGTTTAACAGTGTCTGTTACTTTCTTTTCTACACAATATACCAAATCATTAACTGCTTCGAAATAAGGATAGGGTAATACATTTTCTGTCTGTTTCACAACACCATTTATAACCCTGATATTATTTCTTGCCTCTACCAATGTTGGATCCTCTCATTGGGCTTTTTTAACATTAGCAGGGCCACCAACCAGAGCTATCAAATCATCAGTATTTTCTGAGCTAGTACTCGGCACTTCATTACTCTGAAAAGGTTGATCACCTACTAATACAGACACAGGGTAATACATCTTATTTTTCTCCTTTTCAATGGAAACCCCTTCCAAATCAGTTTCAGAGAAAGGAAATACATACATATCAGTAGTTTTACATATTTCTGGAGATTCCCATAACTCCAGAAATTTTGGAAAATCTCTCCCTATCACCACCTCATGGGCTACATTTGGTACTACACCCACACAATATTTTAATTTACCACACTGAGTCTCAATCTCCACCTCAGCTGTAGGATATTCCCGTTTATCTCCATGAACACAGATAATTCTCATTATTTCTACATAATCTAATACTGCATTTGTTACTATAGATTTAGCCACTAGTGTGACCATACTTCTTGAATCAAGCAAAGCCCTAGACACTTTACCATTAACCTTCACAGTACCTCAATGGGAAACATTATTAACAGAGCTGTTGCAATTAGACAATAGTGAATGTGCAACATTACAGTCCATAAGTTTATCATCTTTATCACAGTCTCTGGCAATCCTCATTACATTTAAAACATTTTACAGGTTGGTTATATTTAAATGTTCCCTTAATTCCTGGAGAAACGTATCTGGTGTTTTGCATATACACCTGCTGCTCTCCTATCTCCCTTATCATCTGAACAGTCTTACCAGTTCTAGGACTTGGGATTGCGGGGCTGATCTTTTGAAGACTGTTACATATAAATCTTTTGACCAACACAATCAACTGGTCTGCTGTTTGAGGATCACCTTGATTAACCCACCGCCGCAGGGAAGCAGGTAATCCACGCTGAAACCGGTCCATCACTAGTAGTTCCACTATTTTGGTAGCCAAATGAATCTGTGGTTGCAGCCACTTCCTGGAAAGGTGTATAAGGTCGAACATCTGGGATTTTGCAGCATTATGAGATGAAAACATCCAAGAATGGAATCTTTGTGCACAGACTGCCACAGTCACCCCAGGCATGCAAGGATTTCCGCTTTCAATTTCTCATAGTCACTGGCTTGTGCTGGCTCTAAATCATAGTAGACCTTCTGAGGTTCACCACTAAGAAATGGTACAAGTATACTCGCCCACTCAACTTCTGGACATTTTTCTCTTTCTGCAGTGTGTTCAAATGCCAAAAGATATGCCTCGACATCATCAGCTGCTGTCATCTTTTGAAGATAATGACTAGCCCTTATTACTCTGGAACCTTGGCTGCCATCAACATAATCAGAGTTCAGTTTTTCTGATATAGCTTGAACCTCTCGTTGCAGAGTTTGTGTAGCACTTTGTTGCTCTTCCCAGGTCTTCCCGAATGTCTCAGCTTGCACAGCGGCCATCTGTTGTATCAACATTTCAGTGTTCTGTTAGTCTCCTGCTGTATAGCGTTAGAATGGATCAAAGCTTTAATGGCATCCTCCATGTTGCTTGGAAATTATAATGCCCACAGAGATACAATGTGATTACCCGGATTCTCCATCAAGTGTAACAGGAACACTTTTAACCCCAGTCTTCTAGGGCATACATGCAGCACAGAACAGTCCACTGTAGTTTAAAAGACTTTTATTTTTCACAGCAACAACATACAGGCAGTTCAGTTACAAAAACAGAGTAATCCTTCCTCTGCAGGAATGTAAAATACTTTTAGTAAGTAGCAGTACTTCACAGTATTTCACAGTGTTTTGCAAGAATAATGTCCTTTTAGTAGTTCACAGAAACAAAGGTATTTTAACACACACACCAGCTCCTCTAGCTGGGTAACTCTCTCACATAGGTCAGTCAAACTCCTATTTAAACTCTCACAGCTTCTAATTAACCACACCTGTAATTAGCTGCTTAATCAAAAGCCTGGACATCTTCACAGCTGTCTGGGATAATGGCCCACCCTTCTCCCAATTATCCCAACCCCAGGGACCAAGAACACAGTTTAACAACTGCAGAATCAAATACACACCCTCTCTCCCTGGGTTTTTAACTGACAGGAGAAATACCATGTATAATACTTGGTCTTACATATCTTCCATTTCTAATAAGGCCTTGCTTTCTGTCACACTGCATATATATACTGTCATTGGCTCACCCATGTGTTCAGATAGAAATCAGTAGTGCATTGCTGCTCCTTCAAAAAATGATAGCAAGAGAATGAAACACATTTGAATATAGAAGTAAAACTGGAAAGGTGTTTAAAACTGCATGTTCTACCTAAATCATGAAAGAACAATTTTGGGTTTCATGTCTCTTTAATGCAATGTCTATTTACTTTTAGCTCAAAAAGTAAGGTAAAGAAATCTTCAAGTTTTCCAGCCTTTGCATCTAATTACTTCCCTAACTCTCTTGCCCCGTTAACTTCTATTATTGTTGGAAGGATTTATACAAGTGCCTTTCTCGTTTCTTACTTCAAATATTCTTCTTAACCCTATGCAATTTCCCCAGCGACTTCAAAGAGTGTGCATTCACAAAGGTGACAAATGACCTGCTAATATTCAATTTGCAAAGGATAGTACTTTTCAATCTGCTGCCTTTGACATGGCTCAATTACTACCCCTCTAGTTCCAAATCATTTAATCATTTGGCCTATGTGACAGAGCTTATAGTTGACTTTCTTAGCCATACCAAGAGAATTTGCTTCTCCGATACATCTTTTGCACCTTGACAACTCTCTGTTAAAGTTCCACAAAGCTCAGTTCTTGTAGCACTTCCCTGTCCTTTACAATGTAATATGGGTTTGTTTTACCTATATGCTGATGCCACACAAATTTACCTCTATGCACCTGACTTATGCTCTTTCATGTTCATTCATTTCACCACCTGCCTATCCATAATCTCTTCCTGGAGTTTATCTTTTAATTTAAAACAGAACATCTTTTCCACTTATTCATCATATTCCGCTTTAACTTTTTCTATTCCATCTTGTTTTCAGGCACCTCTGCAATCAATCAGTAATACCAAACTCATATTTCTTATACATTGCTGCACCTCTCTCCTAAAATGCTAACCCCTTACCAACACTTCATCCTCTTGTTTTTCTAAAATTGTCTGCAAATACTCTATCATCGTAAGCATGTTTTATCTGCCAATAAACTAAATCTTTTTTCTCTCTCACTATTTACTCAAATTATCATCAACAAGACTATTCTAAAACTACACCTATTATGTCTTGTTTCCATCCTTCAGACGTTTATGCATTCCATAAAGACACTCTTATTCAGAGATGCATACAACCTAAATTAAAATATTTATTTGCTTCAGATTCCTCAACGTCTCTCCTGGTGTGTACTTTCATTATCATGTCAACTCAAAAGTCCATCTCAACTGTAGATGATCTTATAATACATCAGTGGTACCATACAGGCAGGACCCTGAATCCAATTATCATTGGATTTTTCTTTCGCTTTATTACTCTGTAAATATACAGTTAATATCATAGCATTGTATAATATTTTACAGCTTTAAATAAACACAAAAGAAGAAAAACATTATTTTAATTACTTAAGTGCAATACGTTTGCCTTGAATATTTTTAATATATTTTCGGCTAGATTACGAGTTTTGTGTTATGAGCGGCTTGGTACTTACTTGCAAGTTATTTCCACCGCTCACCTCCCTATAGCGCTGCTATTACAAGTTTTCATAAACCCGGCTTTAGTAGGCAATATTGCAGCATTGAGCAAAATTGAGCTCCATACCGGCCAAGTACCAGCGCTGCTTTGAGCTGGTTTTACGTGCTCGTGCACGATTTCCCTATAGACATCAATGGGGAGAGCCGGCTAAAAAAAAGCCTGACACCTGCAATAAAGGAGCATAAAGCTCCGTAACGCAGCCCCATTGATTCCTATGGGGAAAGAAAAGTTATGTTTACACCTAACACCCTAACATAAACCCTGAGTCTAAACACCCCTAATCTGCTGCCCCTAACATTGCTGCCACCTTCATTACGCTTATTAACCCCTAATCTGCTGCCCCCAACATCGCCGCCACCTACATTACACTTATTAACCCCTAATCTGCTGCCCCGACATCGCTGCCACCTACATTACACTTATTAACCCCTAATCTGCTGCCCCCAATGTCGCCGCCACCTACCTACACTTATTAAAGGGACAGTCTACACCAGAATGTTTATTGTTTTAAAAGATAGATAATCCCTTTATTACCCATTCCCCAGATTTGCATAACCAACACAGTTATATTAATATACTTTTAACCTCTGTGATTATCTTGTATCTAAGCCTCTGCAAACTGCCCCTTTTTTCAGTTCTTTTGACCGACTTGCAGTCTAGCCAATCAGTGCCTGCTCCCAGATAACTTCACGTACACGAGCATAGTGTTATCTATATGAAATACGTGAACTAACACCCTCTAGTGGTGAAAAACTGTTAAAATGAAATCTGAAAAGAGGTTGGCTTCAAGGTCTAATAAATTAGCATATGAACCTCCTAGGTTAAGCTTTCAACTAAGAATACCAAGAGTACAAAGCAAAATTGGTGATAAAAGTAAATTGGAAAATTGTTTAAAATGACATGCTCTATCTGAATCATGAAAGTTTATTTTGGCCTAGACTGTCCCTTTAACCCCTAATCTGCCATCCCCGACATCGCTGCCACCTACCTACACTTATTAACCCCTAATCTGCCGCCTCCAATGTTGCCGCCACCTACCTACACTTATTAACCCCTAGTATACCGCCACTAACATCGTCGCCACCTACATTACACTTATTTACCCTTAATTTTCACCCCCAACGTCATCGCCACTATACTAAAATTATTAACCCCTAACCCTAAGTATAACCCTAACCCTAACACCCACTAACTTGAACATAATTAAAATAAATATAAATAAAAATTACAATTAATACCTAAATAATTCCTATTTAAAACTAAATACTTACCTATAAAATAAAACCTAAGCTAGCTACACTATAACTAATAGTTACATTGTATCTATCTTAGGTTTATTTTTATTTCACAGGTAAGTTTGTATTTATTTTAACAAGGTACACTAGTTAGTAAATAGTTGTTAACTATTTACTAACTACCTAGCTAAAATAACTACAAATTTACCTGTAAAATAAAACCTAACCTGTCTTACACTAACACCTAACCTTACACTACAATTAACTAAATTACATTAATTAAATACAATTAGCTAAATTACAAAAAAATCAAACACTAAATTACACAAAATAAAAAAGAAATTGTCAAATATTTAAACTAATTACACCTAATCGAATAGCCCTATCAAAATAAAAAAGCCCCCCCAAAAAATAAAAAAACCCATAGCCTAAACTAAACTGCCAATAGCCCTTAAAAGGGCCTTTTGCGGGGCATTGCCCCAAAGAAATCAGCTCTTTTACCTGTAAAAAAAAAATACAAACAACCCCCCAACAGTAAAACCCTATCTAAAAAAACCTAAGCTCCCTGTTGCCCTGAAAAGGGCATTTGGATGGGCATTGCCCTTAAAAGGGCATTTAGCTCTTTTTCAGCCCAAATCTAAGCTAAAAATAAAACCCACCCAATAAACCCTTAAAAAAAACTAACACTATCCCCCGAAGATCCCCTTACAGTTTTTGAAGACCAGACATACATCCTCAACGAAGCCGGGAGAAGTCTTCATCTAAGCGGAAAGAAGTGGTCCTCCAGATGGGCAGTAGTCTTCATCCAGACGGCATCTTCTATCTTCATCCTTCTGACACGGAGCGGCTCCATCTTCAAGACATCTGGCGAGGAGCTCTGTCGATGGCTCTTCACGAATGAAGGTTCCTTTAAGAGATGCATCTTGGATGATGTCCCTTAAAGGAACCTTCATTCGTGAAGAATTCTATCAGCAAATCGGAATGAAAGGTGAAAAAAATCAGCCAATAGAATGCGAGCTCAATCCTATTGGCTGATTGGATCAGCCAATAGGATTGAAGCTCAATCCTATTGCCTGATTGCATCAGCCAATAGGATTTTTTCACCTTTAATTCCGATTGGCTGATAGAATTCTATCAGCCAATTGGAATTCAAGGGACGCCATCTTGAAAAAGAACCTTCATTCTTGAAGAGCCATCGACAGAAGAGGATGCTCCACGCCGGATGTCTTGAAGATGGAGCCGCTCCGCGTCGGAATGATGAAGATAGAAGATGCCGTCTGGATGAAGTCTTCTGCCCATCTGGAGGACCACTTCTTGCCGCTTGGATGAAGACTTCTCCCGGCTTTGTTGAGAATGGATGTCCAGTAAAATTGTAAGTGGATCTTCGGGGGTTAGTGTTAGGTTTTTTTTAAGGGTTTATTGGGTGGGTTTTATTTTAGTGTTTGGGCTGAAAAAGAGCTAACTGCCCTTTTAAGGGCAATGCCCATCCAAATGCACTTTTCAGGGCAATGGGGATCTTAGGATTTTTTAGATAGGATTTTATTTGGGGGGTTTGGTTGTGTGGGTGGTGGGTTTTACTGTTGGGGGGTTGTTTGTATTTTTTTTACAGGTAAAAGAGCTCATTTCTTTGGGGCAATGCCCCGCAAAAGGCCCTTTTAAGGGCTATTGGCAGTTTAGTTTATGCTAGGGTTTTTTTATTTGGGGGGCTTTTTTTATAGGGCTATTAGATTAGGTGTAATTAATTTAAATATTTGATCATTTCATTTTTATTTTGTTTAATTTAGTCTTAATATTTTTTTTGTAATTTAGTTAATTGTATTTAATTTTAGTGTAAGGTTAGGTTTTAGTGTAACTCCGGTTAGGTTTTATTTTACAGGTAAGTTTGTATTTATTTTAACTAGGTAGTTAGTAAATAATTAATATCTATTTACTAACTTGTCTACCTAGTTAAAATAAATACAAAATTACCTGTGAAATAAAAATAAAACCTAAGATAGCTACAACTATTAGTTATATTGTAGCTAGCTTAGGTTTTATTTTATAGGTAAGTATTTAGTCTTAAATATGATTTATTTAGGTATTAATTGTAATTTTTATTTAGATTTATTTTAATTATGTTAAAGTTAGTGGGTGTTAGGGTTAGGGTTAGACTTAGGTTTAGGGGTTAATAACTTTAGTATAGTGGCGGCGATTTTGGGGGCAGCAGATTAGGGGTTAATAACAGTAATGTAGGTTGCTGCGATGTTAGGGGCAGCAGATTAGGGGTTAATAATATTTAACTAATGTTTACAATACGGGTTGCGGCGGTTTAGGGGTTAATATGTTTATTATAGTGGCGGCGATGTCGGGAGCGGCAGATTAGAAGTTAATAATTTTATTTTAGTGTTTGCGATGCGGGAGGGCCTCGGTTTAGGGGTTAATAGGTAGTTTATGGGTGTTAGTGTACTTTTTAGCACTTTAGTTATGAGTTTTATGTTACGGCTTTGTAACATAAAAGCCATAACTACTGACTTTCAGTTTACGGTACGGATCTTGACGGTATTGGCTGTACCGCTCAATTTTTGGCTGGACAGGCAAACTCGTAATACCGGCACTTTGGAAGTCCCATTGAAAAAGGACTTTTTGAAAGCTGCGGTAGTTACATTGCGTTACGGCCAAAAAGGTGTGCGGTACAGATATACCTGTAAGACTCGTAATACCAGCGGTAGTGAAAAAGCATCGTTATGAACGCAAAACTCGTAATCTAGCCGTTAGTTAGTATGTTCTAAACAGTCCTAGAAGTTTATATGTCTTATCCATACTGCATTGTTTAGGAAACAGAGCAAAGCATAACATACTATGGATCTAATTTTTACGCTGTCCTATCTATCCTTACTATGAAATGACCAATTGTTTTGTATTCTAAGTTTTTAATTTTGAAATTACTCATTTTAATTAGATTCTGCTGGGCAAGGATTTTCAACAGGAAGAGAGCTATAATTATGTAACTAAAATGATGCAATTTGTAGTATTTCCAGTATACTGCAGAACATATAATGATCATAGACTCTAATTGAGAAAGACTCCATCATAAAATAAAACAAGTTTGTTTTCCAAGTTCTAACAAGGGAAGCTGGCTGGTGAGATAAACAGTATACTAAGGATTTGAGGAAGCAAGCACAAGTGCAGCCATATTAATCACATTAACTTGGTCAAGCGAGAACAAAACTGGCTTGTGAAAATATGCCAGAAAATAAAAATCAACAAAAAACATAGCCATAGCAAATCAGTTCCAGCTAGAGGGACTTCAGAAAAGTTGCTTCTGAAAAGCAAAACAAAGTTTTAGCTGTTGTGTTCAACTGATTTCCAAGTGTTTCAGTCTATAACTGTTAGTTGGTCAGGGATTTCTACTGTATACAGTGTATGATTCATCTCATACATTTCCAGTTGGCTTAAAGAAGGCTTATTGAGAAGAACTGAAATATTTGATAACATGAATTACAGTTGGATCCATGTCTGAAACTTAAAAAGATCAGTGTTCCAAAATTATAAATAAATAACTAAATGGTTCTATAGGGGCTTATGGTAATTTTCTCTCTTTCTATTCATAGTTATTTGGTTCCATTAGCAGGATTCTTGCATTAAAGGGACAGTCAAGTCCAAGAAAAAACTTTCATGATTTCAATAGGTCATGTAATATTAAACATCTTTCCAATTTACTTTGATCACCAATTTTGATTTGTTCTCTTGGTATTCTTAGTTTAAAGCTAAAACTAGGAGGTTCATATACTAATTTCTTACACCTTAAAGACTGCCTCTAATCTGAATGCATTTTGACCACTAGAGGGCATTAGTGCATGTGTTTCATATAGATAACATTAAGCTTATGCACGTGAAGTGACCTAGGAGTGAGCACTGATTGGCTAAAATGCAAGTCTGTCAAAAGAACTAAAATAAGGGAGCAGTCAACAGAAGCTTAGATACAAGGTAATTACAGAGGTAAAATGTGTATTAATATAACAGTGTTATGCAAAACTGGGGAGTGGGTAATAAAGGGATTATCTTTCGTTTTAAACAACAAAAAGTCTGGTGTTGACTGTCCCTTTAAAATCAGACTCTGGAAAATCTTTATATCTATATATGTTTATATCAGGGCATTTATAATAAACATTTTGCTATTTAAATCCAATTTTTGATGTAATGACATTGTTTTCTAAATATCTTTTTTTCATTTCATATAGGTTGAGAGTCCACTATCCGTTACATATGGGCTATACCTTCCTGCCAGGAGGAGGAAAAGTTTCCAAGCCCCAAAAGCCTATAAAACCCCTCCCACCTCACATATACTTAATTTTTTTTTTACTTTGCCTCCATTGGAGGTGGTTGAAGCATGATAATGATAATGTGCTTGCTTTCTTTGGTGAAAAGCGTTTTCAGAGCATATTGAAGTCCTGTTTCCCCTCAGAGTACAGTGCTTGTCAGAGGGATGCATTAGTAGTATTGGCTAATGATACAATGGTTTTGCCTCATGGGAAATCCTTCATGGGCTCTCTGTAAATTCGGTCGCAGGGACTCGTCTTCTGCCCCCCTATACAGATTGAGATTATACTTCTATTCCATTACCTTTGCTGATATGTTTCAGTACTGTTTTGGCTGTCTGCTACTTGATTGATAGTGGATAAGTGTCTATTGGTAAGTATGTTTTACATTTTTTAAATATACAGTACATTTTTATCTATATATCTATATATAGAAAAGAAGTCCTGACTGACTGACTCATCAATGCCTAGCTCAAACCGTTTATCCTAGGAACATGACATTTGGAAGGTATGTTGTTTTTATGACGCAGGCACCCAGTAAGGAAGGATTTTTGGAAATTATGACCCTAAGGGGGTAAAAACGGGGGTGAATTTTTTTTATGAGGATACCCTCAAAAAACAAACATGTTACAGACGTGAAAATTGGTATTTCAATTCTCCTTTAAAAATAAATAAACACGTGTTTTACCATTTCCGAAAATCCACTTAAGGGGAGTGAAAAGGGGGTTGATTTATTAGGATACCTATATCTCAAACACCAAACGTTACAGACGTGAAAATTGGTATTGAGATTCTCCTTTAAAAATAAAGAAACACGTGTTTTACTATTTCCCAAAAATCCACGTAAGAGGGTGAAAAAAGGGGGGGGGGGTGATATATGAGGATACCTATATCTCAAAAATCGAAGATGTTAGAAAAGTAAAAATATAATATATATAATATATAATAATATATAATAATAATAATAATATAATTTAAAATCTTCATTATAAAGCAAGTTTACCTGCCACATTTCTTGCTCCTAACATCAGTAGTTCTCAAGATAGATATAGATATCACTAAAACAATTAATACTCTTTTTTTCACATCTGACAGTTGAGTTATAATATATAATTACAATTTAATATTAAAGTAATTGTAAACAGAATAATAATAGCATTTTTAATGTGCTGGATTGACGCCCCGACCACAACTTAGCTGATTGGTGTCCATGTACGAGAAACACTGTGAATTAATGAAAACTCACAAAGTTAATGTCAGCGAGTGTGCAACCCTAACAGACACACACGTGAGGACACATGTCGTTACGAGTGGTTGCATTTTTTGCATATTTTTAATGTGCCGGATGGACACCCCCCCACAACTTAGCTGATTAGTGCCCATGTATGAGAAACACAGACAGTTAACTAAAACTCACAAAGTTCATGTCAGCGAGTTTGCAACCCAAACGTGCACACACATGAGGGCACATGTTGTTGCGAGTGGTTGCATTTTGTATGTTTCATTCTCTGTAATTACAACACTAAAAAATCCCTGGACGCATTTCAATGGAACAACTATCTTTGTTTTGTAGCCAATACTCCCTGATTAACGTCTGCAATAAACTTATTCCTTATTACATTAGGACATCAACCTGTAAATTATATTTTGTAGACAAAAAACTCATGTTTCTTTTAAAAACAATTGTACCAAATCACAAAATCCAGGAGAGCGAAGCTAGTGTGTATATATGGCCCTGGGACAGATACTCACTATTCCCCTGTCTTGTTTCGTAACTGAGTTTTAGTTTGTGCACGCCGGGTCCGACACTTAAAATACTTGTTGGGTTAGCGTGCCATAGTAAATGCATGTCGGACTAACCGTAAAGAAGCGCATGTCAACATGTTTGGGTTAACGCAAGCCCACGCATTTTCATACGTATATAGGAAAGCACAATTTTACAAGTGCGCATGTTAAACACTGGCGCGCTTTTCCCCCTTAAAATGGTAACTGTAATTGACGCACACTGACAGTTAATGCTTACCTAAGCTGCACTTGCTTAGCCCTTTAACGTCCATGCAACGCTATATAAAGGTGGCATATTTTTTCCTTTCCTCAAAAAGCTTGCCTTAAAGGGCCATGATACCCAAATGTTGAAAAACCTTGAAAGTGATGCAGCATAGCTGTAAAAAGCTGACTAGAAAATATCACCTGAACATCTCTATGTAAAAAAGAAAGATATTTCACCTTTAAAAGTTCCTCAGTAGCTACATCCCATTCTAAAGGACTACTAAGCAGCAAATCAGCATGTCTGTCCCGGGACAGCTAAGGGAATGAGTTTTCGTGCACACTTATATTATTTCCCTATTCAGTCTAAGGAAGTTTACTATGAAAGTAAAGGGGGGAATTATAATATTTATTGCATTTAAAAAAATATATATATTTTTTGCCATGATGGAGCAGCACCAATCTGTCCCTAAATTTGCCAAAGGAACTGAGTCTCCTAAACACCTTTCTACCAATATTAAGTATGCTTATTGTAAAACAACTGAAGTACCTTCTTCAGCTCATTTATGTGGTTCATGTTTAGATTTGTTATTGCATACTGATCAATCTAATGTTTCTATGTGTAATAACGCACCTAATATCTGTTCCTTGCAGGTAGATGCGGATGGAGTACCTCCAGCAATGAAAAATGTCATAACCATCGCTATAACGAAGGTATTAGTTGCACTACCTCCTAAAAATAAGCGAAAAAGATCAGTTCAAGTTTTACCTTCTACAAGTAATACATGTCCTAACCCAATGAATATTGAAGTATCTTCGAACAGTAAGGCTCCCTCTGAGAGTGAGGTTCCCTGATCTGACATAAAACCTGATAATTCCTCCTTTTTATTTGAAATTTTACACATATGTGCCCTTTTGAAGGAGGTCTTGGTCACTTTAGAGGTTGAAGATTCTAAACTTTCCGATGATAGACCTTGTAATCGTTTACATTCAGTATATAAAACTGTAATCTCCCTGAGAGTTTCCCTATACCTGATGCTGTCTCTGTTATGATTGCTACGGGATGGTCTAAACCAGGTGTTTCTTTTAATCCTTCTACAAGGTTTAAAAACTATATCCTTTACCTATTGCAAATTTAGAGTTATGGGAAATGGTTCCCAAAGTAAATGGGGCCATTTTCACCTTAGCTAAATGTACCACTATTCCTTTAGAAGACAGTACTTCTTTTAAAGACCCTTTAGATAGGAAACTAGAATCCTATTTAAGGAGCATTTTTACATACTGGCTATTTACTCAGGACAGCTATATCTATTGCTGATAGTTCTCTACTGACCCTGAAACTTTTAATTTATTGAATTTACTTCAGAGTGCAACATTTTTTATTTGCGATGCAGTACTTGTTTATATGATAATCAATATCAAAAGCATGTCCCCACCTGACCTGACAAGAAGATTATAGAAGAAGACAAGAAGATTAAACCTTTTTCAGGAGAATGGCTTCAATCTGTCCCAGTTCCCTGGATTCAAATAACCAATCTATTACTCAGGGGGCTTCTTTTGCTTGTCCTACCTGGTCTGTAATCACCACAAATGCAAATCTTTCAGATTGGGGAGCTTGGAACCCTTCAGGAGGCGAGGTTACTAATCAAAATTTTGGATCTCTGTGCACTTTGCAGGGCCCTTCAGGCTTGGCCCCTATTGAAAAAGGAACCTTATCTCCCGTTTCAGACAGACAATATTACAACAGTAGCATATGTCAATCATCAAGGGGGAACTCACAGTTCCCTGGCTTTGACAGATGTATTTCAAATCCTCTCTTGGGCAGAAACCAATTATTGCCTAAATACTGCAATTCACATCCCAGGAGTGGACAACTTAGAAGCAGACTTTCTCAGTCGTCAGTCACTACATCCAATAGAATTAGAGCAAAAGAGTACAAGAAGCTCAAAAAGACTTGAGTTATTTAATGTAAAAGCACATAGATATAATAAACATAGAAACTTACATTTAAGTAAGCACAATAAATCACCGGATCAAATAACAGTGGCAATCTAAGTCCCGATCATCAGGCAGAATTGTCCAGATTACAAAAGGACCGCTGAACACAAGCCGGCGTCTGACGTCACTGAAGATATCAGGAACCGGAGCGTCCCCCTTCAGGTCTATACCTCTTAGACTGCTAGGACTGTCAATGAGAAAAAAGCACAATTCGCAGTATCCCTACGCGTTTCGGCCGGATCCTGGCCGGACTTCTTCAAGGGCTTAATGAAAATAGTTCAGGTTGAATATTTAGAGCAGCGTTATGCTTTCTACTCTGGTGACTACAAGAATTGTCACCAAAAAGAAGCGGCATGTGCTTGAGTTTACCTAGAATCTTTTTTCAGGACTTGGAATCTCCTCATTCTTATTGAAGTACATTTGGACTCTAGGTTAGAATTTTTGTTATGCTGGTAATTACGTGTTTATTTTTAACCCAACATGTGATGTAACAATTTTTATTTTTTTTTATTTTTGTGTGCCTATGTGAAATTCCATGTTTGCTCAGACTCAGTCTATTTAATGTTCATGCTAAATTGGTATTGTTACTCTGATTGACTTAACAGAAACAGTACAGGTGGTTTGATTATTTCAGTGGATTAGCGCTGATATATTTCTTGTGTGTTTACATCCAATAGAATGATTTCTTCACCTGGATATGATTTTTCTAATTGTGGATTTATGGGGCCTACCATAAATAGATTTAATGGCTTCACTTTGAACAACATACTTCCCAGGTACATTGCGAGGTCCAGGGATTCTCAGGAAGAGGTGTTCGATGCTCTAGCAGTTCCTTGGTATTTCAAACCTGCTTATCTTTCCACCTCTGATCATACGCTCAAGAGTTATTTCCAAGATAAAATTAGAACAGTCATATGTAATCCTAATAGCCCCAACATGGCCTCTTCCTTTAAGGCCAGACCTTCTGTCTCAAAGTCTAAAGTCTCTACACTTCATGGCATGGAAATTAAATGCTTAGTTCTCAGTCATAGAGGATTCTCTGACTTGGTGATTAACACTCTGATTTGGAAAACTTATATTTCATGGTGTATTTACCATGATTATTCATGGCATTCATTTACAGTTCCAAGGATTCTTCAGGTTTCACAGAATTTGTTTAGATAAAAGTTTATCTGTCAGTTCTTAAAAAGGACAAATATCTGCTCTTTCGGTATTATTTCATAGGAAGATTGCTAATCTTCCTAATATTCATTCAGGCCTTAGAGGTCAATTCACTAACACCTAGATTACAATTTGTGCACTATACCGGGTGCGTAAAGAATGCAATAAAATGAGCGGTATCACACTTTCCATAGCGCTGCCAGTACAAGTTACTGTAAAACCTCCTTGTGCTATGCGTTATGGTGCTATAAGCTCCATACCGCACAAATGCCAAGGGCTGAGTTTACGTGCTCGTGCATGCTTTCCCTGATAGACATTAATGGGGACAAAGTGTTAGAAGAAAACTAACACCTGCAATCGCGGAATGGTGATCGCCGTAACGCAACCCCATTGATGTCTATAGGGAAAAGAATGTTATGTTTAAACCTAACACCCTAACATAAAACTCTAGTCTAAATACCCCTAGTCTGCCGCCCCCCCCCCCCCGGACATCGCTGACACTAAATAAAAATATTAACCCCTAATCCACCGCTCCCCGACATAGCCGACACTAAACAAACCTATTAACCTCTAATTAATCTCTATTAACCTCTAAACCGCCAGCCCCCCATATCGTAACTAATAAACTAAACCTATTAACCCCTAAACCTCCGGCCCCCCTAAATTAAAAGTTGCAATATAACTATCTTAAAATAAATAAAAACTTACCTGTGAAATAAAAAAAATAAAAATAAGATTAAACTATCAATTGACCTAACATAACTATTCTAATAAAATAAAATAAACTACCAACTATAAATCCTAAATTACATGATTAAATAAACCTAATAAAATTTTAAAAAATCTAACATTACAATAAAACGCTAAAATTATGAAAAATAAAAAAATACTAAGATAACAAAAAATAAAAAACGAAATTATCCAAAATAATAAAAATTACACCTAATCTAATAGCCCTATAAAAACAAAAAAGCCCCCCCCCAAAATAAAAACAACCCCTAACCTAACAATAAACTACCAATAACCCTTAAAAGGGACTTTATTAGGACATTGCCCTAAGTTAAACAGCTCTTTTACCTAAAAAAAATTACAAAGTCCACCCTAAAAGTAACCTCTCCACCCAACCAACTCCTCTAAACAAAAAATCTTAGTCTAAAAATATCCTAAGCTACTCATTATCAGCATTTGTATGGGCATTGCCCTTAAAAGGGCATTCCGCTCTATTACTGCCCATCAAAACCCTAATCTAAAAAAAAAAATACCCATCATTTTTTTACAAAACCTAACACTAACCCCAGGAAATCTACTCACAGTTCCTGAAGTCCAGACATCCATCTTTATCCAGGCGGCGAGAAGTCTTCATCCAGGCGGGGACATCTTCATCCAATGCAGGTGCATCTTCTTTCTTCATCCCGTTGTCACGGAGCTGTGGAGGCACAGAGCTATGGAGGCATGGAGAATCTTTGCCGGCGGCGCAGACATCCAGCGTGGAGTATCCTCTTCAAACGGTCCCTGCCACACCCTGAAGCTTGAATGCAAGGTTCCCGTTTAAATATGGGGTACCTTGCATTCCTATTGGCAGACATTTTCAAATCAGCCAATAGGATGAGAGCTACTGTGTCCGGCTGAGGTAGCAACATCCGCTGCTTATAAAATCTCTCCCTTAGTCTGAATTAAACCAGTAATTAGGCCTATTCTCTTTGGAGTCTTAACCTAGTGTTAAGAGTTTTGCAGGCTTTTCCTTTTTGAGCTTATTCATAAATTGGACATTAAACTACTTTCTTTTGGCCATCTCTTCTGCTAGAAGAGTTTCCGAATTTCTCTCACTTGAGAGCCTCCTTATATGATATTCCATCAGGAAAAGGCTGTTTTGCAGACTACATTAAAAATTTTACCTAAAGTTGTTTCCTCACATAACCTTAGTAGGGAGATTTTTGTCCACTCCTGATTAAAAAAGTACTTCTGAAAGAACATTACATTTTTTGGATGTTGTTAGAGCATTAAAATATTATGTTGATGCTACTAAGGTTTTCAGACAACCTTCTAGTCAGTTCTTTCTTCTGAACCTAGAAAAGGCCAGAATGCCTCTGCTATTTCCTTAGGCCTAGATTTAGAGTTTGGCGGTAGCCGTCAAAACCAGCGTTAGAGGCTCCTAACGCTGGTTTTAGGCTACCGCCGGTATTTGAAGTCAGTCAGGAAAGGGTCTAACGCTCACTTTCCAGCCGCGACTTTTCCATACCGCAGATCCCCTTACGTCAATTGTGTATCCTATCTTTTCAATGGGATCTTTCTAACTCCGGTATTTAGAGTCGAGTCTGAAGTGAGCATTAGAAATCTAACGACAAAACTCCAGCCGCAGAAAAAAGTCAGTAGTTAAGAGCTTTCTGGGCTAACGCCGGTTTATAAAGCTCTTAACTACTGTGCTCTAAAGTACACTAACACCCATAAACTACCTATGTACCCCTAAACCAAGGCCCCCCCACATCGCCGCCACTCTATAAAAAAATTTTAACCCCTAATCTTCCGCTCCGTACACTGCTGCCAACTACGTTATCCCTATGTACCCCTAATCTGCTGCCCCTAACACCGCCGACCCCTATATTATATTTATTAACCCCTAATCTGCCCCCCTCAACGTCGCCTCCACCTGCCTACACTTATTAACCCCTAATCTGCCAAGCGGACCGCACCCCTACTATAATAAAGTTATTAACCCCTAATCCGCCTCACTCCCGCCTCAATAACCCTATAATAAATAGTATTAACCCCTAATCTGCCCTCCCTAACATCACCGACACCTAACTTCAAGTATTAACCCCTAATCTGCCGATCGGAGTTCACCGCTACTCTAATAAATTTTTTAACCCCTAAAGCTAATTTTAACCCTAACCCTAACACCCCCCTAAGTTAAATATCATTTTATTCTAATGAAATAAATTAACTCTTATTAAATAAATTATTCCTATTTAAATCTAAATACTTACCTGTAAAATAAACCCTAATATAGCTGCAACATAAATTATTATTATATTATAGCTATTTTAGGATTTATATTTATTTTACAGGCAACTTTGTATTTATTTTAACCAGGTACAATAGCTATTAAATAGTTAAGAACTATTTAATAGCTAAAATAGTTAAAATAATTACAAAATTACCTGTAAAATAAATCCTAACCTAACTTACAATTAAACCTAACACTACACTATCAATAAATTAATTAATTAAATAAACTACCTACAATTATCTACAATTAAACCTAACACTACACTATCAATAAATAAATTAAATACAATTCCTACAAATAAATACAATTAAATAAACTAACTAAAGTACAAAAAATAAAAAAGAACTAAGTTACAAAAAATAAAAAAATATTTACAAACATTAGAAAAAAATTACAACAATTTTAAACTAATTACACCTACTCTAAGCCCCCTAATAAAATAACAAAGACCCCCAAAATAAAAAAATGCCCTACCCTATTCTAAATTACAAAAGTTCAAAGCTCTTTTACCTTACCAGCCCTGAACAGGGCCCTTTGCGGGGCATGCACCAAAGAATTCAGCTCTTTTGCCTGTAAAAAAAAATATACAATACCCCCCCCAACATTACAACCCACCACCCACATACCCCTAATCTAACTCAAACCCCCCTTAAATAAACCTAACACTAAGCCCCTGAAGATCTTCCTACCTTATCTTCACCATACCAGGTTCACCGATCGGTCCTCGGAAGTCTTGATTCAAGCCCAAGCGGGGGGCTGAAGAGTGACGTCCATCCTCGGGCTGAAGTCTGGATCCAAGCGGCGGCTGAAGAAATCCATCATCGGCTGAAGTTGGAAGTCCATCATCGGGATGAAGTCTTCTATCAAGCCGCATCTTCAATCTTCTTTCTTCTGGAGCGGAGCAGAGCCATCGTCTTTCCAACCGACGCGGAACATCCTCTTCAACCGACGCCTACTCGCCGAATGACGGTTCCTTTAAATGACGTCATCCAAGATGGCGTCCCTCGAATTCCGATTGGCTGATAGGATTCTATCAGCCAATCGGAATTAAGGTAGGAATATTCTGATTGGCTGATGGAATCAGCCAATCAGAATCAAGTTCAATCCGATTGGCTGATCCAATCAGCCAATCAGATTGAGCTTGCATTCTATTGGCTGTTCCGATCAGCCAATAGAATGCGAGCTCAATCTGATTGGCTGATTGGATCAGCCAATCGGTTTGAACTTGATTCTGAGTGACTGATTCCATCAGCCAATCAGAATATTCCTACCTTAATTCGAGGGACGCCATCTTGGATGACATCATTTAAAGGAACCGTCATTCGGCGAGTAGGCGTCGGTTGAAGAGGATGTTCCGCGTCGGTTGGAAAGAAGATGGCTCCGCTCCGCTCCAGAAGAAAGAAGATTGAAGATGCGGCTTGATAGAAGACTTCATCCCGATGATGGACTTCCGACTTCAGCCGATGATGGATTTCTTCAGCCGCCGCTTGGATCCAGAGGATGGATGTCACTCTTCAGCCCCCCGCTTGGGCTTGGATCAAGACTTCCGAGGACCGATCGGTGAACCTGGTATGGTGAAGATAAGGTAGGAAGAGTGCTTAGTGTTAGGTTTATTTAAGGGGGGTTTGGGTTAGATTAGGGGTATGTGGGTGGTGGGTTGTAATGTTGGGGGGGGTATTGTATGTGTTTTTTTACAGGCAAAAGAGCTGAATTCTTTGGGGCATGCCCCGCAAAGGGCCCTGTTCAGGGCTGGTAAGGTAAAAGAGCTTTGAACTTTTTTAATTTAGAATAGGGTAGGGAATTTTTTATTTTGGGGGGCTTTGTTATTTTATTAGGGGGCTTAGAGTAGGTGTAATTAGTTTAAAATTGTTGTAATATTTTTCTAATATTTGTAAATATTTTTTTATTTTTTGTAACTTAGTTATTTTTTATTTTTGTACTTTAGTTAGTTTATTTCATTGTAGTTATTTGTAGATATTTTATTTAAATAATTTATTGATAGTGTAGTGTTAGGTTTAATTGTAGATAATTGTAGGTATTGTATTTAATTAATGTATTGATAGTGTAGTGTTAGGTTTAATTGTAGATAATTGTAGGTAGTTTATTTAATTAATTTATTGATAGTGTAGTGTTAGGTTTAATTGTAACTTAGGTTAGGATTTATTTTACAGGTAATTTTGTAATTATTTTAACTATTTTAGCTATTAAATAGTTCTTAACTATTTAATAGCTATTGTACCTGGTTAAAATAAATACAAAGTTGCCTGTAAAATAAATATTAATCCTAAAATAGCTATAATATAATTATAATTTACATTGTAGCTATATTAGGGTTTATTTTACAGGTAAGTATTTAGATTTAAATAGGAATAATTTATTTAATAAGAGTTCATTTATTTCGTTAGAATAAAATTATATTTAACTTAGGGGGGTGTTAGGGTTAGGGCTAAAATTAGCTTTAGGGGTTAAAAAATTTATTAGAGTAGCGGTGAGGTCCGGTCGGCAGATTAGGGGTTAATACTTGAAGTTAGGTGTCGGCGATGTTAGGGAGGGCAGATTAGGGGTTAATACTATTTATTATAGGGTTAGTGAGGCGGGATTGAGGCGGATTAGGGGTTAATAACTTTATTATAGTAGCGGTGCGGTCCGCTCGGCAGATTAGGGATTAATAAATGTAGGCAGGTGGAGGAGACGTTGTGGGGGGCAGATTAGGGGTTAATAAATATAATATAGGGGTCGGCGGTGTTAGGGGCAGCAGATTAGGGGTACATAGGGATAATGTAAGTAGCGGCGGTTTACGGAGCGGCAGATTAGGGGTTAATAATAATATGCAGGGGTCAGCGATAGCGGGGGCGGCAGAATCGGGGTTAATAAGTGTAAGGTTAGGGGTGCTTAGACTCGGGGTACATGTTAGAGTGTTAGGTGCAGACGTAGGAAGTGTTTCCCCATAGCAAACAATGGGGCTGCGTTAGGAGCTGAACGCGGCTTTTTTGCAGGTGTTTGGTTTTTTTTCAGCTCAAACAGCCCCATTGTTTCCTATGGGGGAATCGTGCACGAGCACGTTTTTGAAGCTGGCCGCGTCCGTAAGCACCGCTGTTATCGAGAGTTGAAGTTGCGTTAAATATGCTCTACGCTCCTTTTTTGGAGCCTAACGCAGCCATTCTGTGAACTCTCAATACCAGCGGTATTTAAAAGGTGCGGCCAGAAAAAAGCCAGCGTTAGCTATGCACCCCTTTGGCCGCAGAACTCTAAATCTAGGCGTTAGCCTCTTAGTTAAAGTGATTGTATTTTTTTTGGCACTTTTAAGAAATAGTATATAAAATTAATCTTAAAAACCTTTGTAAAATAATTACTGTTTAGTCATGGCAAACATCCTGCAGTTCCTCCGCCCAAATCTACAACTGTATTTAGTTGATCGATGACTAATCCAGCTTCATCCATGAATGAAACTGCCCATGTTTTTTAAGATTAATTTTATATACTATGTCTTAAAATGCCAGACATTACAATCACTTTAAAACTTTTGATTCACAGAGCTTATTTGCAAGTGGGCCAGCCTCGGCCACAGAGAATTACAGTTCATTCTACTAGATCAGTTGCCACACCTTGGACTTTCAAGAATGTGGCTTCAGTTGATCAAATTGGCAAATCGGCCACTTGGTCTTCTTTGCATACCTTTACTAAATTTTACCATTTTAATGTTTTTGCTTCATCAGAAGCAGCCTTCGGTAGAAAAGGTCCTTCAAGCAGTTGTCTCAGTGTTATAATGTTCCTATAATTTGAGTTGTCATAAGAAATATATTTTTTTTCTTGGGTCAGTGATTTATTTTTAGTGAAAAAAGCTGTTTTTCAATCACTCCCTTTAATTTGTTACTCGTGGACTTCCACAGCTTGGGTATTAGTTCCTATATATAACAGATTGTGGTCTCTCGCCACCTATATCAAAGAAAACATAATTTATATATCACCTGATAAAGTCCATGAGTCCCCACCCTTTTTGGTGTTAGCTTATTTTATGCACATCTTTTTTTCCCTGTTCCTATATTTTGTCTCTTACTCCTTTTTACACCTTACCTCTTGGCTATACGTTACGCGCTGGATTTTAAAGCAAGTTCACAGCACGTAACATCATACTTCTTGAAAAGAAGAAACGCGCTGAGGATTCCAGATCACCCAGGTCCCTACCGGTATGTCAGTATACAGCAGGGTTATAATACAATTTATTTATTATTATTCTTTAAAATAATTCCCAAATCAAATGTATATACGAAACGATTGAAATTAATATTTATTCCTAAATTCTTTAGATTAGTTAAAATGTATAAACACATTGAAATATATTAAGTAGAGACTAGCTTTGAATCAACTATGCACGCTTATTCTGTTACAATACTCTATACAGCAGATCATAAAAAATATACCTTTAAAATTAACCTTACTCACATTGAATCACATTAAAATACCACAATACAATACCAGAATATGGACAGTTAGCTTAACAGTGTTTAATTAAATAGTATAACAAGATACTTCACACAAATCTTACTAGGTCTCAGTAGATTTAAGATAACTTTCAGACAAGTATAATTAAGCTACTTAGCCCACAAATGATTCTATATAACTCCAGTTAAAAACACCAGAAGTTGTATATATTATTAATGCAAACAGCCAATTTATATGCCAATATGTCTGACCTGAAATGACCTCTTATTTAGCTACAATAAGACAAATTCTAATAGATATATATAGCTGCAAATAACTTAATACACACCAGAGAGATTTACTTACAATAATAAGCCTGACTTAGAGATATGAAATACAAAAGACCTTTATCTACCCAGTAAAATTATTTAATATTAATCTGACTAGCTAAGTCTACACAGGACTATTGATATAACTTAAAACACCAAATATGTTCTTTTAAATTACTAGCTGCAATTTAACTGTAGCAACAAGATATCTTTGATTTAAATATTATAGTATGAAATAACCTTTTATATGTTACCAGATAAAATTGAAGTTCACCTCATATGAAGAAAGGTATTGCAATATGGATAAGGAAGTTAGGCCCAGACTTGCTTTATATAGTCTGGATTCCAAGGCAACAGTTTGTCAGTCAAAATTCAGCAGCAAAGACACCTTCTTTCTCCTATGCATGAGCTTTTCAAATGATAGGCCCCACCTTTTTTTTGTAATCGTTGGTAAATGCTTGGATACGTACCACGGAAGCTTGTCTATGATAGGCCCTTCAAGCTGAACATCTCTTGGTTATTTGGGAGACGCCTCCCTGAGTAGCCATTTACCTTTTGGTTGCAATACCATCTTTGAACTATAGGTGGCAGCAGACAACCAGAAATGCAGTCTCATTATCAATACTGCTAAAGTAAATACAGTTCTTATATATATTTTTATCAAATGCCTATTTTTATATACTTTTTTTCTCCTAGTTTTAATAATTATATGTTCCATATATGGTCCCTTTAATATAATTTATTCTGAGTATTTTCATATTAAACATGGGTATATCTCTAGTACCACATTACAAAGTAATTCTTATACATTTAAATATATGGGTATTTAAAGGATTTTAATACTTTTAGCATGGATCTAATTCATATCTCAGTTATTAACTTAATATCACATACAAACCTTGAGAACAGCAATCAGATGTAATTTTACATAATTATATTTATATTGGACTACTATCCCATATCAATATAAATATTGCATATATGTATATCTCTTGCTGAGTGTATAAAAACATATGATATTATTTATATTTTTCATTTAGCAGACATTCACATGTAATATTATACAAATAGACAATCTCATATCCATTTATTTGTACCCATTATTGGATAGTCTGAGGCACATATTAAATATTTGAAAACTATATAGATAATTTGTTATCAAAAGTAGATAGGTTAAGATATTTTGAAATCTTGATTCTTAGGCCTTCAATTTCCATATGTTAGCTGTAACATGAGTTTAGATTCTTTGTGTATCTAAAACTCAGCATGGCACAATTTAACATTTAGACAATAAGGGCCATTTCCCCTGAGTATGTTTGTGTATTTCATTATCAGTCCAAACTGAGCGACTGTTCTCTACAGCGGTTCCTGTGATCTAAGTAATTAATTTCTTAGGCTAAATGAATTTAGAGATTTCAATCTGGGAAGGCTATCCAACAATAATTCATTATAAGTTACCTCTCTTCTGAAACCATGATCAAAGGCTCTTGAGATGTGACATTATCTCTTATAGTTTGGGACCAACTTTTTTTTTATTTTGGTTTTTTAGAAGTCCTGTCTATTTCTTTTGTTCTACAAGTCTGTAGTTGAGAATAAAAAGGAGGGATTGATATCACCCATTCCAGCGTTTGTTCACAATGCAGCTAAATCTATTCATAGTACATATTAGCTAAATGAGATATTAAATCATGTGATATCCAATGCCACTCAGCCATACCCTGACAGGTATTACTGGTATCATCATAACTGCTTTTTCTAGCGAGTCTGAAGACTCGCCAGAAACACGGGCCCACAAGCTCCATATGGAGCTTGATAAATGGGCCTCATTGACTGAGGATTCACTGTTCGACCTTAGCCCTTATGAATATACACCTGAAAAACCCATTTTACACACCAATTTTAAAAGACCCTCATCCTTTTTTCCAGTAGGGGCCCAGGGCGAACAGATAAGGATTTTTAACAAACTTGTCAGTAAGGATCTATCTAATTTGTGGGAAGATAAAAAGGAAAAAAGTGGACCAACAGATTTAACGATAATCTGACACAACATGAGAGACAAATGCTAGCTGTACTCAAGAATAACACTGACATTATTATCAGATCTGCCAATAAAGGCAGTGGGGTGGTGGTTCAAGATAGACTCGACTACCTTAGGGAAGCTTTTAGAATATTAAATGAGGCAGACACGTACAAAAAGTTAACGTTTGACCCTACCAGTTCATTTATCAAAAAACTTCATACTATATTAATTTCAGCAAAAATTGATAACATAATAAAAAAAGAATTCAACCTTTTTATTCGAAAGAAATCCGACTACACTCACATTCTATTACCTCCCAGAAGTACGTAAAGATTTGGTGGACCCTCTGGGGAGACCAATTATCTCCGGAATAGGGTCCCTTACCAGTAATCTGTCCACTTATATAGACCATTTCTTACAAACATTAGTCAGAAAAACGTTTCTTAAGGATACTACTCAAACTATCAAAACATTTGAAGGAATGAAGTGGGGAAAAGATTTCCTCTTGATCACGTGCGACGTCACAGCGCTTTATACATGTATTCCCCATAAATTAGGGATTGAGGCTATTGAAGAAAGTATGACATACAGTTAACTCCCATTGACACAAATTAGATTTATTTTGACATGCATATAATTTATACTTCAGCACAATTATTTTCAATTCGAATCACAATTTTATTTACAGATACAGGGAACTGTGATGGGGACCACTTTTGCCCCATTGTATGCCAACCTGTACATGGATTGTTTTGAAAACATATATATTTGGCACAACAACCCTTTCAGGGATCATCTAGTTTCTCACCTTAGATACATAGATTACATTATTATTGTGTGGAGAGGGGGTGAAGAGGCAGTTAATGACTTTACAGGCTTTCTCCATAGCAACTCTATGAACCTGAAATTTACCAACAACATCAGGAAGGATGAGATAGAATTTTTGGACCTTGCCCTTTTTGTGGACCAGGACCATTGAGTTGCTGCCAGGAATTATAGAAAGCCAACTGATAAGAACGGATTTCTAAATGCAAAGAGTGGACATCTCCCTAGATGGAAAAACACTGCACACATACATAAAAAAACTGCACACATACATAAGGTTATATCAAATAATCCACAATATTAGACAATAGGTTCAAAGAAAAAGGGTACAACAACACCCTTTTACAAGATGTGAAAGATAAAGTTTCCAACAGGAATAGAGAGGCTATGTTGAACCCAGTAGATAGGAACAATGCTACAAGTAAGAATAAGGATGAAGTTAGGTTTATTACCACATATAGCCATGGGAGCCAATACATTGAAAAGATACTTAGAAAACTCTGGAACATTTTAATCAGTGATCCTATCTTAGGTAAGATACTCCCAGAGAGACCTCTTATCACATTCAGGAAGAACAAACATTATAAGAACATACTCGCTCCATCAAAATAGATAACCATCACCAGGTCCAGCACCACTGACCATTCCCATTGGCTCGCTAGAGCCAATGGGACATGGCCGTGTGGGCATTGTAGTTGTACTATGTGTGGTTCGATCATAAAAGGGGACACCTTTCAAAATATAGATGGTACCAAATAGTACAAAATAAAATATAAATATTAATGTAAATCTACCTTTGTAGTATATCTTTTGATTTGTCCATGTAATTGTTTTTACATTGGGACAACCAAAAGAATGATGAAAACTAGATTTAGTGAACACTGTGAAACATACTGGATTCACAAACTAACGAGTGACGAGAGAAGTTTGCAACAAAACTATAAGATAGAACCTACTAAGTTTATTGTGAACATAGGTCATTCACCTTAGTTTTAAAGATACTGTATACTTTAACTATTTTTTCCAATCATGGATTCAATTTTAATCTATAGATGCATTTCTTGTACAATCACTATCACCAGTTGGATATGTTAATTTAGGAGTTTGTAACATACATCTCTACCCTCCTACAGTCCGCCAATATCTATTGTAACATATATTTAAGATCTGTGTAAATCAAATATCTTTTTTAGTCAGAATTTGTGGACGTAGCATCTTTCTATCTTATCTTATTTCACACATCATGCAGTATATAGACAGGTGAATATACGAATGGGAATAATCATAGCACCCTTCCCGTTCTATATTTATATCTGTATTTATTCAATATTCTTTAGCTAAATAGTGTTCTTTAGATTGTGTTAGTCCTGACAGTTATCCAGTAATAATAATTAGAACCTTTTTATAAAATTTTAAAAGAACTTTACATTATGTATGAGTGTTCTCTAACATCAATTTCTAGTTTTTCTCTTGTTCCATAGGTTTTTAGGTAAGGATTTATCACACTTGGTGCAACTGTTCACAAGTAACATCTTTACGAGTATTATTATCTAGTTACTTATTACTACTATAAATGTTAGTACAGGTTATTTGCATATCACATATTTCATCTGATGGATTTCAAAAGTGAAGATTGTTATATTCTGCTATTACCAAGTCTGTTTTAAACTCCTGTATGTCGTGATGAATGTAGCGCATCGCAGCATATATTCGAGTATAGATGATTTGCATTGATTCCTTTTATCCATGTTTATATAAATATTATTAGGTCATTACGATAACCTCCTGTTAACTAGAATAATTGGCAAAGTACCAGCCAATCCGTATCAGTCTTTTATCCACCCTATCAGAAGCGGCCACGTATTACACAGTGTCAGCGTGTTGGATTTTAAAGCAGGTTCACGGCACGTAACTTCATACCTCTTGAAAAAGTCTGTTCGCAAACAGAAGAAACGCTTTAAGGATTCCAGATCACCCAGATCCCTACCGGTATTACCGGTATCATCCAACTACAGCTACATATACTTCTTGGACTTCCGCTTTCTTGGATACCGATTGGCGTTATTACATTTTGCCAGCATAGTTTGAATAAGAAGCGGACCAAAACTCTATTTGAACCATTGGATGTCGAGGACTCTTTGGTGATATTACTTTTGTGCCTATTTTATTATATTTTCCTGTACGTTCATATTTTACTGTGCTTTAATTGCCTATCATTAAAAACCTTTACTCTTAGAGTGGTTCTGCGCTCTTTTCTCTCTTCTTGTTGTTTAAACTGAGGTATGTGTGAGGTGGGATTTATAGGCTTTTGTGGTTTAGGAAAACTTTGCCTCCTCCTGGCAGGAAGGTATTAACCATATGTAACGGATTGTGGACTTTTGCTACCATGAAAAAAATATATTTATCAGGTGAGATATTAATTAATTTCTTTTTAGTATTTTAATCACTATAAACTGATATAGCTTTGAAAAAAATTTACATTCTGGGTACCTGTTGAAAAAACATCAAGATTAAGCAATATAAAGGCCAGATTATAAGTGTAGTGGTATTTAACGCTCACACGCTAACTCTGCTAGAAGTAAGCATTTTGTGAGCATCGTGTAGGGCTAATATTAAAAGTTTAAAGTAAAGAGTTTTTGCTCACGCACTAACCTAATGTGCGCAAAAAGCCGAAGTTAGAATATTGCTTTAACGTATTCCCCCATAGAAGTCAATGGAGCAAAAAAAGTGGGGAAAAAACGACGCAAAACGGACAAGGCCCACCACATCACAGTGTAGTATCCTAAACTATCAGGATGGCACCCACAGAGTTATAGCAACAGGGAAATTTAGAACCTGAGTAAGATCCAATCAAAATAAATATAATCAATAAAAAATACATATAAAAAATACATATAAAAAAACAGTGTTATATTATATTATCCCCAAACCCATCATAAATAAATATCACACATTCCTCCAGGCCAGATACTTGTAATACAGCCAGCTCCAAGAAGAGCATGATGTGTTCATTAATAGGGGGGGGGGGGGTTGGGTTTACGTGGAAGGAGTATATATGCCATAGAATAACCCATCTGTGACTCTAGTTAGTCAAATGTCACTAATGGCAGCAGGGAGAGTGCTCCCAAAGTCCTCCATAAGTAGGGTAAGCTAGGATAGGGCATATGTATCAGAGAAGTGTAATTAGTACATCCACATCTACATGATACGATGAAATGCACAATGTATTAGTGCACATGCTGCAGTCAAATATTGAACAATCATAAAACACAGTGCCAGTCTATTCCCATATTCAAACCTCTGGGGTGTATGGTGTCCAATTTAAAGATCCACTCAGCTTCTTTTTGTAGGAGACGAGTGTCCCTATCACCGCCCCTAGGCAGTGGGGGTACGTGGTCAATAAGCTTAAATCTAAGGTCAGCAACAGAGTGACCTTCCTCCATGAAATGTCTGGCCACCGGCTGATCACTCTTCCCTTTTTCAATTGCTGTTCGAATCGCACTCCTGTGGTTGGCCATCCTTTTCTTGATGTCGTCAGAGGTTTTACCGATGTAAAACAGTCCACAGCTGCAATTCAACATATATACCACAAATTTCGTAGTGCACGTAAGGTAGTGCTTAATCTTGCAGCTTGTATTGTTGTGTGGGTGTCTGAATTTTTTGCATTGCAACATGGAGTTGCACGTCACACAACTAGGGCATTTGTAGGAACCTCTTTTAGTAATTGGTGTGACTTTACTGTAGCTGTCAATGGGGTCTGTTTTCATCAGAATATCTTTAAGGTTCCTTCCCCTCTTGTACCCAATCCTGGGTGGTCTATGATGCTGGTAAGATAATGATGGGTTTGTCTGGATAATCTCCCATTTTTCTTTTAGAGTAACCCCCAGTGTTCTTGTGCTGGGGGTGTATGCGGTGACAAAATTCATTCTCTTCTGGTGATCACTCTTAATAGTCTCCAAATACACCTGGGACCTTGCTTCCTTTACAATGTCGCTTTTGTATCCTCTGCTATAGAATCTTGATTCCATTTCATTCAATTGTATCTCCTTTTTCTCGTCAGGTGTATTGTTGCGGCAGACTCTCAGCATCTGTGCCCTGGGGATCGCCTTAATGAGTGATCTGGGATGGTAGCTGGAGGCGTGTAGCAGTGTATTTCTATCAGTAGTCTTTTTAAATAGAGTAGTTCCAAGTCTGTTGTTAACCTTAAAGATTCTTAGATCTAGGAAGTCCACTTCATTGTAGCTGGAAACCTCTTTAAGTTGTACCTGTCCACCTACTTCATTCAAGGATATGACCCATTCGCCAAAGGACTCAATAGTTCCTCGCCAGATTACCACGATATCGTCAATTTACCGCTTGTAAAAATGTACCTGTTGGTTGTCATATACCTTGAACATACTTTCTTCAACATACTCCATAAAGAGATTTGAAAACGCAGGTGCCATATTCAAGCCCATGGCCGTCCCCATGAGCTGCAGGTAAAATCTCCTCTCAAATTTAAAATAGTTCAATTTGAGGCATAAGGATAAAAGTTCAACAATAAAACTGGTTGGTGGTCCCACATATGGGCATCTCTCAAGGCAGTTGGTAATTATCTCCATCCCCATTTCATGCGGTATAATGGTGTACAACTTGTGACATCAAGGCTGGCCAGCACATCACCTGGTTGAATGTCAGTCAGTGTGGTAAGATACGTGATAAGGGCAGAGGAGTCACGTAGATAGGAATGCATATTCACAACTAGAGGTTGTAGCAAAGAGTCAACAAACTTGGCCAGGGGTTGTAGCAATGACCCCCGTGCTGAAACTATGGGGCGACCAGGTGGGTGTACCAATTGTTTGTGTATTTTCGGTAACGTATAAAGTATTGGTCTCACTGGATAGTCTGTAGTCAACCATTCCTTAGTAGTTGAATCTATCCAATTCATGCTTGCTGCATGTTCAATAACTGAATCAATCTGTGCTTTATAAGCAATGGTCGGATCACAGGGTAAAGCCCTATAGGTAGAGCTGTCCGTCAGTTGTATAATGGTGTACAAGCTTGTGACATCAAGGCTGGCCAGCACATCACCTGGTTGAATGTCAGTCAGTGTTGTAAGATACGTGATAAGGGCAGAGGAGTCACGTAGATAGGACCGCATATTCACAACTAGAGGTTGTAGCAAAGAGTCAACAAACTTGGCCAGGGGTTGTAGCAATGACCCCCGTGCTGAAACTATGGGGCGACCAGGTGGGTGTACCAATTGTTTGTGTATTTTCGGTAACGTATAAAGTATTGGTCTCACTGGATAGTCTGTAGTCAACCATTCCTTAGTAGTTGAATCTATCCAATTCATGCTTGCTGCATGTTCAATAACTGAATCAATCTGTGCTTTATAAGCAATGGTCGGATCACAGGGTAAAGCCCTATAGGTAGAGCTGTCCGTCAGTTGTATAATGGTGTACAAGCTTGTGACATCAAGGCTGGCCAGCACATCACCTGGTTGAATGTCAGTCAGTGTTGTAAGATACGTGATAAGGGCAGAGGAGTCACGTAGATAGGACCGCATATTCACAACTAGAGGTTGTAGCAAAGAGTCAACAAACTTGGCCAGGGGTTGTAGCAATGACCCCCGTGCTGAAACTATGGGGCGACCAGGTGGGTGTACCAATTGTTTGTGTATTTTTGGTAACGTATAAAGTATTGGTCTCACTGGATAGTCTGTAGTCAACCATTCCTTAGTAGTTGAATCTATTCAATTCATGCTTGCTGCATGTTCAATAACTGAATCAATCTGTGCTTTATAAGCAATGGTCGGATCACAGGGTAAAGCCCTATAGGTAGAGCTGTCCGCCAGTTGTCTGTCTATTTCAGTCTTGTAATCCTGGTAGTCCTGAAGGACAACTGCACCACCCTTATCCGCTGGGCGTATGACTATTGTTGAGTCATTTCTGAGGGCTTGTACAGCTTCCCAATTACTTGCTGTCATGTTATTTCTGGTGGGGCAATGTTCACCCTGTCTCAATCTTTGTTGTACCATGCGGGTATAAGTTTTGATACTTGGATTAGTTGTGGGAGGTTCAAACGTGCTTGGTTTCTTAAAGGGGTGTCTGTTATCTTCCAGCACCTTTCCCTGGAAAAAGTCCCCCAATTTCAATTGTCTCTGGAAGCGCATAGTATCAATATATGTGGTAAAGTCATCAGGTTTAGTTGTGGGCACAAAAGAGAGGCCCTTCATGAGTACTCGTCTTTCATTATCATTCAGGACATGTTGGCTAAGGTTGACAGTCACATCCTCCTCCTTCTGCGTTGTAATGGGGGTCTTCTTCCAAAATCCACCCCTGCGTGTGTGTGGTCTTCGCCCCTTCCCCTGGAGTGGGTGGTAATGCCTAAAAAAGGCTGTGTATTGTGCTGATTCTCCGTCTCCTGTAGCCGGTCACTCGAGTACTCAGTATCTGAGCCAGAGCTAGAGTCCACAGTGTTCAGATATATATATATCTGCTTTACTAACCCCTACCCTAACTCATTTCTTTAACCAATCTCTCACTGCTGGCACATTTCCTAATACATTCAAGCATGCGTCAATCATACCAATCCTAAAAAAGTCCTTGTTTGACCCCTCCACGTCTTCTAACTATCGACCGGTCTCCTTACTTTCTTTTGCTTCAAAATTATTGGAACGACTGGTCTATAATCGGCTAACTGAATTTCTCACAACTAACTCCATTCTACAAAAGGCCCTTTTAAGGGCTATTGGTAGTTTAGTATTAGATTAGGGGGTGTTTTTATTTTGGGGGGCTTTTTATTTTCATATGGATTAGGTTTAATTTTTTTATTTTTTATAATTTACGGCTAGATTACGAGTTTTGCATTATGAGTGAAAAAGCCTCATAATGCTGCACTTTTACTACCGCTGCTATTATGAGTCTTGCAGGTATAGGTGTACCGCACACTTTTTTGGCTGTAACGCAACGTAACTACCGCACCTTTCAAAAAGTCCTTTTTCAATGGGACTTCCATAGGGCCGGTATTACGAGTTTTGCCTGGGAGGCCAAAAAGTGAGAGGTACACCCTATACCGTCAAGATTCGTACCGCCATCTAAAGTCAGTAGTTTTACGTTACAAATCTGTAGCATAAAACTCATAACTAAAGTGTAAAAAAGTACACTAAAACCCATAAACTACCTATTAACCCATAAACTGAGGCCCTCCTGCATCATAAACACTAAAATAAAATTATGAACCCCTAATCTGCTGCTCCTGACATCGCCGCCACTATAATAAACATATTAACCCCTAAACCGCAGCACTCCTGCATCGCAAACACTAGTTTAATATTATTAACCCCTAATCTGCCACCCCAATTTCACCGCCGCCACTATAATAAAGTTATTAACCCCTAAACCTAACCCTAAGTCTAACCCTAACACCCCTAACTTTAATATAATTAAAATAAATCTAAATAAAAATTACTATAATTAACTAAATAATTCCTATTTAAAACTAAATACTTACCTGTAAAATAAACCCTAAGCTAGCTACAATATAACTAATAGTTACATTGTAGCTAGCTTAGGTTTTATTTTTATTTCACAGGCAAGTTTGTATTTATTTTAACTAGGTAGACTAGTTAGTAAATAGTTATTAACTATTTACTAGCTACCTAGTTAAAATAAATACAAATTTACCTGTAAAATAAAACCTAACCTGTCTTACACTAACACCTAACATTAAACTACAATTAAATCAATTACATTAATTATATACAATTAACTAAATTACAAAAAAATAAAATAATAAATTACACAAAATAAAAAAGAAATGATCGAATATTTTAACTAATTACACCTAATCTAATAGCCCTATCAAAATAAAAAAGCTCCCCCAAACCCTAGCCTAAACTAAACTTCCAATAGCCATTAAAGGGGCCTTTTGCTGGGCATTACCCCAAAGAAATCAGCTCTTTTACCTGTAAAAAAAATTACAAACAACCCCCCAACAGTAAAACCCACCACCCACACAACCAAACCCCCCAAATAAAATCCTATCTAAAAATCATAAGCTCCCCATTGCCCTGAAAAGGGCATTTAGCTCTTTTCCATTGCCCAAACCCTAAGCTAAAAATAAAACCCACCCAATAAACCCTTTAAAAACCCTAACACTAAACCCCGAAGATCCACTTACAGTTTTTGAAGACTGGACATCCATCCTCATCAAGCCGGTAGAAGTCTTCATCCAAGCACGCAGAAGTCCTCAACAAAGCCAGGAGAAGTCTTCATCCAAGCTGGCAGGAGTCCTCAATGAAGCCGGGAGAAGTCTTCATCCAAGCGGCAAGAAGTGGTCCTCCAGGCAGGCAGAAGTCTTTATCCAGATGGCATCTTCTATCATCATCCTTCCGACGCGGAGCGGCTCCATCTTCAAGACATCCGGCGTGGAGCATCCTCTTCTGTTGACGGCTACTGAAGAATGAAGGTTCCTTTAAGGGACATCATCCAAGATGGCGTTCCTTGAATTCCGATTGGCTGATAGAATTCTATCAGTCAATCGGAATTAAAGTTGAAAAAATCATATTGGCTTATGCAATCAGCCAACAGGATTGAGCTTCAATCTTAATAGCTGATCCAGCCAGCCAATACGATTGAGCTTGCATTCTATTGGCTGATTGGAACAGCTATTAAAGGTTAGTGGTGGAAATAACTAATGAGCCGCTCATAACGCAAAACTCGTAATCTAGCTGTTTGTTTGTAATTTTATGTAATGTTAGACATTTTATTTTCTGTAATTTTAGCTTAATTTAAACTTATTTTTTTAAATGTTTTAAGTAATGTTAGCTTTTTTATTTTAATTGTAATTTAGGATTATTTTAATTTATGTAATGGGGTTAATTTAGGGGGTGTTATGTTAGGGGGCTTAGTAATTAGTTATTTGTGTTGTGGGGTTTGGTGGTTTAGGGGTTAATGAATGTATTAGGTTAATTGCAATGTGGGTTAATGGCGGATTAGGGGTTAATAGTTTAATAGATAGTTTGCGTTGTGGGGGCATGGCAGACTAGGGGTTAATAGTTTAAATAGGTACTTTGCGATGTGGGGGCATGGTGGTTTAGTGGTTAATACATTTATTATAAATTGCGATGTGGGGGGATGGCGGATTAGGGGTTAATAGTTTAAATAGGTACTTTACGATGTTGGGGCATGTCGGTTTAGAGGTTAACATATTTATTATAAATTGTGATGTTGGGGGGATGGGGGATAGAGGGGTTTTGATGTGTCGGGTTAGATTTCAATGGGAAAAAGTTCTCAAAGAGCACCTTTTCCTGTTTTACACCTAGTTGAGCTGGGTGTAATTTTTGTTAGTGTTTAGGCAGCCTTCGACAGTGTATTTACGGATTGCTCGGGCATTGGAAATCGGGTATAATTTAAAGATTAGCAGATTCTCTATACTTTGTATGGGAAATGATAATGTTTTCGGCAGCAAGAGACCGGTTGCTGAAATTGAGTTATAACGGGCCGTTGGAAGCAGTCGATAAAGATATTGCTTCTGACAGCATATTTATCAGTTTGCGAGTGCCTGCTAACTGGATTATGGCTCAATGGAAATGAGCCCTAAATTTCCTCTCTCATCGTGAAATATTCCCCATCCCGTCCTCTTCGATCAACCTCTGATCTACGTCTCTCCACTCCTGTTATCTTTACGTCCCACTACCGCCTCCAAGACTTTGCACGTGCTGCGCCTGTCCTCTGGAATTCTCTACCCCGCTCCATAAGACTGTCTCCAACCTTGTATAGCTTCAGACGCTCCTTGAAAACCCATCTATTCAGAGAGGCTTACCATCTCTCCTCCATACCTCATCCGAACCAAACTAATATATGAACTGCCTGACTCACTGCTGCACTGTAACAAGCTACCCCAACCTTATGTCTCTGCACCCTAAACCTGTAGACTGTGAGCTCTCCGGAGCAGGGCCCTCTTCCTCCTGTGCTAGATTTGTTTAGTTTTGTTATGTTTTGTATTTTATCACAAATCCTTGTCATTGTATACCCCTATCACTGTACCCAGTACTACGGAATTTGGCGGCGCTATACAAATAAATGATAATATATATATATATGATAGTATTTTGGCACAATATATATCTAACTATAAATAATTATATATAGCTATATACAAATATATTTAGGAATATCTATTTAAAAATACAAATAACATATTCCCCTATGTGCAGAAAATTGGAATGTATAATATTGACAGTAAATACACAATATAACACTTTATATATTTCACTTTCATATTTTCGTCTATATATGTATAAATTTGTATTTATGTGTTAATACATGTATATATGTCTGTAAATGCATAAATATACACATAAATACATATGTACACACATATTTAGACATGTATTTTTTGTTCTAATACCTGAGACCTCATATCTTTGAGCCATTATAACTTTTTTGTGCAATTTTTTTAATAATTGTTATTATATGGTGTTATTATTATTAAGTATTTTGATGTTTTTTGTGACACTTTTTTTTCTTAAGTCACGCTATCCCTACACACGTTAAATTAAATTGCACTCAAGTGATTGCATTTACTTTCAACTTGTAATATGAGCGCTACATCTAACGCGAGCAAACAGACTGGATAAACCCCTTTCAACTCGAATGTAACTGTTAGCGCACCACTCGTAATCGGGGGCCATAGTGTGGTCTTTTGACCTTAAAGAGAAAGAAAACACCTTGTAATTACGAGACATTTATTTTTTGTTGCTAAAAAATATCAGCCAAGTGTTCGCTTTTTAAAACAATTCAACATCATTAGCCAAACTCCACCTTCCATTTCTCTTATATTTCGAGGAGCTAATATGGGCTTTAGTCTGCAGACAACAAGGCTAATCAAGGTTATAAAGTTAGTATAAAGTACATTGTTTGCAGTTGTTGTCACTTAAAGTCTTTTAATGACAGATATGTCACAGAGTTAGCGACTTTGTAAGTCAGCAGGGTGCATTTCAAGTTCTGAATAATATAAATTGCTCAATGTTCAGAGCTAAGTTACTTGAAAAAGGGGGCAAAATAGATAATGAAAATATATCACAAAGTTTTTTTATTGTGGAAAAGTAAACAAATAGACATGTGCGCGATCGAAAAATTTGTTTCAGTTCGTTTCGTTTCAATTAGTTTTTTTCTTTTTTTCGGTTCGATATAGTCGGATTGATTCGTTATGCGTCAGTAATTCATTTCGGTTACATTCGTGACGCACCGAATTGTGATATTCGGATTAATTCGCAAACATTATCGAATTATTTATAATTTCAGATCAATTCGTTATTTCAGCGATATTAGTTATATTCCATTAAATTGTTATTTCGGAACTTATTCGATTCTATATTTTCGGATACATTTGTTATATTATTAATAAATTTATTACACTGTTAAAATGACTGTAATATTAATAAACACTTATTAACTTACTACTATTCATCACTCCTGCACACTATAGCCACACCCATGTAACCAATATCTTAGTTTTGTTTGTGAGTAGAAGAGCAGGTTGTAGTGAGAGATATGTCTGTTAGAGAAATTGTGGATATGGTAGGGAGGGTTCATGGAGGTGATAGGGACAGTAGAGTTAGGGGCAGTGGAGTTACTAGGGAGAGTAGAGGTAGGGATATTGGAGGTAGAGAGACGTAGGGATAGGGACCGTGGAGTTAGGGATAGACACCATGTAGGTAGGGAGAGGGACCTTGGAGGTACTAGGGAGAGGGTAGGTAGGAAGAGGCATGGTGTGAAAAAGCACACCAGTGCTAAAGTAGTCCACCATAAGAAGAGGAGGCCACCTACATCCTCTGAGGAGAGTGCTGAGGAGGAACAGCAACGAGCAGCAACACCACGGCATAGAAGGCCAACATTCACACACAAATAAAATCTGGCACTTGTTGCTTCTGTGATCAAAGTTAAGAACATCCAATTTGCTTCTGATGTGTCGTCATCTAAAAAGACAGCATCATGGAACACAGTGAGTATAGTTGTGTATGCAGTTGGAGCAGTGGACAGGACAGCCGCCTGTGTCAGGCACCGGTATGTTTCAAACACAATTTATTTTTTTTATAGTAAAAAGTAACTAGTGTTAAAGCCTGTGTATACACAGGCCAAAATGTGTAAGGAAAGAAATACAGTAAAGCTCTTAGGAGGCATTGTGCACTTTTGAACTTTTATCTCGAGCACACACTCATCCTTAAACGGACAGTCAACCCAAAATCTTTTATAATTCTTGTAAAATATAGATAATCCCTTTATTACAATAGCCATTTCCTAGTTTATCACAGAAAACATGGTTATATAATATTAATACACTTTTTTTTAACTCTGTGTGATTACCTTGGTTTTAAGCATCTTCTGTTCTGACTGCCCACTGGTTGCATAACTATCTATTGACTTGCATTTAAGACAATTAGTGCTGTGTTGTTAGAATCCAAGGGCGTAAGCACGTTAACTATATGTTTCACATGAATTCACGTCCCCTGATGTGGGATACGAACTATGCTTAAATACATAGTTGCGATCTCGCTACTTTTATATAGATAGCGGCAGAGAGAGGCCCGGCTAGCAGAGTCAGACAGCGTCCTTAAAGGGATATATTACTAAACCCAAATTTTTTCTTTAATGATTCAGATAGACCATGCAATTTTAAGCTACTTTCAAATTTACTCGTAGTATCTTTTTCTCATGGCATCTTTATTTGAAAAAGCAGGAATGTAAGGTACGCTTAAGAGCTGTCCCATTTTTGGTTCAGCACTTGGGTAGTGCTTGTTGATTCTTGGTTAAATGTAGCAAACCAATCATCAAGCTCTACCCAGCTGCTGACCCAAAATGTGCCTGCTCCTAACCTGACATTCCTGCTTTTTCAAATAAAGATATCATGAAAACAAAGAATATTTTCTAAAAGAGGTAAATTAGAAACTTCCGTAAAATTGCAGCTCTATCGTGAAAGAAAAATTTTGGGTTTAGTATCCCTTTAAGGGCTTAACGAGCAGCACCGTCCTCATGCTTGTCTCACTCAGTCTCCTCTACTCTGTAATGCGCATTCAGCGTTGGTTGTTAAGTTTTTAAGGCCCGGTATGTTTTTCTTGTGCTGCAGACATACCTGGCCTTTTATAATATAGGATTATTAAAGGACCACTCACGCAGTATAATCACATAATTAAGAACTGCATAATAAAAATACAATGCAATTATAACACTTACTTTAAATTTATAATATTTTTTTAAGACTATTTTTTTTTATCGTCCCCTGTATTATGTGACAGATATCATTCAATCACAGACTAGTATACGTATGTATACCCTGTTAGCTTCTGCACCTGCTCAGTATGATATAGTTCCTCTTAAAGTGTATACATAAAAAGAATGTGCAAATATAGATAAATGAAGTAAATTATAAAATTAATTGTCTTGAAGATACAGCTCACACGGTTTGAGAGGTCCTCTCCTTACAGAGACCTAAATTTAAGCAATTTTTGAAGGCCGGCGATATAAAGCGGCTGGAAAAAAAAATAATTAATTGTCTTAAAGGGACATGAAACCCAACATTTTTCTTCCATGATTTATATAGAGAATACAATTTTAAACAACTTTCCAAATTACTTATATTATTTAATTTGCTCCCTTTCTTTGTTATCCTTTGCTGAAAGGTTTATCTAGGCAAGCTCAGGAGCAGTATAATCACATTATTAACAAGTGCATAATAAAAATACAATGCAATAACACACTTTAAATTTATAATATTTTTTTTTAAGACCAATTTGTTTTTATTGTCCCCTGTATTATGTGACAGATATCATCCAATTACAAACTAGTATACGTATGTATACCCTGTAAACTTCTGCACATGCTCAGTATGATATAGTTCCCCTTAGATTAATGAAGTAAATTATAAAATTAATTGCCTTAAAGGGACATGAAACCCAAAAATGTTCTTCCATGATTCATATAGAGCAGTGTTCCTCTGTGTTTTTTGCTAAGGGTGTTCCACACTGGCAAGAGACAGCCAACAGGAGAACCGCATTTGCCACAAATCCCTGTGGCCTACCTGTTAAGCCAATTTCTTTATAGAGAAATCACAATTTAAACATATAATGCAGACAACATGGGAAAAGTTAACTTAGAACTGTTTATTTTTTATTTATTTTTTTAAAAATGCACAAGTGGTCTGTGGGAGAGTAGCATATTGGCTGATAAGAAACACACCCTTTGCTCATTAGGCAGTGACACACCCCACAACCACAAGAACAAAATATATATAGACAAAAGTACACATACATTTTTTAGAAAGAAAAACAAAACAAAAATTTTTTTTATACAAATAAAATCACCATTTTGTAAATAAAAAGTAAAAAACATGGCTTTAATGTCCCTTTAATACTGAAATGAGGGGAAGAATGCATTTATCTCTTTAACTGTCTTCATGTTGTATTTGTGGCTTTCAATCCTTGTGAGTCAATCAAGATGGGAACTGGTCAGTCTGTTTCTCTGTTTCCTCTTTATAATGTTCATGCTAGAGAATATTGATTCACAAGTATACGTGGTCACAAAAAATGACATTATTTTTTATTTATTTTTACAAATGGCTGCAAGGTTGGAAAGTCCAATTCAGAAACTACATTCCAGAAGTGGCCCACTCCTGGCCCAAGTCCTGCTTTGAGTATACCCTTTGCATGCAACTCAACAATTTCACTTTGGAGAGCAGCATGGTTAGAAGGGTATAGTTGTATTAAAACTGGAGTGAGGACACAGGCACATGAAAGGGGTTGTCAATAAAGCTGAAAATCTCAGCGTACTCCATGAAATCTCTGAGCCTGGGTTCAAATTCTCCCCTCAGTTCTTCCAACACTTTGACAAATTTACTGAAGCTAAAGTGTCGCTGTAGTGGTGTGTTATTTGTTTTAACAGCTCGCAATCTTGGGAGGTGAACAAAATCATTTCCAGGTATATAGTGTGGTAATTGTGCATGTAATATGTTACCTAGGATCTTATCTCTTCCTTGGAGCACCAAGTTTAGTGTGTTCAGGTGACATCTTATCAGTCGGAAAGTCTAACTATATAATCCATTCAGGGTCTTCTAATTCTTGCTCATTTCACCCTTGCTGTCAAGGAAGTCATGCATTTTGGGTAGTAGACTCAAGAACTCTGCCGCTAAATAACCATCTTACCTCATTTATGCATCACCAAATTACCATACTCTGTCTTATAATCCTCAAGCAACTGCCGAAACTGTTGATGGTTCAGTGCTTTTGAGACAATAAAATTGACCACGACCACAACCAACTGCATATCATTTTGCAACTTGTTGTTTCTGAGTTTTGAAATGAATGCCTCTTGGTGTATGAAGCAATGAAAAGTTGCAAAGTTTGGTATCTATTCTCTATTCCTCATAAGACCAATAAGTTCATTCTCTTTCCCTTGCATGCTGGGAGCTTTGTCAGTACATACACTTACAAGACCTCCAAAAAATATAAGCAGTGCATTCAGAATGCCCTAGCCTCTAGTTTGACCAAGGAGTGGCAGTAAACAAAGCATTTCTACTCTAAATTAATCTTCTTTAGGGAACCTAACCCAATTACACAGTTAGGCAACATCACTCATGTCCGTGCTTTCATCCACTGAAATGCTGAAACACAATGCTGAAGACAAATCTGCTATTAACTGGTTACTAATATCTTTACCAATGTCTATCAGTCTCATTGTTGAATCAGAGAACTGCAGTCCTTTAATTTCCTTTATAATTGCATCTTTGTTGGTTAACTTTGCATAGAATATTTCTGCTGTAGCCAAGAAACAGTTTTTCACTATCTCTGCATCAGAAAATGGTGTACAATGTCAAAAGATACTACAGTTAAACATTCCCATTATGTCTCTTTCCAGCCCTGTCACAAATAGCCATATGCCACCTCTCCTGTAGCAAGTCTGACACTGGATCAGCTCATCTTGAGACTATGGGACCGATTTATTAAATATCATGTCAGCCCAACATCGCTAAATGCCTACAGCATACGCTGTCAGCATTTATCATTGCACAATAATTTCTAGTGAAATGCTTGTGCAATGCCGCCCCCTGCAGATTCGCGGCCAATCGGCCACTAGCAGGGGTGTCAATCATTTCGATCGTATGTTACAACCGTTGCTTATTAACTCCTGATTCCGGCGAGCCCAAAGGCATTGACTGCTTAGTAAATCAGCCCCTATTTGTCTTGCTGACTAACTGCCACACATGGTTTAGAGGTCATGTTTGCTCCCTGCAGTTGGATAGAGTCTGGTTAGCCTGCTGCTTATGGTTATGGACCCAGCCCTAGGGGAGGTCAGTGAGTGCCCTTATAATGTGCGCAAAGCTGATTAGTGGTGCCAAAACAAAATGCATGTTTGCACATCATCAGATCAGGTCAGTCATTTGATGAGGGTAGGGACTGGCACTTATTAGCGCTACCCACCGAAAGGGAAAAAAATGTGATGGAGGGGTTCCATCATGGGACCAGCATCTTTTTCATCCCTGTGGAGGCAGAGCAGTTGATGTGCGGAGGCGGTGGTCCAGGCAGAGGTCCATCTTCATCCAGCCAATAGGATTTAAGCAGCTCTAATTCCTATCGGCTGATTTAAAATTTTCAGCCAATAGAAATGCAATGGTACCCCCAGTATAAGATTGGTACCTTGCATTTGAATCCTCAGTGTGCGGCGGACGATTGCATGAAGAGGACCTCTACGTCGGAGCGATGGACCTCCGCCTCCGCAGGGATGAAGAAGATGCTGGTCCCTCGATGGATGAAGATAGAGTCACTTGGATGAAGATGGAATGTGGAATCTGTTGGCGCTCTACAAATAACCGATAATAATAATAATAATAGATGGACCTCCACATGGACCTTCCCCTCCGTGCATCGACCATTCAGCCTCCGCAGGGATGAAGAAGATGCCGGTTCCTCGATGGATGAAGATGGAGCGTCTGGATGAAGATGGAGCCGCTGGGATGAAGATTGTTCAAGCCAGACTTCAGCAACTGTGAGTACCTAAAGAGGGGTTAGTGTTTTTGGGGTGTTTTTTTTTTAGATTAGGGCTAATGGGCAATCTTAAAAGAGCTGAATGCCCTTTAAGGGCAATGCCTATACAAATGCCCTTTTCAGGACAATGGGTAGATTAGGTTTTTTTAGTTAGGTTTTTTTATTTTGTGGGTTTGGGGGAGTGGGGGTTTGCAATGTTAGGGGGTTTTTACTTTTATTTCACAGGTAAGTTTGTATTTATTTTAACTAGTTAGTTAGTAAATAGTTAATAACTAATTACTAACTAGTCTACCTAGTTAAAATAAATACAAACTTACCTGTGAAATAAAAGTAAAACCTAAGCTAGCTACAATATAACTATTAGTTATATTGTAGCTAGCTTCGGTTTGTTTTATTTCACAGGTAAGTTTGTCTTTAGTTTTAAATATTATTTAGTTAATAATTGTAACTTTAATTTAGATCGATTTTAATTATGGTAGGGTTATGGTTAGGGTTACGGTTAGGGTTAGGGGTAAAATAGTTTAATTTAGGTTGTTTTGCGATACGGGGGCCAGCGGTTTAGGATTTAATAGGTTTAGTTAGTGTTGGCGATGTGGGGGAAGTGCGATTTAGGGGTTAATAGGTTAAGGTAGTATAGGAGATGTAGGGGAACTGCGGTTTAGGGGATAATAGGTTTATTTTGTGTTGGCGATGTTTGGAAACGGCAGTTTAGGGGTTAATATGTTTAGTTTGTGTCGGCGATGTTTTGGAACAGCGGTTTAGGGGTTAATAGGTTTAGTTAGTGCCGGCGATGTCAGGGTACAATGGTTTAGGGGTTAATAGCTTATTTAGTGATTTATTTAGTGTCGGCGATGTCGGGGAAGTGCGGTTTAGTGGTTAATAGATTTAGTTAGTGTTGGCGATGTGGGGGGGTTGCGATTTAGGGGTTAATAGGTTTAGTTAGTGTTGGCGATGCAGGGAAATTGCGGTTTATGGGTTGATAGCTTTATTTCATTATTTAGACTTAGAGTTATTGTCGACGATGTGCGGTTTACATTAGGAACAATGAAAAATTCTGAATATGAATAATGGATCCGAAAATTCTGAAACTAATTTATTCATTTTCGGAATTTTGGCAAAATTTGGCCGAAACGAAACGCACATGTCTGAGATATATATATATATATATATATATATATTGTCAATGTCTTAGTTTGTATTATTTTAGTTTTTGAACTCCAGTAGCAAATCCCTCAAATTCAAACTTTAGATAAGTGCTCTAGAATTGACTAAAAATGACACTCTCTCATCAACTTTATCACACTTTCCATAATAGGGAAGCTCAGTGTCTACTGTATTTACAATTTTTTGGGTTGTTCTGTTTCCTCCAACACATAATTATTCATTTTAAAGGTTACCACCCATAATTGTTATCCTTTTTCTCAGCGTCCCAGTTTCCTTGCCAAGCCATCTCTCAGTTTGGTCTAATGTGACTTACTCATTCTTTGTATTTTTAAACCTGATGATAGACTAGGTTTAGAAATGGTATCTATGGACAATTAATTCTGCATTCTTGTGTGTGGAATAACACAGAGAGAGGCCCATTTTTGGAAGTGTACATACATAATAAATGGTGGCCGCTATTCAAAAATATTTGAACCCTTAGGGGGGCCATGTGGTAAATTAAGCCACAACTACATGATTACTTGTGAAAAATTGAAAAGTATATTGTAGTTTGCAAGGATACATTTCATTAATTTCACATGCTGTGGCATTTCAATGTGTTTTTCTTTGGTTTCTTAAAGCATTTAATGTGGTTGCCAAGATGGTTGTTTAGTGTGGTTTTATTGTTGCGCTAGTAACACTTCCTTATGCGTTAGCAATAGATGTGCTAATTTGCGTAGAAATATGTGGAAATATATCTGTTTTATTAAATTGCTAGATTTTTTTTATATTTATAATGTATAAAATATGATGGAAAATGTACTGAAGCACTGCGGGTATATAGCTATGGCACTAATTTTTTTATACGGTTGTATCTGCCAAGTATTTTATCTGGCATGCAAAGCTGATTTTGCCGAATTCACAATACACAAATGATTTTGGTTAAAACTGTGTATTTTAAAGTTGCTGAGATGAAATGTAGATGCATCGATTGTATTTAATAAAAACTGCTACTGACAACAAGTAAATGTATTGACTACTTTGACTCTGACTAGTTCTAGCTCTGACAAATTATGTCTTTTATTATCCTCAAAATGTCATTTTCATATTAGGTGTGGCTGTTTCCAGTTTAATACCAAGTATGTGTATTAATTCATAAAGCAATTTTAGAAAGAAAAAAAAAGTTGTACCAAGAAACACAAATAAGCTTGAAGAAAACTTAAGGAATGAATGGAAAATCTCTCAGGCCAAATATAAAACTAAACATGCATACCAGCGGTCAAAAGACTGCCTATAATAACTTATGAACACTTAACTCATAAAGAAGCTTGTATTTTTGTTTGTTTAAGCAGCAACACATTCAGTGCCCCAAGATGTTTTATACAATCTCTGCTTTGTGATATTGAGCATGCAAAAGGCCACACGCACACACAACCACACACACATGCAAACGCGCACACCACAACACAAACATGCAAATGCAAACCACATACACAACACCACACCAGACACACACTGACACACCACCACACACACATGCAAATTCACATACTACATCATTCACACCATATCACAGACACACACATGCAAATGGAAACACACACCACACCCACATTACACACTCATACAAACGCACACCATCACGCAAACATGCAAATGCTAACACCAAACCACACACACATGCAAATGGACAAAAGCATACACACCGCATCACAAACATCATACACACCACACACACCACATCACATACTCATGCAAACGCATACATCACTCCATACACATACACCGCATCACACACTCATTCAAATGCACACACCACTCCACACACGCACCACACGCACCACACACACCACCACATTACACATCACATCATACGCACATACACCACCACTCACGTATGCAAACACACACCACACACACCACCACATTACACATCATATCATACGCACATACACCACCACTCACGTATGCAAACACACATCCTACAACGCATGCACACACACCACCACACACACACGCCACACACCACACACATCATATTACACATGCACACACACCACCGCATACACATATGCAAATGCACACCCCGCACTACAAACACATGCAAAACCACACATAGACACACACACACGACTTGACACAAACATACACTAGTAGAGACTACACAATTATGTCCCTTTTCATTGGCTCACCCAATGGGGGCTACTTATCAAGCCGTCTACTTTTCTGGCTTCGCCGGCCCAATACGTCCGCCTAAGCTCGCCTACCTTCGCCGCCGCGGACCTTGAATACGTTCGCCTAAGTTATCAAATAAAGCTGTCAAAAAGCCGCGGGGCGATGAGCAGCGGACTGTGACAGTTATCACTCATCCGATCTCGCTGCCCTTCGGCTTTTTCCCAGCTTTATTGCTAGCCTGTCACTAAGCACTCACACTAAACTACACTGTTCTACCCCCTATACCGGCGCCCCCGGAGGCCCCCGCAACTAAATAAAGTTACTAACCCCTAAACCGCCGCTCCTAGACCCCGCCGCAAGTCTTATAAATGTATTAACCCCTAAACCGCCGCTCCTAGACCCCGCCGCAAGTCTTATAAATGTATTAACCCCTAAACCGCCGCTCCCGGACACCGCTGCCACCTACATTATACCTAGTAACCCCTATCCTGCCCCCCTATACCGTCGCCCTCTATTATAAAATTATTAACCCCTATCCTGCTGATCCCGCACCTCTCCGCAACTAAATAAATAGTTTAACCCCTAAACCGCCGCTCCATGAACCCGCCGCAACCTATAATAAATTTATTAACCCCTATCCTGCCCCCCACTACGCCGCCGCCACTGTAATAAAATGATTAACCCCTAAACCTAAGTCTAACCCTAACCCTAACGCCCCCCTAACTTAAATATTAATTAAATAAATCTAAATAAATTAACTCTTATTAACTAAATGAATCCTATTTAAAACTAAATACTTACCTTTAAAATAAACCCTAATATAGCTACAATATAAATCATAATTATATTCTAGCTATCTTAGGATTTATATTTATTTTACAGGTACCTTTCAATTTATTTTAACCATGTACAATAACTATTAAATAGTTATTAACTATTTAATAGCTTACCTAGCTAAAATAAAGAGAAATGTACCTGTGAAATAAATCCTAACCTAAGTTACAATTACACCTAACACTACACTATACTTTAATAAATTATTCCTATTTAAAAATAAATACTTACCTGTAAAATAAACCCTAAGATAGCTACAATGTAATTAATAATTATATTATAGCTATCTTAGGATTTATATTTATTTTACAGGTAACTTTGTATTTAAGTCTAACCCTAACCCTAACGCCCCCCTAACTTAAATATTAATTAAATAAATCTAAATAAATTAACTAGTTAGAATAGTTATTAAATAGTTATTAACTATTTAATAACTACCTAGCTAAAAGAAATACAAAATTACCTGTAAAATAAATCCTAACTTAAGTTACAATTAAACCTAATACTACACTATCATTACATTAATTAAATAAATTAACTACAAATAACTACAATGAAATACAATTACATAAACTAACTAAAGTACAAAAAATAAAAAAAGCTAAGTTACAAAAAATAAAAAATTAAGTTACAAACATGTTAAAAATATTACAACAATTTTAAGCTACTTACACCTAATCTAAGCCCCCTAATAAAATAACAAACCCCCCCAAAATAAAAAAAATCCCTACCCTATTCTAAATTACATAAATTTCAAAGCTCTTTTACCTTACCAGCCCTTAAAAGGGCCATTTGGGGGGGCATGCCCCAAAAAGTTCAGCTCTTTTGCCTGTAAAATAAAAATACAACCCCCCCCCCAACATTAAAACCCACCACCCACATACCCCTAATCTAACCCAAACCCCCCTTACAAAAACCTAACACTAATCCCCTGAAGATCATCCTACCTTGAGTCGTCTTCACTCAGCCGAGCCACCGATGGAACTGAAGAGGACATCCGGAGCGGAAGAAGTTAATCCTCCAAGCGGCGCTGAAGAAATCTTCCATCCGATGAAGTCATCATCCAGGCGGCGCTGAAGAAGTCTTCGATCCGGCCGATGTCATCTTCAAAGAGGCGCTGAAGAGGTCTTCTATCCGGGCGAAGTCATCTTCCAAGCCGGGTCTTCAATCTTCCTTCCGCCGACGCGGAACCACCTTCTTCACCGACGGACTACGACGAATGACGGCTCCTTTAAGGGACGTCATCCAAGATGGCGTCCCCTCAATTCCGATTGGCTGATAGGATTCTATCAGCCAATCGGAATTAAGGTAGGAAAATCTGATTGGCTGATGGAATCAGCCAATCAGATTGAGCTCGCATTCTATTGGCTGTTCCGATCAGCCAATAGAATGCGAGCTCAATCTGATTGGCTGATTGGATCAGCCAATCGGATTGAACTTGAATCTGATTGGCTGATTCCATCAGCCAATCAGATTTTCCTACCTTCATTCCGATTGGCTGATAGAATCCTATCAGCCAATCGGAATTGAGGGGACGCCATCTTGGATGACGTCCCTTAAAGGAGCCGTCATTCGTCGTAGTCCGTCGGTGAAGAAGGTGGTTCCGCGTCGGCGGAAGGAAGATTGAAGACCCGGCTTGGAAGATGACTTCGCCCGGATAGAAGACCTCTTCAGCGCCTCTTTGAAGATGACATCGGCCGGATCGAAGACTTCTTCAGCGCCGCCTGGATGATGACTTCATCGGATGGAAGATTTCTTCAGCGCCGCTTGGAGGATTAACTTCTTCCGTTCCGGATGCCCTCTTCAGTTCCATCGGTGGCTCGGCTGAGTGAAGACGACTCAAGGTAGGATGATCTTCAGGGGATTAGTGTTAGGTTTTTGTAAGGGGGGTTTGGGTTAGATTAGGGGTATGTGGGTGGTGGGTTTTAATGTTGGGGGGGGGGTTGTATTTTTATTTTACAGGCAAAAGAGCTGAACTTTTTGGGGCATGCCCCCACAAATGGCCCTTTTAAGGGCTGGTAAGGTAAAAGAGCTTTGAAATTTATGTAATTTAGAATAGGGTAGGGATTTTTTTTATTTTGGGGGGGTTTGTTATTTTATTAGGGGGCTTAGATTAGGTGTAAGTAGCTTAAAATTGTTGTAATATTTTTAACATGTTTGTAACTTAATTTTTTATTTTTTGTAACTTAGCTTTTTTTATTTTTTGTACTTTAGTTAGTTTATGTAATTGTATTTCATTGTAGTTATTTGTAGTTAATTTATTTAATTAATGTAATGATAGTGTAGTATTAGGTTTAATTGTAACTTAAGTTAGGATTTATTTTACAGGTAATTTTGTATTTCTTTTAGCTAGGTAGTTATTAAATAGTTAATAACTATTTAATAACTATTCTAACTAGCTAAAATAAATACAAAGTTACCTGTAAAATAAATATAAATCCTAAGATAGCTATAATATAATTATTAATTACATTGTAGCTATCTTAGGGTTTATTTTACAGGTAAGTATTTATTTTTAAATAGGAATAATTTATTAAAGTATAGTGTAGTGTTAGGTGTAATTGTAACTTAGATTAGGATTTATTTCACAGGTACATTTCTCTTTATTTTAGCTAGGTAAGCTATTAAATAGTTAATAACTATTTAATAGCTATTGTACATGGTTAAAATAAATTGAAAGGTACCTGTAAAATAAAAATAAATCCTAAGATAGCTAGAATATAATTATGATTTATATTGTAGCTATATTAGGGTTTATTTTAAAGGTAAGTATTTAGTTTTAAATAGGATTCATTTAGTTAATAAGAGTTAATTTATTTAGATTTATTTAATTAATATTTAAGTTAGGGGGCGTTAGGGTTAGGGTTAGGTTTAGGGGTTAATCATTTTATTACAGTGGCGGCGGCGTAGTGGGGGGCAGGATAGGGGTTAATAAATTTATTATAGGTGGCGACGGTGTAGGGGGGGCAGATTAGGGGTTAATAAATGTATTATAGGTGGCGACGGTGTAGGGGGGGCAGGATAGGGGTTAATACATTTAATATAGGTTGCGGCGGGTTCAGGGAGCGGCGGGTTAGGGGTTAATACATTTATTATAGTTGCGGTGGGCTCCGGGAGCGGCGGTTTAGGGGTTAATATGTATAGAGTAGCTTGCGGTGGGCTCCGGGAGCGGCGGTTTAGGGGGTAATAACTTTATTTAGTTGCGGCGGTGTAGGGGGGGTCAGATTAGTGGTGTTTAGACTCGGGGTACATGTTAGGGTGTTAGGTGTAGACAGCTCCCATAGGAATCAATGGGATGTCTGTCAGCAGCGAACTTGTACTTTCGCTATGGTCAGACTCCCATTGATTCCTATGGGATCCGCCGCCTCCAGGCTGGCGCTTTGAAAACCAGGTACGCTGGGCCGTAAAAGTGCCGAGCGTACCTGCTAGTTTTTTGATAGCTAGCAAAAGTAGTGAGAATGTGCCGCACTTGTGTGCGGAACATCTGGAGTGACGTAAGAATCGATCTGTGTCGGACTGAGTCCGGCGGATCGAAGCTGACGTCACAAAATTCTACTTTTGCCGGTCTCGAGCCTTTGATAACTAAGGCGTATCAGCCTCGCCACAAATACGCTGCGGAATACGCAGCGTATTTGAGGTTGACGGCTTGATAACTACCCCCCAATGTGTTCAGCTAGTTCCCAGTAGTGCATTATTTTTGCAGCGTTTAAACAGATAGCTATATACTATCAACAGTGCAAAAAATAAAACTCTCTAACACATTAGAGCATTTTCTTCTTGTGTCTTTTTCATTTTGTGCAAATCTAAAATTAAGAAGTAAGGCTGCATTTGCTTGTGATATCTGGATAGTCATGTAACCCAACTTTTCAAAGAAAAGTCTATCCTATATAATTACAGGCTTGTGTGTTTATGTATGGTAGAAATAGTGGCGCACACAAAATATTTCTTTAATGATTCAGATAGAGAATACACTTTTAAACAACATTCCAATTTATTTCTAATATCATTTGTATTTTATACTTCAGTTATCCTTTGTTGAAGCAATAGCAATGCACATGGGTGAGCCAATCACATGATGAATCTATGTGCAGCCACCAATCAACAGCTACTGAGCCCATTTAGATGTCCTTTTCAACAAAAAATACCAAGAGAATGAAACAAATCAGATAATTCAAGTCAATTGGAAAGTTGTTTAAAGTAGCATGTTCTTTTTAAATCATGAAAGAAAACAAATTGGGTTTCATGTATCTTTAAGTAATTGTTAATTGTATTGATAATTTTGCAACAAAAATAGAGTTTTAAAATATTATTTTGTATTCAGATCTATTAGAGTGCAGTGATTAATTTCAGATGTATATATAAGTAATTCCTTTAATATGCACTTGACTTCTCATTTTAAAAAGACATTTTTCTTTCCTCTGAAGGGACTTGTGGGATTATTGGCTAAAAGGCATATTTTTAGACCTGTCACATTACTTTATACTGAGAATCTTGTGGGTTAGAAAATTATCCCAAAACACCAGTTTCATGATTCAGATAGAAGATACAGTTTTATACAACTTTCCAATTTACTTCTATCATCAAATTTATTTCATTGTCTTGGTATTCTTTATTAAAGGAGCAGCTATGCACTACTTGGTGCTAGCTAAACACACTGCATGAGCCAATGGGGCATATATATCAATGTGCGAGCGGACATGATACGAAGTAATGTATCATGTCCGCTACACATCAATAAATGCCGAAAGCATACGCTGTCGGCATTTATCATTGCACCAGCAGTTCTTTTGAAATGCCGCCCCCTGCAGATTCACGGCCAATCAGCCGCTAGCAGGGGGTGTCAATCAACCCGATCATATTCGATTGGGTTGATTTCTGTCCGCGGCCTCAGAGCAGGATGACAAGTTATGGAGCAGCGGTCCGTACGGAGCTTGATGCCCTGTGTTTCCGGGGAGCTTTCCAACGAGCCTTCCATAACCTGTCCGCCTGCTCTGAGGCGACGGACAGAAATCAACCAGATCGAATACGATCAGGTTGATTGACACCTCCTGCTAGGGGCCTTGGCCACAAATCTGCTGGGGGCGGTATTGCACCAGCAGTTCACAAGAACAATGCAGACAGCGTATGCTGTCGGTATTTATCGATCTGCAACGGAGATGATAATTTACATCTTATCATGTCCGCTCGCACTATAATACATTGACCCCTATATGTATGTTTATATCTTCTATATCAACCACAATATGATCCGAATTTGAATAACTCATATATATTTATTCCAGATAGAACTTGGTCTCTTTTTAAAAACTGTTTAATATACTGTTTTTTTTATTTATAAAATAGATCATACTCTCCTTTTTCTCACACTATTATAATTATATTAAGATCATTATTATTGACTTTAACACTAGTGCTTATTTTAGTGCCCCACTAAAATACCCTTTATTTTCTCTATCCAGGAAGAGGATAGTTTTTAGTGAGGCTTAGTTGTTATTTAGTCTAGTACCTTTTTCACTTACATTTACCTTCAAATAATATTATCAAGCTCTTCAGTTTTATTGTAATTTAAGAGGTTTAAATGTAATAATTTATTAACAGGAGGATACTCATGATTTACAAACAATATCACAGATGCTGCCACTTTTCAATTTAAAAGAAACCTATGAGAAAACATTGCATTCATTAAAACAAATATTTACATTATCCTCCAAAAACAGAAGAGCTTGAAAATTTCGAACTCTACTTCTGTTGTCTTTCTATAGAACAACATCAGCCAAGTCTGAACATTTTTAAAACAAATTAATAGCTTAATGCTGCAATTATTTTTTAAAAGCCAAACTTCACCCACCATTTGCCTTATTTGGAGGAGACAATCTGGGCTTAAGTCTGCAATGTACAAGGCTAGCTAGCCAGGGCCATTGACATAGCATACAGTGCATTGTTTTGCAGTCTGCTTTTTCAGTTCTGAGATTTAGAAAAAAATATTTTCAGAACGCTGTTGGCATTTATCATTGCACAAGCAAATCTGGTGAACTGCTTGTGCAATGCTGCCTCCTGCAGATTCGTGGCCAATCGGCGGCTAGCAGGGGGTGCCAATCAACCCGATTGTATGAGATCGGGTGGATTGATGTCCGCAGCTTCAGAGGCAGCAGACAAGATAAGGAGCAGCGGTCTTAAGACTGCTGCTTCTTAACTCCTGTTTCCTGGCGAGCCTGAAGGCTCTCGTGGAAACAGGGGTATACGGCCCCATTCGGACAGTGATAAATTGGCCCCTAAGGGTTAAAATTTATTTCCCTATGGTGATTTATGGGTTAAATGTATGAGTATATATATGGTAAAACCTGCACTTAATGGATATCCCTAACAAAGTGCTGTGGATACGGCACAAAACGGGTAGGCTAAAAACTTATGCTGCTAACCTGCAAGTGACAGCAACAATTACTTTGTTTTTACTGCAAGCCAAATAAAAGCTAAGTTTTATATATATTCTTCTTTGATGTCCACTTTTTACACACCTAGAAAAGCACTGCCTGGATACACATGTCCCAGGTAAAAGTATGCTAGGAGCAATGGAGCAGAGCAGATTTTGGATTCACAAGTATGCTGTAGTTGGAGACAGGTGAAATGGAGCCAAGCAGAATCTGGAATAACAAGTTGTATACTGTAATTGCTGACAGGTGTGATGGAGTCAAGCAGAGATAGATACCTCTAGAGCAGTCTGACACAGAATCTCTGCAGCAAGAGAAGACTGGTATCTCAGGAGCACACAGGTTGGTTTCACAGAAGCAGATTAAACAATCTATCTTAGACTAGATGATAGCACAAGCAGCAGAAAATCTTAAATTAAGAGTGGTCAGGCAGGTCAGGGTCAAAGTCCACTAAGGTAGCAAGACAGAAGCAGTGTCAGTAGAACAAGCTAAGGTCAAAATTCAGAAGAAACAGGGTACTGAATCACAAGACAGAGGCAAGTTCAAAAACAAGTCAAAGGTCATATTCAGAATTCCTTTTTCCAACTACACACTGTGACATGCTAAAAAGACAATATCCAAGCAAGGAGTACAGGCTCAGGAGGCTGTTTAAAAGATGGACAATTGCTAATAACATGAATAGTGATGTCGCAAATAGTTCGCCGGCGAATAGTTCCCGGCGAACATAGCTTGTTCACGTTCGCCGTGGTGGGCGAACATATGCGATGTTTGATCCCCCCCTATTCGTCATCATTGAGTCAAACTTTGACTCTGTACCTCACAGTCAGCAGACACATTCCAGCCAATGGGCAGCAGACCCTCCCTCCCAGACCCTCCTACCTCCTGGACAGCATCCATTTTAGATTCATTCGGAAGCTGCATCCTTAGTGAGAGGAGGGACAGTGTAGCTGCTGCTGATTTAATAGGGAAATCGATAGCTAGGCTAGTGTATTCAGTGTCCACTACAGTCCTGAAGGACTCATCTGATCTATGCTGTAAGGACAGCACCCCAAAAAGGCTTTTTTAGGGCTAGAACATGTCTGTTTTTTTTTTTTCCTGTGTAATCTAATTGCAGTTGCCTGCCTGCCAGCGTGTGTGTCAGACTCACAGAGTATACTGTGCCCACTTGCCCAGTGCCACCACTCATAGCTGGTGTAACAGTAGTGTACATTTAAAAAAAACAACAGTTTTTTGACTGTGTTAAATAATAGCAGTCAGTTTCCTTCACACGTGTGCGTTTCAGTGCCTGCCTGCCAGGGCACAGTGTCACCCCAGTGCAACTCATATCTGGTGTAACAGTAGGGTACATTTAAAAAAAACAACACTTTTTTGACTGTGTTAAATAATAGCAGTCAGTTTCCTTCACACATGTGCGTTTCAGTGCCTGCCAGGGCACAGTGTCACCCCAGTGCAACTCATATCTGGTGTAACAGTAGTGTACATTTAAAAAAAAAAAACACTTTTTTGACTGTGTTAAATAATAGCAGTCAGTTTCTTTCACACGTGTGCGTTTCAGTGCCTGCCAGGGCACAGTGTCACCCCAGTGCAACTCATATCTGGTGTAACAGTAGTGTACATTTAAAAAAAAAAAACACTTTTTTGACTGTGAAATAATAGCAGTCAGTTTCCTTCACATGTGTGCGTTTCAGTGCCTGCCTGCCAGGGCACAGTGTCACACCAGTGCAACTCATATCTGGTGTAACAGTAGTGTACATTTAAAAAAAAAAAAAACACTTTTTTGACTTTGAAATAATAGCAGTCAGTTTCCTTCACACGTTTGCGTTTCAGTGCCTGCCTGCCAGGGCACAGTGTCACACCAGTGCCACCACTCATATCTGTTGTAACAGTAGTGTACATTTAAAAAAAACAACACTTTTTTGACTGTGAAATAATAGCAGTCAGTTTCCTTCACACATGTGCGTTTCAGTGCCTGCCTGCCAGGGCACAGTGTCACACCAGTGCAACTCATATCTGGTGTAACAGTAGTGTACATTTAAAAAAAACAACACTGATAGGGGACGTAACAGGGATTAAACTGATAAGAATAGAACTACTTAACACACCACTCCTATCTGGTGGCACATTAGATTGCACATGCAGTGCCCCAAATTTGAAGTAGGAGGACCGACCAAGCATCTTTTTCCATCTCCCGGTTCCTAAAATCGATGCCATATACACGTCCCCTGATAGGGGACGTAACAGGGATTAAACTGATAGGAATAGTACTACTTAACACACCTTATAATAACGCAGAGAGAGGCAATGCAGAGAGAGGAGTCTGAAGAAGAGGAGTCAGAGGAGGAAGGTGGCTTTGAGGCGGTGGAAGACCAAACACAGCAGGCGTCCCAGGGGGCTTGTTGTCACCTTTCGGGGACCCTTGGTGTTGTACATGGCTGGGTGGAGGAAGAGACCTTCAATGACATCAGTGAGGACAAGGAACGGGACATGGCTAGCTTGGTATCCAACCTTGTGCAAATGGGGAGCTTGCGGTTGTTTGCTGTTTGTGGTTGTTTGCGGTGCGTTAAACTGGGAGTTTGGTCTGTCACTGTGAAGCGGACGTAACCCTTACACTACCTGATCGATACAACATCATACCTGATGTTTTAAAGCACGTTATTCCAAACAATTTAGGAATGTTAGGTGATTTATGCCCTTTATGGATTAAAACCAGACTCTGCAACAACTATGTAAGTTTCCATGGGAGTTTTGCCATGGATCCCCCTCCGGCATGCCACAGTACAGGTGTTAGTCCCCTTGAAACAACTTTTCCATCACTATTGTGGCCAGAAAGAGTCCCTGTGGGTTTTAAAATTCACCTGCCTATTGAAGTCTATGACGGTTCGCCCGGTTCGCCTGTTCGCGAACAGTTCTGGAAGTTTGCGTTCGCAGTTCGCGAACCTGAAATTTTAGGTTCGCGACATCACTAAACATGAAGCTAAAAAAACAGGTGGCACAAAAGAGGAATAATCAGAACATGTGAGGGAATCCCAGGAAAAAGGACAATTTGAAACACAAACCCTCATGTGGCTCAGATACAGAGAACTGGGCTGGGAATCCAGAGACCTAGGAATAATGGGGGCAACCGGAGGCATGATAATAAGAGAAGTATTTTTGATAGTCCACAGTTTATAAGTATTTACATTATTCAAGCTGTTATTTCTAGGACATTCTGGTGGCCCCAGCTAGATAAAGATGTTTGACAGTTTTTATTATCTGGTGGCATGTACTAGGATGCAACATTCCACACATTCCTTTACCAGTTCCTGAAAAGCCTTGTTCAAGTCTTCTTCTGATTATCATGACTGTTTTTGTGATGGTTGGGACTAAAATTGCTTATTTAATTCTAGTGGAGGGTCTTCATTAGTTTTATGGAGATTTTTTTGTCTACATGGTTTTCAAAAAAACTTCCTGTCAAACCGAGGTTTGCAATTTACTTACTTTGTTTTAGCCTTAATATCACATTCTTTTTAAATATAGGTTATCAGCCACAAATTAATGTGCATACTAATCAGACTTTGGAACAGTATCTCAGAAAGATGTTTTTGTACCTTTTCAAGATCACTGGCTATCCTTGCCGGCTACTGCCGAGTTTGACTAAAATAATGAGGTTCATTAAGCCGTCAAGGTGTCTCCATTCTTTGCAAGATATGTTTTAATGTTTTTCCAGACCTACTGATTATTTCAATTCTTGAAGATCTGAACCAAAGATTAACTTATTTTTCCAAGAATGTACAATTATTACAGAAAATGTTGCTTCAGGCTCAACTACTTTTCAAGAAGATTTCCAACCTCCAAATGGTGAAATAAAAAAACCTTTATTTACACAGGGTCCATAGTATAGCAACAGCATTTCAAACCAGCAATTGTTGGACGCTTCAGGCTCAATGGCAGCAGCTTTTTTTGCGGATAATGCTCAATCCTCTGTTCCACCTTTTGTCTGCAGTTATAAAATGTGTCTCTCATCTACCAACTTTAAATTGACTTGTCTGTCTATTATATTGTGATCAGTGGCGTCACTAGGGTTGGTGTCACCCGGTGCGGTAAGTTATGGTGTCACCCCCCCCCCCCCCAGAAAGCAGACACACAAAAACACAGACACACACACATACAAACACTCAGACACACTTAAAAACACACTCAGATGCACACACAAACACTCGGAAACACACTCAGACACACACACAAAAACAAACACACAAAAACACTGAGACACACACACACAAAAACAATGAGACACACACACACACAAAAACTCAGACACACACACATACAAAATATGTAAACTGTACTGCATTAATTATAAAGCTCATATCCTAGAGCTGCTCCCTGGCTCAGCAGAGCATCAAATGAAACATAAACAGAGCACTCTAAAATAAACCACTGAAGAAAAGGTTTAGGCGCGCAAACTATAAAAATTCTGCTCTCTGACTCTGTTCCAAGTCTGTCAGTGCACAGCCCTGGGCAGCGTGCCTACCGCTTCTTATGGCCAATCACCTCTGCACTCTGTCCACCCCCGCCCGCCCTCCACTCCTACCTCTTTAGTGTGCACTTAGTGTACCGTAACCGTACCAGTCTGGTGGGCATCATACGTGGCTCCTTCATTTTAGAGGCAGTGTCAGACAGTCATGCGGTCAGGTGCCAGGCACCCCCCTCATGATTTCCCAGTTCCCGTTTAGAGAGACAGCACAGCAGTGAGTGACTCCACTGCTCCACACGTCACTGAGCAGTGAGCACAGATAGGCAGGCAGGTTTAGGCTAGCAGTCCCCAGTCCCACTAATGTTCACAAATGCCGGCCCCTCTAATAAAAAAAATCTATGCATCTCTACATGTATTTCTTTGAATTTTTTTTTTTTTGGTGTCACCCCCTGGAGGGTGTCACCCAGGTGCGGCCCGCACCCCTAGTGACGCCACTGATTGTGATATTTGGAGCTGTTTAATGGATCATTCATTTGCTTTCTCTCTCTGCATTGATTGTTGCTTGTTATTGATTCTCATGGCTTCTGATTATGACTACTCTACTGCATGTGTCCATCATTTCCATTCATTACCTAGGAACTCAAAATTCAGGTACCCCCTCCCCCAGGTTTTAGGCTGTTTTTTGGCCATAATATTTTTTGGGCAGGGTATCATGTGATTTTTTTTTAGGAAATGTTCACCAGGACTTCCATGTGTTTATATATATAGGGTCATCATGTGACAAGGCATTTTGTAATCCTCACTCAGAGTGTGCATGCCGGCATTAACTTATTCTCTACCTCTGAGTCTGTAATGATTATGTTCCCTAAACGGTTGTGCTGGAGACTAGGGTACTACTACCTGTTTGTCATAATAATAAGCCTAAAATAGAGGCATTACCCATAATGGTTGTGCTGGGGACTTGGGTACTACCTGTTTGTCATAAATATAATTAAATGAGCCCTAAATAGGGGCCTTACTCAGACCATCTGGGTAAGGTCTCTATTTAGGGCTTATTTAATTAATTTTATGACAAACAGGTAGTACCACAGTCCCCAGCATAACTGTACTAGGTAAGGCCTCTATCTAGAGCTTAATTATTATTATGGCAAACAGGTAGCACCCCAGTCCCCAGCACAACTGTTCTGGGTAAGGCCTCTATTTAGGGCTTAATTATTATTATGACAAACAGGTAGTACCACAGTCCCAAGCACAACTGTTCTGGGTAATGCCTTTATTTAGGGGTTATTTATTTTTTATTATGACAAACAGGTAGTACCCCAGTCCCCAGCACAACTGTTCTGAGTAAGGCCTCTATTAAGGGCTTATTTAATTATTAATATGACAAACAGGTAATACCCCAGTTCCCAGCACAACTGTTCTGGGTAAGGCCTTTATTTAGGGCTTATTTAATTATTTTTATGACAAACAGGTAGTACCCCAGTCCCCAGCATAACAGTTATGAAACATTACAGAATACAGACTCAGAGAGGCAGAGAACCAGACCACTACTACCATTAGTTCTTGTCACTGGTGACTGTCACTGCCTGCATGTTGCTCCCTGGGCCAGCCACACCATCACAGAGCAGCTAGTACAGGTAGTCCCACAACCCCCAGCACATTACACTCACATACAGACTCAAAGAGGCAGAAAAACAGACTGCTACCACTACTAGACTAGACAGGTAGTCCCCCAATCCCCAGCACAACCATTCGGGAACATTACAGAATACAGACTCAGAGAGGCAGAGAACCAGACCGCTACAGTAGCGGTCTGGTTCTCAGCCTCTCTGAATCTGTATAATGTAATGTTCCCTAAAGGTTGTGCTGGGGACTGGCCTGGGGTACTACCTGTCTAGTCTAGAGTGTACTAGAGCGACATCATGATGAGCACACCACACTCCAGTCAGTGAGAGCACTATCTACATGTACCATCCAACCTTGTCCTCCATACATGCCAGGACAACATTCAGTGCTGCAGCTGCTGATATATATGTTAGGTAAATTTGTGCAGTGCCAGTGACCCACCTAAGCTCTCAAAGTATCTCCAGCAGAGTTCAGTCCAGTCCACTTCAGCACCTCTACCACTGCCACTATTGAAGGCTTTGCCACCTGGGAGATCACGTGCGCGATTGTGTGAAGGCGGCTATTGGGGGAAAATGTCAGGTAAGCCAGACCAAGCCAATTTTAGTTTTTAAAATTCCACACAGTCAGTGCAGTGGCAGGGGCAATGGACCAAGTGCCGCCCCCCAAAATGTGCCTCCCTAGGCCTTAATACGCCCCTGTTACTGGTTCTAGTTGCCAAACTAGGTAATTTCCAACTTACCTTACATCTGCATTTACATAAAAAAATCACTGTATATCATTACTCTGCACTAACATTAAAATACACTACAATGATCTCCAGCAATTGCAGCTCATTTTTACATGCTAACATCTTGTGTTGCAATATATCAATCTCACTACACCTTATCATATTCTAGTAGGATAGCTCAAAACAAAATAGTACCACATTTTCCCATAACAAAATCATCTTAATATATTGTACCCACACTAACATCCAAGTCCAGCTGAACGGAACCTACAATTCCATCAAAACAAATCAAAATGTTATGCTACCAGTACTACCCCTTCTAGGGGCCTATTTTAAAAAAATTGCTTTTTTATGTTGCCAACACTCGCAGGGGCAGCACTCATGGAGGTCTATAAAAAAGGGGCTGTCCCTGCGAGGGGCAAGATGTCTCCAATAGAAATAATGAGAGCTCTCTGCTATGCAAAAGTTTGCAATGGAGGACGAAGTATAGAGGGAGACCCTGGGTTATGTTTAAAATATAATATTATGCCTAATACAAATTAAATTACACTGTTTTCAGTGAACTGTATCTTAAAATCACTGTTATTTTTGTATGCATAGGTTTTCCTTTCAAGTAATTAGTGTTTTGAGTATTTTGATAAAAGCTCTCCACCTTTTAAGTTGCGAGAAAAAAATAGTGAGATCTGTGGGGTAAAAATGTAATGCTGGGATTTGAGAGACAATTTCATATATGCCCATGTTCAGCCCATTTTACGACAACACAATTACACTTTGTATTTTGTAATTATAAGTAAGAATTTCCAAGTGTTTTTGCACATCCAGTGTACTTAAAATCACTGCCATACCACACACCTTTATACCTATACAAAAGATCTCTAAAAGATTGATATTATTTAAAGGGATAGTAAACTTAAAAAATAATGCTACATATTTCTGCACTATGTGCAGAATTATGTAACATTATCCTAGCAGCGTCTTCAGAAACAAAAGCGATGGGAGAGATTTAACCACAAAGGTATACTTAAACTATGTAAATATATACAGTCATGGCCAAGAATATTGGCACCCCTGCATTTCTGTCAGATAACGCACCACTTTGCCCAGAAAATTGTTGCAATTACAAATGTTTAGTCATTCTTATGTTTATTTATTTTGTTTGTATTGGTATGACACAAAAAAGTGGAGTAAAAAAAGCCAAATCTTACACATTCCATGCAAAAATCCAAAAATGGACTGGACAAAATTATTGGCACCCTCAATTTAATATTTGGTAGCACACCCCTTGGAAAAAATAACTGAAATCAATCACTTCCTGTAACCATCAATGACTTTCTTACACCTCTCTACTGGAATTTAGGACCACTATTCTTTCGCCAACTGATGCAGGTCTATCAAATTGGAAGGGTTCCTTTTCCCAACTGCTGTTTTGAGATTTCTCCACAGGGGCTCTATGGGATTAGGATCTGGACTCATTGCTGGCCAGTTCAGTACTCTCCAGCTCTTTGCCTTAAACCATTTCTGGGTGCTTTTTTGATGTGTGCTTTGGGTCATTGTCCTGCTGTAAGACCCATGACCTCTGAAGGAGACCCAACTTTCTGATGCTGGGCCCTAAATTGCACCACAGAATTCTTTGGTAGTCTTTAGATTTCATAATGCAATGCACACAGTCAAGACATCCAGTGCCTGAAGCAGCAAAGCAACCCTAAAACATCAGTGTACCTCCACCATGTTTGACTGTAGGGACTGTATTATTTTCTTTAAAGTCTAATTTATTTTTCTGAAAAGAGTAGAATGATGGGCTTTACCAAAAAGCTGTAATTTTGTTTAGTCTGTCCACAGCACATTCTCCTAAAAGAGTTTTGTCAAACTCCAATCTGGCTTTTTTATGTTTCTGTGTCAGCAGTGTGGTCCTGCTGGGTCTCCTACCATAGCGTCCCTTTTTTAGTCAGATGGCAAAGTATAGTGTGTGCTGACACATTTGTACCCTGTGTCTAAAGGTCAGCTTATATTTGTTTGGAAGTTGATCGAGGTTCCTTATCCACCATTCGAACAATCCTTCATTGCAATCTGTGATCAATTTTTCTCTTTTGTCCACGTCCAGGGAGATTAGCTACAGTGCCATGGGCTGTAAACTTCTTGGCAATATTGCACACAGTGGACACAGAAACATTAAGATCTCTGGAGACGACTTGTAACCTTGAGATTGTCCGTGCGTTTGCACAATTTTTGTTCTCAAATCCTCAGACAATTCTTTAGAATATAAAGAAGAACAAAGGGGTGCCTCATGTGCAGGATCATCAAACACAAATATGAACTCAATATAATATAAGCCAAATGGGTACTCACATATTAATAGATCACACCAATGTGCTAGTAGGTGCAGTCTGTAGAATTATCGGGTGTAACAGCTCACCCACAGCTAGGATTTTCTGTGTGCTGCAATGGATATAAAGCATAGATAGAAGGCACTACATGTGCAGATCAATCAGAGTATAACCATATATTTTGCTAATGTCAAATGGGTACTCACATATTCACCAAGCACACCAATGTGCTGGTAGATGCAGACTGACAGATTTGTAGCAGGTGTGTCAGCTCACCCCACTGTGGTTCTCCCAATGAGCAGGATCCAGGTGCAGGGAAGTGCCAATAATTGTACTCCAATAGGAACTAAATAATCACAGGCAGGTAAGGTCTTTCCACTCAATTTAGATTTTTTTAAAATATGGTATTTATTAAAAAGGTTTAAAAACAAATACAAAAGTGGAATAAGGGTATCCAAATGTCCCCCTATACATGCAATGTGTTTCTCGGCGCTATAAGGCCATTTCCTCAGGCATAGTATACCCCTTACCAATACACCTGCTTTATATAGCTCCTACCTAACTCAAATGAACCATATCCTCCCTTTTAGGAGGAGTGTTCTCTAATTGATTAGTTGCATACACCAGCATATTCAGTGAATTTTAGTTTAAGGGGCCTATCACAGCAGAGGTGTGTCCATCCTCATCACCACCCACTTCATCTCTGTGCCTATATGATAGGCTGCTGTGTACTCTGCCCCTCAATACTACCATATGATAGGCCTTTATAATTTATCACATTATTATTTTATCAGACAATTCTTTCCTGCTCTTTCTCTTCTCCATGCTTAGTGTGGCACACAGAGACACACAACAGAAAGGTTGAGTCAATTTTTCACCATTTTAACTGGTTGCCGATGTGGTTTCTATATTGTCAGCACCTTGATACAGGTGAGTTTAATTACAAATTACAGGAGCATCACAAACTTGGAATGCAATTATTTCAACAATTTTAAAAAGGTGCCAATAATTTTGTCCATTCCATTTTCGGAGTTTTGCGTGGAATGTTTCTGAATTTGCTTTTTTTCTCAACTTGTTTGTGTCATACCAATACAAACAAAATAAATAAAAATTAGACTGAATAAACATTTGTAATTTCAACAATTTTCTTGGAGAAGTGGTGCATTATCTGACAGAAATACAGGGGTGCCAATATTTTTAGGCTTGACTATATATATATATATATAGGTATAGCTAAGATGTGCACTCTCACTCCATCCAACAACTGCCAGGGTGCTAGTGGGATCAATAGAAACGAACAAAGAACTTTCACTCACTGGTCTTTTCAATAAAGTAAAGCTTTTAGCTTTTTTCAATAAAGTAAAGGGGATACTTTGTCCACGAAACGCCACTTTTCACAGTAAAAATGTTACTTTATTGAAAAGACCAGTGAGTGCAAGTTTTTTGTTTGTGTATATATATATATATATATATTATTATATTATTATATTATTATATATATTATTATTTTTTAGGTTTATGCACATGAATACAGACATCATAAACAGAGTGACCTTTGATCTCTAACAATTGCATAATCATTTTCTGTATGCTTTTTTATATAGTTAAAACAGAGTGTAAAATGAGCTGTAAATCAACAGTACTATAGGTTCAAATCCTTAAATCTGGAATTCTAAAATCCAGAATTATTCAGAAATCCAAAGATTTTAATTAATATTTTTTTAAAATATATAATTACTGAAAATTACAATTTTTTCTCTCCATTAAGTCACACTCTTCTCTGCATGTGTCTTTAGTTTGGGTTTTGTGTTCTGAAATGCAAATGCTAGTTTTTATTTATTTAAAGCAACACCTATCTTCCCAATGGCACTATATATACAAAAGTATTACAATTATATAAAGCTACCTTTAGGTTGCATGTATAAGCTGTATTATGACATTTAAATATTGTGTTAATGACATAAGATATTTATGTTTACAGTTAGTTCCATCCCCTCTCCAAGCTCTCCTATTTTCCATATGCAAATATACAAATATTCTTAAATTCCAATTATTCCAAAATCCAAAATCTGGTCCCAAGCAGTTTGGATAAATGGTTTTGTATCAGTAGTAGACATTTCAGTGTCTTCACTTTAATATATAACATTTACTTAGATTAGTAAATAATGCTAATGCTGAAGCTTAGTGCTATCTCTTTAACTTTCTCCCAACACTACCCTTACTGTTTATTTGATCATTTGTTTTGAACTTATTGGATTTTACTAATTTTCTAAGAATGATGAGTGAGACTAAACAAAAACAAATATCTTTTTTTTCTTTACATATTTTATAACCATTGTACTGTTTCGTTATCATTACAATCAGTATTTTAACACAACTTTATGGATTTATCATATGCTATCTCCAGCGTGCAAAAAGTGTTTTATGAATTAAATTATGTTGACATATATTTTATATTATTACATTATATTTTAAAATTAAACTTTCATGATTCAGATAGAGCATGCAATTTTAATCAACACTCTAATTTACTCCTATTATCATTTTTTCTTCGTTCTCTTGGTATCTTTATTTGAATGTAAGCTTAGGAGCCGACCTATTTTTTGGTTCAGCACCTGGGTAGCACTTGCTGATTGGTGGCTACATTTAGACACCAATCAGAAAGTGCTACCCAGGTCCTGAACAAAAATGGGCCAGCTCCTATGCTTACATTCTTGCTTTCCAAATAAAGATACCAAGAGAACAAAGAAAATTTGATAATAGGAGTAAATTAGAAAGTTGCTTAAAATTGCATGCTCTATCTGAATCATGAAAGTTTAATTTTGACTAGACTATTACTTTAACTATAGTCTGGTGATTCCAAAGAAGCTATTATCATCCCCTTACCATAGAAATATATCAGAAAAGCTCTCAATTGAACGATGGATATCTCACCATCTAATTAGGGCCTTTATGCTCTTATACTTTTATGGTTAGACAAGATAGTGCAAAGTGAAAATGAAATGTTATCTTTTAGTTTCAGCTACTCATTTATATCAATAAATTACGTATTTGGGAACTTAAAGGGACATAAAATATTTTTTTTAAAAATATGCATACTACATATCTGCAATAGATTATAAAATGTCTACATACAAAATAAATAACATAAAATAACTTACACCAAGATTACAAGTTGTGCGCTAAACCCAGTGTGTAAATAACGAAAAATTAGCAGTATCACACTCTTCATAGCGCTGCCATTACAAGTTTAAAAAAAACCTTATTTTGTTGTGCGGTATGGTGTGTTAAGCTCCATACCACACAAAAGACAAGGCCTGACTTGACATGCTCGTTAACCTTTTCCCCCATAGACATCAATGAAGTGAAAGTGTTAGAAAAAAACGAACACCTGCAATTGCGGAATTGTGATTGCTATAATGCAATCCCCATTGAACACCCTAACATAAACCCCTAGTTTAAATACCTCAAAACTGCCGCCCCAACATCACCGACACTAAATAAAAACTATTAACTAGTCCAAATACCTCAAAACTGCCGCCCCCCGACATCACCGACACTAAATAAAAACTATTAACTAGTCTAAATACCTCAAAACTGCCGCCCCCCGACATCACCGACACTAAATAAAAACTATTAACTAGTCTAAATACCTCAAAACTGCCGCCCCCGACATCACAGACACTAAATAAAAACTATTAACTAGTCTAAATACCTCAAAACTGCCGCCCCCCGACATCACCGACACTAAATAAAACTATTAACTAGTCTAAATACCTCAAAACTGCCGCCCCCCGACATCACCGACACGAAATAAAAACTATTAACTAGTCTAAATACCTCAAAACTGCCGCCCCGGACATCACCGACAGTAAATAAAAACTATTAACTAGTCTAAATACCTCAAAACTGCCGCCCCCCGACATCACCGACACTAAATAAAAACTATTAACTAGTCTAAATACCTCAAAACTGCCACCCCCCGACATCACTGACACTAAATAAAAACTATTAACTAGTCTAAATACCTCAAAACTGCCGCCCCCCAACATCACCGACACTAAATAAAAACTATTAACTAGTCTAAATACCTCAAAACTGCCGCCCCCGACATCACCAACACTAAATAAAAACTATTAACTAGTCAAAATACCTCAAAACTGCCTCTGACATCACCGACACTAAATAAAAACTATTAACTAGTCTAAATACCTCAAAACTGCCTCCGACATCACCGACACTAAATAAAAACTATTAACTAGTCTAAATACCTCAACACTGCCACCCCCTGACATCACCGACACTAAATAAAACTATTATCTATTAACCCCTAAACCGCTGCCCCCCCCACATAGCTATCACCTAAATAAACCTATTTACACCTAAACCGCTGCCCCCCCCCCCCGCATAGCTATCACCTAAATAAACCAATTAACCGCTAAAACGCCGGTCCCCCACATTGCTAATACCAAACTAAAATTATTAACCCCTAAACTGCCAACACCCACATCGCTGCACACTAAATTAAAATATTAACCCCTAAACCTTACACCCCCTAACTTTAAAATAAATTTACAATATAACTACCTTTAAATAATTAAAAACCTACCTGTGAAAAATTAAACCTAAGCTTAAACTATAAATTAACCTAACATTACTATATAAAAAAAATAAAATAAACAAAAAATAAAAAAAACACCCAACCAACCCCCGAAAATAAAAAAACCTAAGTCTAAAAAAAAACTAAGCTTGCCATTGCGCCCATTACAAAATAAATCTAATAAAAAAACACCCCAAAAAATAAAATAAAAACCTACCTCTAACCCCAGAAAATGTTCTCACAGTTCCTGTATTTTACTGTTAGGGGGACTTTGTAATTTTTGTAGGTAAAAGAGCTGTTTAACTTAGGGCAATGCCCTACAAAAGGCCCTTTTAAGGGCTATTGGTAGTTTATTGATAGATTAGGGGTGGCTTTTTTGTTTTTATAGGGGTATTAGATTAGGTTTTAATTTTTATTATTTTGGATAATTTTGTTTACTTTTTTTTGTAACCTTAGTGTTTTTTTATTTTTCGTAATGTTAGTGGGGGTTTTTTTTTTGTAATGTTAGTTTTTTTTTTATGTTTTTGAAGTGTTAGGATTTTTTAACTTTGTAATTTATAGTAATGTTAGATTAATTTATTGTTTAATCTTAGTTTTTTTTTAATTTAACAGGTAAGTTTTTATTTATTTGAAGGTATATTGTAAGTTTAATTTTAAGTTTAATTTAAAGTTAGGGTGTGTTAGGTTAAGGGGTTAATAGTTTAATTTAGTGTGTTGCTATGTGGGGGGCCAGCGGTTTAGGGGTTATTAGGTTTATTTAGTTTTGGTGATGTGGGGGGCCGGGGGCTTAGGGGTTAATAGGTTTATTTAGTGTTGTCGATGTGGGGAGCCGGCGGTTTAGGGGTTAATAGATTTATTTAGGGAGTCGCGATATGGGCGGGTCAGTGGTTTAGGGGTTAATAGGTTTATTTAGTGTTGGTGATGTGTGTGGGCAGCGGATTAGGGGTTAATAACTTTAATAAAGTATTTGCGATGCAGGGGGATGGCGGTTTAGGGGTTAATAGGTTTATTATAGTAGTAGCAATGTGGGGGGCTGGTAGTTTAGGGGTTAATAAGTTTAATGTAGTATTTGCGATGCAGGGCTGGAGGTTTAGGGGTTAAAAGGTAGTTTATGGGTGTTAGTGTAGTTTGTAACATTTTTTGTTATGAGTCTTGTAAAACATTTTTGTTTTGCAAAATCCATAACTACTGGTCTTTGATTGCGGAATGGATTGTGGCGGTATAAGCTATTATTATTATTATTCTTTATTTATAAAGCTCCAGCAGATTCTGCAGCGCTGGCATAACGCTAGGGTAATAGCCAGACCACACAACCTGTAATACGGGAGACCTCAAAATTCCACACTCAAAAGTCATTTTTTTAGTGCAGAATGGAGAGTTGTGTAAAGGCCAAAATGCTAGCGGCATAGCAGTACCACCGCAACTTGTAATAAGGGAGACCTGCATATTCCTCGCACAATGGCCAATTTTTATAGCCGTACCGCACAAATTGTAATCTTGGTCTAATCTTGGTGTTAAACTGTAATTTTGTGTTGTTTTTCAGTCCCTGATATCTCTTAAAATAGCCTCTTATATCCTCTACTACAATGTTTCCCAACCTTTTTGTAGCAAGTACCCCTATAGGCATACATTTGATTTGTATGTATCCCAACTGTAGCACAAATATTATTGATCTTTTACATAAGCAAAAATAGAAATGTGTATCACTTGATTTCAGCAGCTTGTATCAGATATGTTAATGAAGTAAATATATAGGAATCTGATATTTGTTTTATGTTTTCCGGAATTTAATATTTGGCAATATTACCACAGAGAATAATAAACATATAACACACAGATATATAGTCCATTGATATTAATAATTAGATGCAATTACTGAGCTTCTTACATTAAAGGGATATTCCAGCCAAAATTGGAAACCACATGGGTGCATTTCGGTATTTAACAGAAGCAATTTTGTAATATACATACATTAGCAAAAATAATTCTAATAAAAGCTATAGCTGTTTCAAAAGTGTATTTAAGTATGCACCGTGCACCAGCATTTTAAACACAGCACTTGATCAGAGAGCCTAAGGTGCTTGTACCATCTGGTAATAACTCAATTTGTTAATTGCTGACAGAATACAAGCCCCAGTGATGATCTGAGCAGCTGCATTATTTAAAATGTGACTGCAGTAACAATATCTAGCTATGCTTCACACGCACGTGCAGAGAAAAATGTTAACACTAAAACAGTGATAACTTTAACTAGAAGCATTTTTTTGCCAATACATTTATATTGCAAATATGTTTCTATTCAAAGATGTAATTCATCTATGTGCATTCAAATTTTGAATGGAATGTCCCTTTAAATCAGAGGAAAATGATTTTCTACATGATGAGGAAAGTAATATATATGGTGCTATCTTTCTATTATTAATAACCATCTCATGCACAGTTTATCAGTCTTGTTTTACTGTGGTATACTCCATTATGATGCACTTTACCTACATGCGCAATAAATAATGAAAATATATTGCAATTTTACTACTATGCATTATTAAACATTTTGTGGTAGTTTAAGAATTGGTTTTGTGTCCCTTTAATCTGACACTAATTGTAGAATAATAACTTTTGTCTAATTTATTTAGGAAATGTTGGGGTGTTTCTGTATACTAAAGGCATTTTCTAAAACTGAGTGGCTTGCTGTAGAAAACAATTATAGCATGTGGAATGCAGAATGTGGCCAGGCTCACATAAATAAAACATACATTTTCTAATATATTTTTTTTTTTTTTTCAAATGTGTTCAGAAAATAAACCCTTATCAGGAAAACCCATACAAATGTTAATGTTTATATGCAAGAAACAGTAAACTAAAAATTTACTTCCATGTAAAAAGGATTTTTTATGCACAGAGAAACAAAATTGCAAACTATTTTCATTATTTATTTTGCATTCATTTCCTTTTATTAATCATCTGAATGTTATAATTGTTACACTCTACCTAAAGAAGCTAGAGTGCATTTTATGGAATGCAGAATCCTGACCTTATTACATGCTGCATGCTGATTGGTTGATATGTGCAGGATCTCATTATTTATGTCCTTTATTGGCAACAGGAAAAGAGACAAGATTTATGACAATAAAGAGGGGTCTCAAGGAATGTGTTTCTAGTCTTAAAAAAAATTCAAGATTTTTCTTTAAATGCTTGCATATTTTTTCAGATCTTTTGCAAACCACTAAATGTATTATGCTTATATAAATAATGTCCCTTTAAGTGAATTTAGGAGTAGCTGCTGTTCCTTATTGGGCCCTTGACATGTTTTGTTAAAAACAAACATACTTGATTTGTTCGTTTTAGTTTTTTCTCTGTATAATGTCAGTAAAGATAGTTTAAAAGGACCTGTTATTCTAAATACCCCTTTATCTCTGATGCAACTGGGAGAGAGCAAAACGTTTATGGTGCAAATCAAAAGCCAATCAACATCATCAGTGCTGCTTTCCCACTTTGCTTTACAGTGATCTTGTGGTATTTCTCCATAATCAAATAGAAATTCCAATAATCTTTCAAGGTTTCAGAGTAGACTTCTTTTTGGAACCGAAAAAGAAAATAAATTAAAGTGACTGTGCCTGCAAATGCCAGATGCATACACCATTGCTAGTTCAAGGACAAGCCTCTTCAATAAAAATGTGTTTACCAGGGACTTTTTAAGGCAAGATATCTCCCCCTTTTATATACAGATGCCCATCTGATAGTTTCTAGATGTTTTATTTATATGCTGCATCCCTTTCAAAATGAGCCCCTTTAAACCAGTTAAGCAGTGCAATTAGGTAATTAATGTTGTGGCTCTAGGTTAGCTTTGGCTTTGGTAAGGTCAGATTATTAAAAGTGTTCAATACGGTAATGACAGAATGACATCTACAGAATTTCAGCAGTCCATTTCTCTGTAATTATATATGAAGTTTTATTGCAGTGACATCTGCTGGTGAAAAGCTAAACATGAGTCAAATCAACATTGGTAATGTATAGTGTATATGCAAGAGTGGACAAAAAAAAGAGAAATAAAAGCTTGACTGTTTAACTGGCTATTTTACAGAACAAAAGTTAGTTGCTACAGCCTTGAAACACATATGCATCTTAAAAGCTTAGCTCCAACAGCAAGCATTAAAGAGAATCTTAAAGTAAAACTAATGCTTTACATGTGTTTAATGTGTAGTTCACGTGGGGTTTTACACCAGATGGAAAATATCTACAGTCAGCAAAACAATGACCTTTATAAATCACTAAAGTATCCTTCTCCAAATCAAGCCTCATTTCTTGCTCCTGGGATAACCACTGAATATTGCATAAGTTAGTCTAGTTATATATGTATAAAGAGTATATTTGTCCCTGGAAAGCATGCCACATTTGAACAGGTCCAGGTGTGCAAAGTTATGCTTTAAAAGAGAATTTTTTTTAATCTTATGTGTCTAATGTGAATTTAATAATACACTCATAAACCTAGATCAGGTTGAGTGTCCTATTGTGCTAAAATGTGAACGGTAATGTCCGTTTTCCTACAGGACTGCGTGACTTCAATAAATTTTACCCTTTGAAACTTGTTCTCTTTCTTTTATTTAAGCTTGAAATATTTTTAATAAAATGAATGTGGTTAGCATTTAACGTATTACGAAACGCAAGTCCATTATAACTAGAGTAGTCTGAATTTTAAAAACTCCATGGGGCATTTTCTAACACTGTAGAAAAAGTGTATCTGATGTTTTTTCGACAAAATTCACCAATAAGAAAAACATATTTTTTTCTTTTGTTTTGTGACATATTATCTTATTAAAGTGACGATCCATTAATGTAGAATAATACAAAAAAGTAAATTTAAAAATGATTTACTTCTATGGAGTTGATTCTGTTCCAGTGGAAAAGCTTATATTAGAATTGATCTACATATAATTTACATGTATCATTTTGCATCATAAAAAATCCTTCATAACATTACAGAACACAAATTAATAGTATTACAGATGTTTAAGCAGAGCGCTGGTTAAAGAGAGGATACCACACAACTTACAAAGGAGAAAAGATCCTTCGGTATTTTCAAATGTAATAGAGTTAAAAAGTGATAGTAAGTGCGCTAAAAGAAGCTGAAGGTATCCTTGATTGAAAAACTTGGGTATATGCAATATATGTGTTAAAAAATGTGAAAAATATCTATAGTGCAAAAATCCACCTTATAGTATTAAAGAATACTTCACATTGCAAGTATATTGCAACACTGCTATTCGTTATATATAACTAGCATTTTTTCTTTTTAGAATAGAACACAGTTGATAGACTGTTTCAGCTTTTTGTAGTTTCCCACTGTAGGGATTATAAAACTTTTATGGTTTTTCACCGATAACCTAGCTAGATACATTCTCCAAGATATATTATCCTCCACCTATTCTAAATAGGTTTGCAGAACCTTTTATCACATTTTATTAATTTTTGCACTATAGATATTTTTCACATTTTTTAACACATATATTGCATATACCCAAGTTTTTCAATCAAGGATACCTTCAGCTTCTTTTAGCGCACTTACTATCACTTTTTTCTCTAGAACACAAATTAAAACAGAAACAAATTGCCTTGAAAAAACAGTCCACACTAACGTGCAAATAGAGAAAACTTGAAAACAGGCCAAGAGAGCTAAAATAAAACAAAGCAATGTTGTCAGCTTTGAAATAGAAAGACACACCCACGAGGGGAAAAACTACACAAGCTCCTTCATGAATTCCTCATGCTGGGCCTAAGTGCAAAAATTGTGACTATTCTTCTAGAATGCCTGCAGTCAGTCCAGCCTATCGTTCAAATCTGTAAGATCTCTGAGACAACTTTCATTCTATTTAGCAAGGCTATTCTTCCATGGCAAGACAGGAAAATATTTTACAAACATTTACATCAACCATTTTGCAAGTATTAAAACCAAAAAAATACTAATGAAATTCATCAGAATTAATTTGTTTTCTTCAAATGACCTTTAAGGGGTTAAATACTTTAACACAGGCCATGGGATCCGCCATGCTAAGCCTCTTATTAGCACGGTCCAGGGTTCTTAGAAGAAGGATCAGGGTTAGCGTAACTCTCCAACAAGCTAGAGGTAATTATAATGCTACAGGTGATCTTTTTCACCTGTAGCAAAGAAACATTTACATACGTTTAGCGAAAAATAATGTAAATGTTCCACGAATATTCAATATTGGCTTTGTTTAAAACAAAATGAATACTGATTAGTGTATCACAAAAACATTCAGGAAAATTAATTTCCCTAAATATTAGTTCAGAAAGATTTAGACGACCCAATGTTTTTGGCGCTGCACAAGTCTAGTATATACCTTGTAATAAAAAGACATTTGTGTTGTGCTGCTATAGAAAACATATCAGTCAAGACTAAACATGTTTAAAAAAAATTAACATCTTATTTGCTGCAATTGTTTTTTAATAGTCAAACTCGATCCACCACTTGCCTTTTTTGGAGGACAACAAGGATAGCCATGGTCATAATGTTAGTATAAAACGAGCAATTTTCAGAACTAAATTACATGAAAAGAGAGCAAAATTAATACACTGTCAAGTTGTTTGACTATGCATAACTAAACAGTTTACATAAAAAGCTCAAGGTGTTTACTGTCCCTTTAATTTTTTTAAATACAAGCATTTTGCACACAATTTTAGCATTTTACCATTCAATTATTCAAGCATGATTCCTGCGAAAATGATCATTGCAACATGATATATGTTTCAATCCCATGAAGCCTATATTTTCATACATATTTAATTTGACATAAAACATGCAGTTTGAGATGTTTAATATTATAAATACCAAAACATGTGAGCTATATCATTTGCACAGTTTTACTAATATCTATGACCCACATAGGGCTTGTATTGGTGACAGTGCATAACTGATTTCATGACTAATGTTTTCATGGATCTGTTCAAAATGCGAATGACATGCTTGACAAGGCATAAAAGCTAAATAATCCTTACAGTCTAACAATTACATAAAAAGTAAATACAGGGCTCAATATGGAGGTTTCAAAAACACTATCAAAGTCAATTTTAAATTTGAAAATATAATGTACGATTAAACAAAAATAAAACATATAAAAGCCATATTTCTGCAAACTATGTATATACAAACTACATACTAAAATTATGTATGCATGACTGTAATCATTTGAAGTGATGGATAAATATACAGAGTATAAAATAGCTCATTAGCTTTCTTGTCTCCACCCATATGCCTTTATCTCCAACCCAATGACCTATATTCCCACATCTGCCCCATAAATAGCCCAACAAGCTGTTTACATATCATATTTAATTAACAAATAAGGTCAAACTGGCACTACAATCCAAAAGAGCGTGGGAAAACTTATCAAATAAAAATATTTCTATGAGATAAGGTGTTAATCCTCCAAAAATAACAATTAAATTACACAAAAAAAGAGAAAGTATGAGGACTTGCAGCAATATTCCCTACTGATAAAACATAGCCTTTATTTATAAATTAAAATTATTAACAGAAGGTAATATCACATCTAATCACCCTGCTCACATACCCCCCTCCCACTGAGTAAGGTTACATAGTACTGAAAAAAGCAGAGCAAATAAGAAAATAAACAGAAAAAAAAGCATCACACTAATCCCAAAGAGTCCTGGCCGATATACTGGAACCTTGGCATCAGGTGGGATAGTGGAGAGGCAAGTTAGAAAAGATAGTGCAGCAAACACTGCCTTTTTCAATGCTAAAATCAACCAGATTGCTCTCCTAATCTGCTTTATATATGTTTATATATCATGTAAGATATCTTTAATATAATTGATACAATGACTGAGCATTCCACTTATGGGACATATACTTCTACACAAAGAAAAATATTGCTTACAAGACAAATCATAAACCTATCCAAGAACTACAAGACAAAGAGAGTGAATCATTGTCTAAGTGCCTTGTATCAGGCTATTAATATTTAGCAATTTTTAAACTTTTCAAGAAAAACAGCTGGTTAATTCCAGCTCCAGTAACAAACTAGAAAGTAGATGCACTGGTGGAAAGCAATATGTTTCAATACAGTTGGGATGGAGTAGTGAATAAAGGATTCCAGTATAGGTTTATCCTATTGGTAGAGATTTATAAGTTCTTCTTTATTTGTAGGGTGACCATATTGCCGCTTTAAAAAGGGACACATTTGGAAAATACATATGTCAGAGCTGTTTTCAGGGCTGTTCAACTAAATGTTTTTTTATAAGAACCCTGACATATGTATTTTCCATATGTGTCCCTTTTTAAAGCGGCAATATGGTCACCCTATTTATTTGGAACCTCAGAAATATATCTAACTCAGAGAACATATGCTTACAGTTGCACAAACAAAATCTCTCTAGCCTGACTATCTCAGTGTAACAATAGTCTATTGAAGAGAGACATATTAATATTTAAACATTACAAAATAGTGCACAGCAGAAAAACAAGCAAGGATGTAAATCATTCTCGGCTAGATTTAAAGTTCTGTGGCCAAAGGGGTGCGTTAGCTACGCATGCTTTTTTTCTCCCGCACCTTTTAAATACCGCTGGTATTTAGAGTTCACAGAAGGGCTGCGTTAGGCTCCAAAAAGGGAGCGTAGAGCATATTTACCGCCACTGCAACTCTAGATACCAGCGTTGCTTACGGACGCGGCCAGCTTCAAAAACGTGCTCGTGCACGATTCCCCCATAGGAAACAATGGGGCAGTTTGAGCTGAAAAAAAACCTAACACCTGCAAAAAAGCAGCGTTCAGCTCCTAACGCAGCTACATTGTTTCCTATGGGGAAACACTTCCTAAGTCTGCACCTAACACTCTAACATGAACCCCGAGTCTAAACACCCCTAACCTTACACTTATTAACCCCTAATCTGCCGCCCCCGCTATCGCTGACCCCTGCATATTATTATTAACCCCTAATCTGCCGCTCCGTACACCGCCGCCAGGTACGTTATCCCTATGTACCCCTAATCTGCTGCCCCTAACATCGCCGACCACTATGTTATATTTATTAACCCCTAATCTGCCGCCCCCGCTATCGCTGACACCTGCATATTATTATTAACCCCTAATCTGCCGCTTCGTACACTGCTGCAACATACATTATAGTTATGTACCCCTAATCTGCTGCCCCTAACACCGCCGACCCCTATATTATATTTATTAACCCCGAATCTGCCCCCACAACGTCGCCGCCAGCTACCTACAATAATTAACCCCTAATCTGCCAACCGGATCTCGCCACTACTCTAATAAATGGATTAACCGCTAAAGCTAAGTCTAACCCTAACACTAACACCCCCCTAAGTTAAATATAATTTAAATCTAACAAAATAAATTAACTCTTATTAAATAAATTATTCCTATTTAAAGCTAAATACTTACCTGTAAAATAAACCCTAATATAGCTACAATATAAATTATAATTATATTGTAGCTATTTTAGGATTAATATTTATTTTACAGGAAACTTTGTATTTATTTTAACCAGGTACAATAGCTATTAAATAGTTAATAACTATTTAATAGCTAAAATAGTTAAAATAATTACAAAATTACCTGTAAAATAAATCCTAACCTAAGTTACAATTAAACCTAACACTACACTATGAATAAATTAATTAAATACAATACCTACAAATAACTACAATTAAATAAACTAACTAAAGTACAAAAAATAAAAAAGAACTAAGTTACAAAAAATAAAAAAATATTTACAAACATTAGAAAAATATTACAACAATTTTAAACTAATTACACCTACTCTAAGCCCCCTAATAAAATAACAAAGACCCCCAAAATAAAAAAATGCCCTACCCTATTCTAAATTAAAAAAGTTCAAAGCTCTTTTACCTTACCAGCCCTGAAAAGGGCCATTTGCGGGGCATGCCCCAAATAATTCAGCTCTTTTGCCTGTAAAAAACCACATACAATACCCCCCCCAACATTACAACCCACCACCCACATACCCCTAATCTACCCCAAACCACCCTTAAATAAACCTAACACTAAGCCCCTGAAGATCTTCCTACCTTATCTTCACCATGCCATGTTCACCGATCAGTCCACCGAAGTCTTGATCCAAGCCTCCGAAATCTTGATCCAAGCCCAAGCGGGGGCTGAAGAGTGACGTCCATCCTCCGGCTGAAGTCTTGATCCAAGCGGGCAGAAGAGGACATCCGGACCGGCAAACATCTTCATCCAAGACGCATCTTCTATGTTCTTCAATCCGATGATGACCGGCTGATGTTCAAGACCTCCAGCGCGGATCCATCCATCTTCACTGACGACTTCCCGACGAATGACGGTTCCTTTAAGGGATGTCATCCAAGATGGCGTCCCTCAAATTCCGATTGGCTGATAGGATTCTATCAGCCAATCGGAATTAAGGTAGGAAAATTCTGATTGGCGGATGGAATCAGCCAATCAGAATCAAGTTCAATCCGATTGGCTGATCCGATCAGCCAATCAGATTGAGCTTGCATTCTATTGGCTGTTACGATCAGCCAATAGAATGCGAGCTTAATCTGATTGGCTGATCGGATCAGCCAATCGGATTGAACTTGATTCTGATTGGCTGATTCCATCCGCCAATCAGAATTTTCCTACCTTAATTCCGATTGGCTGATAGAATCCTATCAGCCAATCGGAATTCAAGGGACGCCATCTTGGATGACGTCCCTTAAAGGAACCGTCATTTGTCAGGAAGTCGTCGGTGAAGATGGATGTTCCTCGTCGGCAGGATGAACATGGATCCGGAAGAAAGAAGATTGAAGATGCCGTTGATAGAAGACTTCAGTCGGATCATGGACCTCTTCAGCTCCCGCTTGGATGAAGACTTCAGCCGGATCATGGACATCTTCAGCCCCCCGCTTGGGCTTGTATCAAAACATCGGAGCCAGGACGGATCGGTGTGATACCCGGCGAGGTGAAGATAAGGTAGGAAGATCTTCAGGGGCTTAGTGTTAGGTTTATTTAAGGGGGGTTTGGGTTAGATTAGGGGTATGTGGGTGGTGGGTTGTAATGTGGGGGGGGGGGGTATTGTATGTGTGTTTTTTTACAGGCAAAAGAGCTGAATTCTTTGGGGCATGCCCCGCAAAGGGCCCTTTTCAGGGCTGGTAAGGTAAAAGAGCTTTGAACTTTTTTAATTTACAATAGGGTAGGGCATTTTTTTTATTTTGGGGGGCTTTATTATTTTATTAGGGGGCTTAGAGTAGGTGTAATTAGTTTAAAATTCTTGTAATATTTTTCTAATGTTTGTAAATATTTTTATTTAGTTCTTTTTTATTTTTTGTACTTTAGTTAGTTTATTTCATTGTATTTATTTGTAGATATTGTATTTAATTAATTTATTGATAGTGTAGTGTTAGGTTTAATTGTAGATAATTGTAGGTATTGTATTTAATTAATTTATTGATAGTGTAGTGTTAGGTTTAATTGTAACTTAGGTTAGGATTTATTTTACAGGTAATTTTGTAATTATTTTAACTAGGTAACTATTAAATAATTATTAACTATTTAATAGCTATTGTACCTGGTTAAAATAATTACAAAGTTGCCTGTAAAATAAATATTAATCCTAAAATAGCTACAATGTAATTATTATTTATATTGTAGCTATATTAGGGTTTATTTTACAGGTAAGTATTTAGCTTTAAATAGGAATAAGTTATTTAATAAGAGTTAATTTATTTCATTAGATTTAAATTATATTTAACTTAGGGGGGTGTTAGGGTTAGGGTTAGACTTAGCTTTAGGGGTTAATACATTTATTATAGTAGCGGTGAGATCCGGTCGGCAGATTAGGGGTTAATAATTGTAGGTAGGTGGAGGAGACATTGGGGGCGGCAGATTAGGGGTTAATAAATATAATATTGGGGTTGGCGGTGTTAGGGGCAGCAGATTAGGGGTACATAGGGATAATGTAGGTTGCGTCGGTGTACGGAGCGGCAGATTAGGGGTTAATAATAATATGCAGGTGTCAGCGATAGCGGGGGCAGCAGATTAGGGGTAAATAAATATAACATAGTGGTCGGCGATGTAAGGGGCAGCAGATTAGGGGTACATAGGGATAACGTAGCTGGCGGCGGTGTACGGAGCAGCAGATTAGGGGTTACAAATTTTTAATAGAGTGGTGGCGATGTGGGGGGACCTTGGTTTAGGGGTGTATAGGTAGTTTATGGGTGTTAGTGTACTTTAGAGCACAGTAGTTAAGAGCTTTATAAACCGGCGTTAGCCCAGAAAGCTCTTAACTACGGACTTTTTTCTGCGGCTGGAGTTTTGTCGTTAGATTTCTAACGCTCACTTCAGCCACGACTCTAAATACTGGCGTTAGAAAGATCCCATTGAAAAGATAGGATACGCAAATGGCATAGGGGGATCTGCGGTATGGAAAAGTCGCGGCTGCAAAGTGAGCGTTAGACCCTTTCCTGACTGACTCCAAATACCGGTAAAAACCAGCGTTAGGAGCCTCTAACGCTGGTTTTGACGGCTACCGCCCAACTCTAAATCTAGGCCTCTGTCTCCTCTAATGGTTCTTTGCTTTATTTGCAATTCATTAGCTCTGTAGTAGAGACCTAAACTGCATAGATCAGTGTTATTTTAATACATGTGCAGATATCCTTACATATATTCAAAGCTGCCCTCTCTTAATAGGTACATTTCCATCATGTATACCACAAACGTGCACCTAACCCTAAGACATATATATATATGTTAATTTATTTATGTTTTAATCTATATTTTAAATGAATACATTTAAGGGGGCTATATATTAATCTTAACATCAAGTTAAGATTAAATCGATTGAATTGTTAAGTTTATCATCTAACCAGTCAAGATATCACTAAATTTCTTAAAGTGAGGATGTACACAATATTTTTCTGTCACTCACATAATAGAGCAGCTTTGACACACGATTAAATTGTTTATTTTTTCAGCCTGAAAATCATGAAGCAAAAAAAGATTTCAAATTAAACCAATTTACCAATATCAGCTGTATATTTCCTAATAATGCGTCCTACTAGTGCTGACTGGCTTTTGGGTACTTCCTGCTACTGTTCATTGGGGGATAAACTCCTCCTGCCCTTGCCATGATTAGATGCTGCATTTTTATATCAATGATAGAAAAGATATGAGTAGTAAAGTGTTCTTTTTATGAGAAATCGTGTCCTTAATGTATGCAGAACACACACACACACACACACACATATATATATATATATATATATACCGTATATATGAAAAGTGCCTTTACATTGCGGTCTATGGAAACTGTGTGTTCCCAGTAAATAAATATGTATATGGTTATATAATATATATATATATTTATGTTTTAATATGTGTATATACGCATTTTAACACATACATTTATATGTATATATTCATATACATATATTTATATTTGCTGATCAGCACTGCATGACTTACCTACTTCACTGTGCGATGGAGCGCAAATAAGGCTTTCGTGGGAGTGATATTTTGCGCTCCACTTATAATCTGGCCCATAGTATTTAAGAAAAGTAAAGCAATGCTGTTTTTAAACCATCAACAATTTCCTCCAAATTACTTTTTTTATAAAGCTTCCTTTATAACTTCCTAAAAATAGGATTCATTTCTCTCTGTATTCGGTCTGCACTCTGAAACAAATTAACAGACATATTGCTTTTTTAGAAATGAAAATGTTATGCTAAGAATGCTGGTATCTGGTGTCCCAGTCCTGTTTGTTATCTAATATGTTGTTATTCGTTCATTGTTTGTGAATTTCATGGTCTCTGTGGTATGAGCATGCTGTCAAACATTTGCAAACAAACTTCAGACAACCTTCCCATGAGCAATAATAAATGAAGCAGAACTTTGGGACAGAGTCTCATACGTGTACAGGTTTTGGCAGAGTCTATGAATGAAATTTATCATAAGTTTACATTTAAATACAAGCAGGTCCAATATTTTATTGTTCTCTGAGTTCATTATAATGTATAATAATGCTAAATTATAATAACAGCGGATGTTAGAGTCTCATAGGTCTCCTTTATTAGCTGCATATTGCACTATTTTACTCTCTGTTGAATTATACATTGCTATTTCCATAGCTTTCATTAAGAAAACAATAAATCAGAGTTCTGAAATATAAATTTGTGGAAGCCTCTGTTTTCAGAATACAATGTACTTTTACAAAAAGGTTAATGAGAATAGACATATTTCTTATCAATGATCTCAAAAGATAAGCTTGTTTTTTAGCTGAAGAAATCAGTAAGAAAAACGTGAGAAAAAATTCTGATGGGTAAGTGAATTGGTGAATTGTCATTAATATTCACAAGACATGCAAATAAACTTAATTCATGGCATTTTGTAGTGTCAAGTTGTACCTATAAACAAAGAGAAATGCCTCCCCCACAAAGTATGCATAAAGCCTATAATAGAATAGTTATAGGAACCATCGATTGTGTATGCAAAATGCTAGAATTTATCTATCACTCGGCATATAGTGACTATTTGTATATAGGTATTATTGTTTAGAGAATATGATGAGAGATGATGGTTATTCTGGAGGACATAGTCACTTAAATGTAATCTTGTGACACTTTATATAATTGGTAAATGATATCTGGGGATCAGATGTGTATAGGGGCAAATATAAAAAAAGTTCTGCATTCTAATACAAAATGTATTGCTCTTATTTGTTGTGTGGATTTTTGTTTGTTTTTTGTGGGGTTTTTGCATTAGTTTTCCTTTCTTTCTACAAACTTCCCAACCGTCCCTGATACCATGGAATCGTCCCTAATGCCATGGGTTGGGAAAGTCTATATGGTCATAACATTACAGACTTCACCCAACCATCAATGACATGTTGGTCTCCACCCCTTGCACATCAGCAAGCCTCACCCATCCCCCAGTCATGACTCTGCCCATAGGTTTCCTCTCCTCCCTGTCCTAGAAATAATGTTATGTTAGGTAACACGGAAAAACACTCTTTCCATTTTCCAGTTAAGCGGAAAACACGTTTTCTGTTTGTCAAAGGATATTTTGTATTTATATACTTTTATTATTTTTTTTATGCTTGGCATTTTTTTGGGCTGTTTAAACTGCTTAGTTCACATGTTAATAAATGAAATAATTTTCTTTTTAAAATTATACATAATACTTTAAACATTTGTGAAATGCAATAGGTGATATATTTCTGATGAAAATTAAATGTACAGAGGTTTAAAAATATAAATTTTACAATTATGAAAACTAATATGAATTAGTTATCTGCCTTGATTCACTATAGTTTTGGCCACTCAAATTTTGCTTCTATGAAGGTCTCTGAAACACCTTAACTCTTTTTGTTAATTGGAATACCTAAGAAATTAATACAAATATTTAAAAACTCATGTACTAATTCAGATGTTTTGGAATTAGGACAATAGTTAGGAAGGGACATGTTGTAATGGATTTAATTTGTGCATTAAAATATCCTTTTAGGGGGCGTGTCTGGACTAGCACCTAAGATGGCAACTTTCTTAGGAGCTCTACTCTTAAGATTTAAAATCCGTCAGGAAATCTGAATTATTTTAAAGCTTCCAGTGCAGACTTTTACCTTACAGTATAGAGATTATTCTCCTGACACCAATATTGTATATCAAAGAGCTTCTAAACCGGACTTCTCAACCTTTCTGCAGTTCTCTAGAATGCTACATACCAGCACCCCCCCTCCCCGGGCAACCGGGTATATAGAGATCATTCTACCATCTCTGGTCAAGCTAACCATCATTACAATGGAGGACTTTAGCAATGAAGTACAAGCCCTTCTAGCTACATTTGAAAAACAGATGATAAGCCAATTTAACAGCCTGATGATCTTGAGAAAGTCTGACTCTAAGCATGAGGATATATCTACTACAAATATCACAGAGACGGAGGTGTTGGCCTATGTCCCACTCCTATTAACCATCAAAAATAGTGCCCCTACTCATGAACTGCAACAATTACAGAACTCCTCTACACCCTTCTTCTCCTACATCCTGGAGGATGTGGCCAGCCTCGGGGAGAAAGAAAAAAGTAAATTGTAGACTAGTCAAGGGAATTCTTTTGTGGGTGACATGGAAAAGCAGGCCCCAGTCTATAACAACCACCAGAATGACTACTGGAACACCTCAGTTTCCTACGCTCTCCACTCAAGCAGACTGGATGGTCTTTGTGGCAGATAACCAGGCTGGAAACAACATAAGCCTACCCTCCACAATATATCAGAATCCTCAGTACCTCCACCCAAAACTACCCAACAGCGCTCACTCTATACTTGAGTCTAGCGCACGTATCAAAGTCTGGAACATGGCCTTTACCTGCTGTCCATGTAGTCTATCTATGGTCTTTTGGATTCAATATTTCCCTGCCTGCTGTCTTACATCAAGAGACTGATCATTATTTGCATAAGACTCCCATCTGTTTCAAAAGAGGAGTCGGCTAGAAGTCTTAGATGTTTCTGGAGAGACGCTGCAGCCACGAACTTCTGATAGCAGGCTGAGCTCATCCCTTAGGATCCACAGTTAAGACCTCTGTTTACTACTTTCATATTTTGGGACACTGGTTGCAGAGAGTTAGCCTCGATAAAAGATAAGTGAGGGACAATGACGGTATCCTGATGGGTTCCCTACTCATCTTTACTGTTGATAACTCTTCTGACCATTTTTTATTTTGTTTTTTATTGATGAGACCCTGAGCCTAACTAACATGCTCTGATAATGCTCCTTCAATACGGCGGGGAACAAATAGCAGGTTTCCTATTCTAGTTTCAAGTATACCTGACTGTATTCTGATCTGTATAATGTGCCCTCTATAATCCTACTTGATAGCAGCTGAATTGTTTCTCTAAAAAACAAACAAACAAAAAAACAAGTGTTATGTTCTACAATAATTAACTATACTTTTTGTTAGAACTACTGGTTATTTAACCTTAACCTTGCTGATCCATTTGAGAGACCATTACAAAGCTACTTATTAGCAATTTGTTACTCATTTAATACTATAATAGTAGATTATATAACCATTGCAGAGGGTATGATTTCAGTCTCCATTTAGCTTGCACTTAATATGTTGCCTAGATTTCTCACATTTCTTCACACCTAACTCAAAAACATTGCTCTCTACTTAATTAGACCACAAAGCCTTTATTTTGCTCCTCCAATAATAAGGGACTAGCTCATTCCCCTTCTCAACTATAAGGTATCTAAGCAGTATACCAATACCCTCTTCTCACCTACTTAGCATACTAGTCTTTTGAGGTTCTCACCCTTTATATTACACAGTATATATTTGGTGGCGGCACCCCTCTAGATATAGCTATTATTGTACAGAAACCCACACTACTCTCTATTCCTCCTCCAATGGCTCAGATAGCAATTTAGCTTGCCCTACATGCATACAGAGATGAGATGATTAGTGTTTCTTTTTATTTCTCTTTTCCCTTATCTCTACATTAGGTACATCAGCCACTCACTCATGCCCCCACCCCATATTCTAAGGTCCAAGAGTGGCCAAGACAAAAGCTAACTCCCCTTGCCCCCAAATTAATTAGATTAGGTGGGTCCAAGAGTGTCCCCTTCAGCAATGAGGGGAACATTTCTATACAATTTAAAACTGAGGTTCCATTATATTTAGTTCAAATTTTTCACTGACACATTAGTCAAGCATGACCTGTGATTTTATGCCTATATGTTTATCTTACAATGTAAACTTCATTATCATCACACAAACAATTAAAATACAAGACATAGTTCTATACACTATGGTTATAGTTCCTCCATCTCCTTAGCTAAATATTCTTTATTATTATGATAACAATTACCTGTACATTTCATTTTACAAAAGCACATAATTGATGTGTAAATCTGCAACCTACTTGCTATTGGTTATCTTTGTGTGATAACAGTGTATATCTTATTTTTATGTTATTATTGTTTATGGACAAATCTTTTATGTTAAACTTTCTCAGAACCTCAATAGAAAAAAAAAATCCTTTTAAACTTTGCAGTAATAATTTAATGGGACCATATATTTAAAGGGACTCTAAACACCTCTTGCTTTTGACCAAAAAGAATACTCTGTAACCCTGGCTGGTAGGTTACATAATCTTTTTTTTTAACATATCTAGAGAATGTGTGACAAAACACAATTGTTACACAAAAGCAAAAGTTTTTTTTAAAGTCCTTTTAAATATATGACCATTATAAATTACATAATCACATCATAATTCTCAAGTCAGTGCACCTCCATACATAGTGCAACACTAATTTAATTTTTCTTCTTGTATCTTTTTAAGTAATTTGCTTTTTATTATTATTTATTTTATACTTCTCCAATCACCTTTTATTTAATTTATGCTTTAAGAAAATTCCAAAGTAGAACTGTACAGATCTAAGGAGATATTACATACTCATATCAACCAGAATTCTATGCAATACTTCCAAGCCAGTTTCAGGGAAAAGCTTAACATTTGGATTTGATAATTCCTCTGTGAATTTTGTCCTTTGATGTATCATAATACACACAGCACTGATTGTAATCCCATAGGTGCTCTGATTATTTTGCACGTATTTATTTCATTCATGTCTAGGTTTTTTTTTAAATTTGGTAGTTAGGGGTTAGTGAAGATTAGCCTCAGAAGGCACGAATAGCATTACAGGTGGTTTTAAGTTTATATTTGAGATTGAATTGTGGTTAGGTACAAAACTGGTTTTATGTAGTATTTCTTTGATTCCCTTCATATTCAAAAATATAATTAACTTAAAGCAAAACCATATTCTTTCTCAGAAACTTCTTAGAATGCTTTGTGTCATACAAGGGCCACAACATTAAAGTTTCATGACTTAGATATAACATACAATTTATTACAACTTTTCAATATACTGTACTTTTATTATCAAATTGTGCACATTATATTTTTTATACACACTTTCTGATCCTCTATCTCCTACTTTTTGTACTGAGCATTTTGTGATTGGCTGATGGCTGTCACATGAAACAGGGTGAGGGAAAATTGGATTAACTTTGAAATGTGCCAGAAAATATTCTACGGCTCGTGTCAAAATCAAAATAAGTGCTATTGCATTGTCTTTTTATTGTGTTTCTGTAATTTATTAATTTCTACTGTATATAGTGGCCAAAATACAGCACTATACTTCTGAAGTGCCATTAGACTCCCTTAAAAGCCATCAGTTGTGAGGGAAAATGTTTATTCATTGTTGCTGATATACTGTATATATCCTCAGACACAGTATATCAAATAAATATCCAGTGTATCAATAAATTAGTCAGTTTTATACTAACTTTATAATAAATGTCTTTGTGCAACATTTTTACGTATAATGCTTATAATTATATAACACAATGAAAAATAAATATTCAGATTCATACAATACAAAATGGTAGTGCAATATGTTCTTCGGAAGCCATCTGGCTATGATATTTATTCTCTTTCTGTGGAATTCACTAAGCACAAACTGTGTTTTAAAAGTATACTTTTACATACTTACTTCACTTCAAGTAGTTACAGGTAAAATAATTAATCATTTTAATCAAAGTTACAACAGTTTAGAAGTTAATAAGGTTGTTTGAAACAGGTTTAGTCATCTTTTTTTTTTTTCAATTGTTAGCTCTGTAAATGTTTTTGAAGTCTGACTTTTTTTTTTTTTTGCATTTCTTTTTCTCTATGAGAACTCTGTCATAAAATTAATTTTGTACCATATTTTCCTCTTGTATCCCTACTCATTATGTGCTACCTGCACATGAGTGATTCTTAATATTGAAAACCTCAAGGACTAGAGAAGCCATAGCATCAAAATAATTTGTATTTTGTGGGGAATATGATGGCAGTTATGTGACACCTAGAAGCAAAAGGCATGTAATTATTATATTTTTTCCAATGAGTGTTTAATTTTTCCCATATGAGAAAGGGTGGGTGAAATAAATAACATATTTGGCCTTCAATAAAACTTGATTAAATAAACCAAAGAGAGGGGGGTGGTCTTTCTTACATAGGAAAACGCTGAATGGCAGGAAGTCCCTCCCCCCATAACATAAATATACTTTCAGTTGTTTTAGACCAGTGCTATTAAGACTGGCACTCCTAATCTAAACTTCTTTGGAGAAAGTAATTTTGCAATCTGTATACTTTCTTTTCACAGCCTCTCTAACTGCAACAGAAATTTATTTTCCTACTCCAACAACAACACATTGTATAATTCACACATACAAATTATATCTATTAATACTGTACAAAGCAACCCAGGTCAACCACTGTCATTTTGGAGCCACCGTAAATTAAAAAAAAAACAGTTCTCTTTAGCTGAGGACTTTGACTTAGTTCTTACAGCTTTAAGCATGTTGCAAAGCCTGCTGGGTATTTCAGTTTAAGTAGCTATTGAAACAGAGGTGCGGGTAGCTTAAAACAAAATAAAAAAGTCAAACATTACAAGTGCCAATTTAAAAGCACTATGGCAGCATGGATTTTGGACACAACATCAGGACATTCCCAGTACATGGGTTTTATTAAGCCCTGGTTAAACTGATAACATTGTTTTGTTTGTTTTTTGTTATGCAGTGCATTTACATAAAATGTATTTATTTTATGTAAATGGACATTTTTCCAATCCATTAGCGTTTTCCATGATAACACTTCAAATGAGGTGTTTTTGGGTATACTTGTTTGCATATGACCCAGTTATGTGTTAATTAGGGTCCCCTGTCTTAAATGATCATCTCCAATACTTTAAAGTTTGAGAAACCTGATATTTATCCCAGACCACATTGTACTTTTTCACCTGCTATGTATGATAATGTGACATTAAACTTTATATAATACATTTAGTTTTGCATTATCCAAGTAAAAAGAAATTTGCCCTGAAAGCCAAGATAACTTTCCCATCAACTGAGTGCATTTACTTTCTGCAGTGTGTCCTAATTTTGTAGCCTGGAACTTTTGAGACATAACCAACCACCTACAAGAAAAAGTTAAATATGTTGCACCATGCCAGGTGATAATCTTCATAATTTTCCAAAGAGAATGGCCATTTTAGCATATGGATTGCCAGATTTAAAAAAAACAAGTGGAAACTGTACAAAGTCAAACACCATAATAGTATGAAGTTGTTATGCTATTAAAAATGTTTTAAATTTTAAAGTGAGAACTTTATGCCAAAATTTGATTCACTCTTATTCCAAAAACATAACCTCAGCTGCAAAAGTCTTACATTGCACTCAACAGTTCAAAACTGCTAAATTGATTTAGTTTTTGTATTTTACACATATGACTTCATAATAATTATTTGTGCAACTTTACACTCCATAAAATGTGATAATCTGGGTGTTGCTTGGCAAAATGTATGTTTCTTTGAAACATAGGGAACTAGCCATGGAATAAAGTAACTGAACCAGGAGGGTTAATTTATTGGGCTAAGCAGTACAATGATTACATGTAAGCAAGGTATTTATACTTTGCCATAATACATTAAATTCCGGACTTGGTCATTCCCAGGGCATCTATATACAAAACCAATAGGTTTAATAGCCATTACTTACAAACAAGTCCCTTATTCAATAAAGCACACAGACAGGAGAAGACCATCACTGGTTGCATTTAATAAATAACTTTCATGAACTGAACATTTTTCAACAAGATGGGGGAAAGTTAGGTCCTAACTCCTCTGCCCAGAATCTGCATCAGAGCTCTGCAGGGTTAACAGGATATCTGGAGCTAATTTGGCCTACCAACCTTGTTAAGAGGGACTCCAGACCACCAAATGGAGCATATATCCCCCTCCCATCAACCTGTCCATCTCTCCACCCTTCTACCCCACTTCTCATGCACCATGCCATAACATTCTGCAACTAGAGGGTGAAAAAGGTACACCAAACCCTTAATGGGACCCAAAAATCACAAGGACATAAAAATCAGTTAGGTACAGGTGAAGACGAAATTAATGCCAGAGATTTATTGAAATTTGGCTCAACTAACAAAAAGTACTACCAGCAATTGTAAGAAAGCTGCCATCTGAACCATCAGTCCAAGGTAGTGAAGGATGGGTACAAGATCTTCAGTAGGAAGGGGGAAGAGGCACAGGAACTTTCTGCATCAGCTTATAAACAGTAAGTAAATCCTCCTCCTTTTCTGCACTAATCACCTCTCTACTCCCTTAAGGGTGCTTCGGGCACCTTGTGTGTGTGGTAATAGAGGAGAAATGTTGGTTATTGTTAAAACGCTATAACGTTTTATTTCAATACAGGACTGAAGACCAAAAAAAAGAGAGCAAACATGGACAATAATATTCAAAATACTTTAATAAAAACTATTAAAAGGTATTTTTTTTTTAAAAAAAGGTCTTACTCAGAATACACAGGTTATATAGGCAGTAATAACCATCACAGACAATACTGACCAACCAGAACACAAGAATAAGTGTCTGAACATTCATACAAAAAGTAGAAGCTAGCAGGATACACAAGCAATATTGGCTGGCAAGATAAAAAGGCAGTTGTGTCCATTGGTAACACAGCCACCAGTGACCCACACAAACATAGGCAGTAGTGCCCAGTAGAATGCTGGATGCTGTTTTATATCCATCATTGTACAAAAGGATATCTGTACCTACTATGTTCTCCATTCTTATTGGATGTATCTAATTCATGTATTTATACATAACACTATAACAATATAGTGTGATTTTATCCTGATCAATTGTTGTTTAGATAGTGGTGGATTATTTTTTTCTCCATGTTTGTTTTTTTATGTTTTATGTCTTACCAATAATTGTAGATATGTATATATTCCCAGATGTGGTATGTTTTTCCAAATATACATTTATGTCTTTGAAGCATATGCAAATATGCAAATGTGTCCTTTTTTGGCACTGAATAAATTAAATTGTGTATAAAATGATCATACAATAAACACCAACATCCCACTGGAGAATTGTATATATATTATGAACTTCAGATGTTATAGGAATAACAGGAACAGGCTTGATCAAATATTTAGCTATATTACAGACTGACTGGAAAGTACAGAAACATAAAAATAGTTCTTAATAATATTATATATAAGTGTAATGTAGGATTTTTTTGTGATGCTGGTGCTGTGCTGCTAGTATTTATAATTTAGCCTTCGAGAATAAAAGTAAATGTTATAGCATCATACTTACAATTAATCAATCAGTTAACCATGTAAAGTTTTACTTAGAAGGTTAAAGAGAAAGATGGTTGTCCCCAATAGGTCAAATTTTCATATGTTATAACTGAATATCATAAATAAAAAATGTTTTCCACTGTGAAAACATATGATCATCACTGGTAAGTCAGCACCAAAGAAATACAAAACACATTGCTTAAGTGTGAAGAAAATAATAAGCTGTGATTGTTAAAAAAGAGACATAATTTGGGCTGCCTTATTCTGAACCAAAGAAATTAAAGATGTAAGAAAAAATTGAGTCCAAACTCTTATTCCTATTGACAGAACCAAAAGCAATATTTTCTTGAAAGTCCAGATAGTTAATACATTGATTCTTATTGAAAAATATTGTCCCAAGGAGGACTAGGATCCTTGAAAGCAGAATACATCCTTCATAGAGCCTAGAAGAAGGTTAATACATGGGTGATGAGCTACAGCTGAAGAAAAATGTAAAGGTTTAAAGTTAAACCTTTAACATATTTATAATTCATTCACAATTTTTAAATCAATTTCAAAATCAACATATTAGATTTATAATATTTAGCCAAATTAACTCAAAACCTATAGTAGACTTTGCCTATAACAGAATCATGGTCCCGCAAGCATTTTTAGACCTTGGTAATGAAAATGAACCTTCAGAAAGAAGGATGTGCTATTGCGGTAATACAAAGTCAATTTGTGCTAACATAATAACCAGATCCATAAATCTAGTCATTTTTAGCCAGGGAGGAACAAACATAATAGTCTTTGCATAAGACATAAGCCTGAACTATCAGAAACAATCTGATGCCACGAGACCCATTTATTGGTAACCCTACTTTTCTGGTAAATTTAAAGAAACCTTTTCAGGTGCAAAATTCCTCCTCCTTGATGAAGAGTCTGATGCCTTAAGAAATCTGCACCACAATTCTGATTAATACATATGGCGGAAATTGGCCTTAGTTTGCTCTGTATTCAACCAAGAATCCTTAGGAGCAGCCATGGGTATTAATTAATCCCTGATGGTTGATATAGGCTACAGCTGTCATTTTGACAAGATTAGCTAGTTCTTTGAAAACTTGGAAAATTGTCCGAAAACAATTACCACTCATTTTGAAATTAAAACTGTGTGTTTTTGGATTGTCCTTTTATTATGAATTTGTTGATTATGTAATTCCACTGTATTTAATGGTACCTTCATTTTGTTTCCGACAATCCTAAATTAAAAGTACTTCTTTTTTAGTCTGGCGTGTTTGAAATAAACAGATGCAACACCTTGACACTCACTCCTTTTTCAAAAGATGTGATGGGCAGATTATACCATTAGAAGAAATCAGGGGATGCCTTGTATATAAACATTCTATGTCATGGATCATTATTGTGAGGGGGCACTGAATGATTCCTCCTAAGAAGAGTGCTAGTTGCAGGAAGGTCATGAGATCTCAGTAAAAGGTCAACAAAACATAGTCTACAAGGTGAAAACTAAGACAGAAAGAGATAGGGAGAGACCACACCAGGTTTAAAAATATTTCATATATGATACAGATTTTGACAGAAAATTATTTACTTACTCTTACAAGGAACTCTGAGCCTCTAAAAATATCAGATACTTAAAAGGACATTCTGGTCAAAATTTGGATGCACATAGATAAATTACATTTTTGCATAGAAACATATTTACAAATTAAATGTATTGGCAAAAATGCTTCTAGTAAAAGTTATCCCTGTTTTAGTGTTAACATTTTTCTCTGCACGTGCATGTGAAGCATAACTAGATATTCTCAGTGCACAAGAATGTTAAATACTGCAGCTGGTCAGAGCGCCAGTGGGGCCTGTATTATGTCAGCAATTAACAAATTGAGTCATTACTAGATGGTACAAGCACCTTAGGCTCTCTGAGCAAGTGCTGTTTTTAAAATGCTGGTGCACAGTGCATACTTAAATACACCTTAAAAACAGCTATAGCTTTTATTATAGCTTTTAATTAAAAATAATTTTTAATTATAGTCAATAAAAATGTTTTACCAATCTACCGAGTGATAGGAGTACAAAATGCTAGAATTTTATTTATGTGTAATATATGTTCATTTATAAGTTTTGAGCCCCCTAAAGACAATCTAAAATAAATCACAGGTCAGGTCTCCTTTTTATTAAAACAATATGTTGCATTCCGTTTATTTACTAAAGCACCTGCATTCTGTTTTGCATTTATAGCTGATAACTAAACTCTAGGGGCCCTGAAAATGTTTTGCACCTCACGCTGATGATGTCCAGTCTTGGTATTTAGTTTCTGTAAATGGGGAAGAATCAGGTGTCCCAAACTCAATGCATTTGTCATCACTTTAAATATCAATGAAACTTGTTGAATAAAGACAGCTGCACATGATAAGTGTAACTTAATAGTTCATTTAAGTATAATATATAATCTCATTTCCATTCATCACTGAACTTCATTGAAGCACAAGAGAATACATTACATGTGTGTCAATCACAATTTTAACCCTGGTGGCCAATTTTTTTATTTATTTATTTTTCTTTATTTCCAAATGAGATCTACCTATTTCAGGACCAGACTGTGAACAAAACCCGGCTTGGGACTGAAGTTTAAACCATACACCAAATATGATGACTATAATGTACCAGTTTGTTTTTGTTTATTAGTAAATGCTTTTTCCAGCCTATAGTCATTGTATTTTGTAAACTGGTTGACATCATGTGTGTGTATGTATGTATATATATATATATATATATATATATATATATATAT